>NC_071091.1:84622923-84938923 GCF_027358695.1 Spea bombifrons | reverse complement strand
AATATCCTTTTCATTACTTATTGAGATGTCCTTTTGCAGATATTAATTTATTTGATATTATTCATTCTTTTTAAATTAAATTATAGACATGATTTACATATATTTACTACCTACGTATATATATGAAAACAGTTGCTGTATTAATAATAACGTGTTATATTTTTCTTGTAGTAGTTTCAGTTGGTATCAAGGAGATCTGGACCCAATTTTACTGGATTTTATGTTCAATTACTTTGTTCTGAATTACTGCTCTGATGTGTGCTTTAATTTACTTGGAAAGAGTTGTGGGAAGTTGTGGGAAGTATCAGAGTTACATCCGCTTAAATGAGTATACTAGGCTGAGCACATGCTACATCACTTTGTACCCTAGGAGTCAAACCACTCGCTCTTTTTACCCTTAAATTCGACGATCTAGATACGTGATTAAATCAGCCCTATAAAATATTCTGCTATGAACTTGTGTGTGTTACGATGGTGTTAATTGCACCATCAATTAAAAGGGAAAGGCAGATGCTGTGCTTTAGGCATTGATTATTTATTTTGCTACGCTCCAGTTTTCATCATATTTGAAAATTATGCCGAATGTTCCCGTATAAACAACACTTTCTCCCTTTCTATTTCTTCTGTGTTATATGTTACATTTTGACAATATTCATGTATTAATATTAATGTATTAATACACATGGCTTATTCTTTAAATGCATAACTTATTGAAACATATTGCTTGTGTTTTGGTCAGTATGATTATTTTGGTGATATTTAGTTTAAATGTCTCATTGTAACAGAAATATCAGTATCAGAAAAAGCAGTAGTAACTCCACCCTTACAATGGTTGCTCAAACCAATCAACAACAATCAGCAACTTAACAACAGTTGAGCGATAACATACACTGTATAAATATATATATATATATCCTGTGCAAAAGTTTTAGGCAGATGCGAAAAAGTACTGTAAGGTAAGGGTGCTTTCAAAAATACATGTTAATAGTTTATTTTTTAATTGTTTAAATAGCTTTTTTTAACAAAGTGCAAAGCGAGTGAACATAAGAAATATCTAAAGCAAATCAATATTCGGTGTGACCGCCCTTTGCCTTCAAAACAGCATCAGTTCTTTTAGGTACACTTGCACAAAGTCAGGGATTTTGTGGTCATATTGTTAGGTATATGATTAAACAACTATATCAAACAGGTGCTAATGATCAGCAATTTAATGTGTAGGTTGAAACAGAATCATTAACTAGAACAGAAACAGCTTTATAGAAAGAATAAAACTATATTAGGAAAAGCCAAAGTCACTAACAAGGTGAGGTTGCTGACAACAGTTTAATGTCAAAAGCCATACACCATGGCAAGACTAAGGACAGCAACAAGGTAGTTATACTCCCTCAGCAAGGTCTCTCCCAGGCAGACATTTCAAGACACAGGGTTTTCAAGATGTTCTGTAAAGCTCTTTTGAAGAAGCTCTGGAGGAGCGTAGACGCAGTGGTTGGTCAAAGAAACTTTATCATGCTTACTTCCCTCGGAAGATGTTCATCAGTGCCATCATTGGCCCTGGTACACCCATCTACTGTCCTGAGAAGTCTCATCAGAACTGGTCGGTCTTCATGCGGCTAAAAAAACATATCTCTGGAAACAAGGCCAGGCAACTCAACTGTTGAAAATACTGGAACTGCTGAAGTGCTAAAAAATGGCAACAGGTGCTCTGGACTGATTAATTAATTACATTTTAATATTTGGCTGTAGCAGAAGGCAGTTTTTTGGAGAGTGGTACAAGAATGAGTAGAAGCATGGTGGAGGTTCCTGGCAAGTTTGGGGTTGCGTTTCGGCAAATGGATTTGGAGATTTGGTATGAACTAAAAGTCGCCTTAATGTTGAGAAGTATAGGTAGATACCTATCCATCATGCGATACCATCAGGTAGGCTTCTAGTTGGCAATAAATTTAATAATGACAACAACCTCAAACATACAGCCAAAATCATTAAGAACTATCTTAACTGTAAAGAAGAACAAGAAGTCATGGAAGTGATGATATGGCCCCCACAGAGCCCTGATCTCAATCTCATCGAGTCTGTCTGGGATTATATGAAGAGACAGAACTGCGGTTAGTTCTCCAAGATGTTTAGACTACACTATGTGCAAGCGTAACTTGGAAGAACTGATGTTGTTTTAAAGGCAAATGGTGGTCACACCAAATGTTGTTTTGAATTAGATTTTTCTTCTGTTCACGCACTTTGCATTTTGTTAAAAGATAAAAATAAACTATTAATATGTCTATTTTTGAAAGCATTCTTACTTTACAGCATTCTGTAACTCCTGAATCAAACTTTTGCACGGTATTATACACAGTATATATTGTAACACTGTCAACTTCAAAGAGATGCTTTTTTGGAATTTGGGCACAGGTGTTATACACGTTATGCAGATGGGTCCCTGGGTTGGAGAAATTGGAGCGCAGGGTGGGCCAACTCTCCATTTGCCCTTCCAATGGAAAATTCATGCTGGCTTTTACAAGAGACTAGAGGGCTGCAGGATCTGTCTGGGATTCCTATGGCCTGCGTCATTTACAGGTGCTGAGCAATAAAACCCCCTGGAGCCTGATGATCAGGGAGACTGTTGTGGGAAGAGGAAGTTCCTCAGTGCCCTCAGGGCAAGTAGAGGCCCTGAAGAAGACTATCCCTGAGCCAAGTGAGGCAATACCTGCCTGGACCTTTGTGTGTTGTCTGGAGGAGGTTTTCCAGAGCCTGGCTTAGCTGGGTCATGGCTGGGAGGTGTAGCTAGTAGGTGTTTAGGCTGGTTGGTCTGGGCCAGTAAAGAATAGTTAGATAGGGCTCCAATTGGGAGCTAGGTTTCTTGCTTTTTTTTATGTTTTGGGGCGTTTCATTGGAGCAGTTGAAACTCAAGTTGTTGTTCCTGAGCCTTATTGCCCTAGAGGACTGTGCTTAAGATCGCTAAATCTGAAATTTATGGCCCTCGTGCTACATAGTTTGTCACAATATATATATCTTATTTTAATCGGTAAACAACAGTAGGATTTGGGAAAAGTGGGAGGTTCTTGACCTAGATCACAATCTTTTAAATAGGTGTTGTTATGGATGGGGATGAGAAATAAAGGCTACTGATTCTAAATAAGAATATTTATTTAAAATAATTACATTCCATAAACAAATTAGACGAACATTATGTTCTTCAAGACTTAAACCACTATAAAGTCCACACTTCAAATGATTTAAACATTATTAGTACAGTTTTCATGATACAAAGTTCTGGATACAAAACACGCAGAATAGGTCAGCATTGGCGGAAACTTCAAAGTGATAACATTTCTTTCATTTTAAATGCCTCTCCTTAGCATTCTTCCTATTTCCTCCATCATTGCACTAAACCATAGTTTGTACTAAACTACACTGACATAACTAGGGCATTGCGGAGAGAGATTATTAGCATTAGAAATTAAGCAAAGCATCATTTTTTTTCACATCAATTTAAAGCTATTTGATAAATACCATGTTCTCTTGGCCAAATGATCAATTGAGATCATTTGCACCAAATGCCCGCTAATAGGTTTGACCAATGCTGATGAGTTTGCATCTGTTGGTTTTTAAATGGTTATATATAATAAATGTATAATATATATAAAATATAATAAAAATAGAGAATTATAAACTACATCTATGAGTTGGTCTCAATGTAATATGGTTTCCCCTTGAATGTTTGACCTGTCAAGTGAAAAGCCCATTCCTGTTTGCATGGTGCAAAGCTCCATTTGGATGATTTGGGTGCATATGCTTGTGTATTCTAGCAGTTGAGACAGAATAATCTAAATTTCATTGAGAAGCCCTTCAGCGTTCAAATAGTTAATCAGGAGAATTAAAAACTACCCGGGACAATACAGCTCACATAGTAAATTGAGTTGAATTAAAAGAAATTATGTAAACGCTTTCCATTCAATTAGTGATAGGTCCGTATACGATCTATATGTAGCTGAATGTACCTATATACGGTTGAAGGTATCACTATATGTGCTGGTATGGCTGTCATACAGTCCTACATACAGTCCCTTAACTCTATCACACCTTACCGATTAATGTACAAACTCAGCCTGTTAAAGGCTTGAATCTGGCCCGTTTGGCCCGACCAAGCAGACCCCTGGCTGAGTGTGCTATGAGTGATCGTCCGCAGCCGGTGAGGCAGCAGAGGAATCTGAGTGAGAGGAGATCTCGAGCTATCGCACGGAGAATACACGAGCTGGGTTACGTGGGCGATAAGACGAGAGGATACACAGAGAGGAGTGTGACCGTCATCCATCGGCTGTGGAATAACACGCATGCCGTGTGTGTCACTCACTAGCACGTCGCACCGGGTTCCACGGGATCATTAAAACACACAATCGATAGAGTAAGTGCAAAGCGCTCATCATCATAGCTACACACACAGCCTTCTATGGAGCGATCGCGCTGCTGTTTGCTCTTGGATTATTCTAAAGAAACTCTAGATTACGCAGCCATTGATGTTTATACAATCGATTAGAAAAGCATCGGGCTGTCCCCATCCCAAGCCATGCAGCGCGTGTCCATTGTCCGGTCGTGTACTTCCATGTACCGGCAGAATTCGTTTGCTGCTCCCCCTGCCTTTACAGCGCAAAGCAACAGATAGGTGGACCTCTTTATAACACCTGGGAAGTGAACTGGTTAATTTAACACAAACTCCACACATCTAATGCTCTAAAGACAGGCCAGATCTGAAATCAGGACCGAAGCATCAGTCCTTAGACTATAGAATGCAGGCCTGAGAGACTGCATCTCGTCTAACTCCCATCACGCTCAGCCAGTTGTCATGCACAAACAGCTGGGTCGTACTTTGTTACACCGCAGTGTGAGTCTGATAACACCAGCTAAATACCACCGATCTATGCAATGAGTTTAAAGCATACTGTCCTAAACCATCCTTACTACACATGCCAACATTGTGCAGATCAGCAGAGTCAGGGAGGGCGCAGAAAGCCTTCCACAGAGCAGGGATGCTTAAACTAATTATGTGAATTTAATAGAATTCACAAAACCTACTGATCGCCATCTTCAAGAGAGGCAGCGCTCAGGCTGCCAGCTAATAAGATAATGCTTTTGGCAGGACCGATCCGGTGTATCGCCGCTGTGTGACCGGCGCTCCGGCCCCGAATACTTACAATTTCACCATCAATGCCGGGGGAGAGCTGCAAATCTTTGCCGTGGTCACATCCGTTAAAGCTGGGCTGCTCACCCAGGGCCGGCTGAGCATCATCCATGCGCATGCGTGGGGGGTTCCTTCTGCCAGTAGGATGGTGATGATTATTCTTATTATTCCACGGAATATCCACTTGCGTTAAATGAGAACTAAACCCAAATCATGCAAATAAGGCGATCTCCCCTGCCTCGTTTGGAAGGATGCCGGGGCCAGACGCGGATTGTTCTTAAGCGATAATCGGGAGCTGTTAGGCACCCAGAATAGGGATGCGAGAGAATATATTGGAGTAAAAGCGAAGTGAAGCGTGAATGTCAGGGAGAGCGATTAAAATGCTGCTCAGTGTGAGATGTAGTAACAGCCCTTCCTCTCAGTCCCTTGACATTAGCATCAGCGACTGTGCGCTTCCCGGCAGGGGCTAGGTGTGTATTGTGTGCGCTCAGCAGGAATGGGCTACCTCTGGGGCTCTCCGCTGCTTCACACCGCCACTCTCAGCACGCTCAGCCTGCGCGCCCGACTCCAACCATGCTCGGCCTCTGCCCGGCTGAGCATCATAGGGATTGCACTCCACGCTCCTCAGGAGTGTCAGTGATCACGCACATCTCAGCACATTGGCTGTTATTATTTAGAGCATTGAGGGAAATGACCCGATTTCGCTTGGATTGTAAGGTGTTAAATTCAATATAAACGCGTTCTATGCTTTTATTAGCTGTACATGAATGGACCGGTCACTGCGTGCATTCGGAAGGATTTGTTCCGGCACTGTATGAGTTACACGCGCGGTCGGTATTATTCTATGTTCTATTAGGTACTGCAGTGATTGTCCTCCTTATTCCGACAAAATGCCTGCGAGTGTCCGGCACACAAAGCGCTGAGAGGGTTAATACGGGGAGAAGGAGGGAAGGCGAGGGAGCCCGGAGGACCACATTTTCCCTCTATTAGCCATATACATTAGCCATAGCCATAGCCGTGGCAGTGAGAGCAAGAGGCAGCTCCCCTCCGCACGCTGCAATATATCCTGCAGCAAAAATGTACCTGACATATAAATAACACCCACGTCACTTCCTCTGGTGTCACCAAAGCGGGACTCAGGATTCCCTGGTTACAGCGAAAAATCAAGACGGCAACGGCAGTCTGTTAACCCTTTAGGTGACTGCTGTGCTAAACCAGTTAATTAACCCCGCATTATCCTACAATTCAAGAACAGCAGCACACCAGCATCAATACTGATAGAAAATGGTATACAATCCCTTTATACCATTTCCATATAACCCCCTTTTCTTTTATATACACTGTAGGCGTTCCTATAATTCGTTGGAATGGACCATCCATCTACCCGTCCAGCTTGCATATTTTGTGGACAAATGCAATATGATACATTAAAATCAGTGCTTCATTTAAAGCATAAACCCTTATTTGATGGGCTTTTATGCAGGTATGAAAATAATAGGCAACACTTAAATAACCATAACTTAATAAACTCTTACAATTCAGACACAACATGGTCATGATGGTCCAGCATAGTAAATGTGAAGTAAGGGACATATTGTTTATGTATTAAGGAATAGAGGGGAAGAAAAAAAACAGGGTCTGAGAGTGTAAAATGGACATCACTTGTAATAAAGTACAAATTTGCACCACATTGGGGCTCAATGATCGGTATATAGTGAATGAATTAGGGCCAGCATAATGAATTCAATGTAACACTTTAGCTTGTTATATTGTCTGGTCATCTCTGTAATGATTATGGAGATATTTAGCTTTAATGTAAACCTTTTGGAAGCTGAAATGTGTGTCTAGGAGTGGCAGGACCGGCATTATCTAATCAAGATCTCTCTCCTATGGTTTACCTGTCCATACAAAACCTACCTGAAACAATCAACGACAACAAGCAACTTAGCAATAAGGGAGAGATAACATAATGGACAGGAATAATCATAAAGATCAGTGTCATGCAGATAGACATGTACCTTCTTCCGCTGAACACAAATAAGGTGGGTTTTTAATAAATTTATATTATTTATTTGGTGTATTAGACTGGAGAATTTGGGAATCATGAAATATCCGCTTTAAGAAGTACAATATCAGGGTGAAATAACTGTGATGAGTCCTTGGCTTCAGCACCATGGACAGCGCATGACATTTCTGAAGCGGAATGCAAGCTGATAGCTCCTTCTGTGACTAAACCACATTTTCTTTTAAGTAATACTTATTTAAGGTAGATAAGCAATTGCCCTGGTAATGCTCCAGTTCATGTTCAGGAGCTTCCCAACATCATGGCTGCAATTATCTTTTGCCATTCTGTGCCACTACCAAAACATTCTGGCCCACTGGTGTACACAAATGCTCAAGCACTGGGAGCGTGCTCACTTATACTACTGGTCTGACTGGTTTCAGGGCAGAACCTAATGGAAGAATGCCTGCGCTAACGGTATGGAATTGGTAAATTACATTATGAGTCTGGTGGTAACTAACAACTATTGCTCGAGAATTTGACAAAATATATTTCTATACTTCATCCAATTAAACTGCATGTGAAATTTACCCCCTCCATCCCCATAATCCCACTTCCCAACCGATAGTATACAAGTCATTTCATGTCTCACATTTTCTTATATCCAACAAGTGAGCTATTATACAGTATGGTCAACCCCTCCTTAAGTGCTATTGCTATATGCACAATTACCAACGTATGTTTGTGGTCAAGATGTATATGCTTCCAGCTAAATCAATCAATTGACTTTCTGGATACATTCATACACAAACTGAAATGTGGAAAAACCCAGAGAAAAGAAGCATTAGACATAAGTCAATACAGTGGCGCTTATCACGTCACAGTTCATGATTATCCATTTTCCAGGATTAAAAGGGCAAAAGTAACAGGAGGTCCCATCTACACCATTAGTGAATATACGCAGTATTAACCAACACGCTGGCACTTATGTATAAGTGTCTTCGGCACATATACCTTACTATACGTAATCCCCAAGCAGTCTCTAAAAACATCTCTAAGGCCCCCCTTTTTTTTTTAAACATTGTCTTCTACCTACCAGTTTTGATATCGGAGATTTGGGCACTTAGAGATTGACGTAAGGCTCACATTTGACACTTTTTCCAAATGTGATATATTTGAGCATATGACATTTTTTTTTAAAAAACCAAAACCTATCATTATAAAATCACCCAAACAAATTCTGCATATTGAGAGATTGCAAATTAATTTTAGGAGGATGATACGCGTGGTTTGTTCTCATAATACTAAAGCTATAATGTCCTACGGTCTGCCAGCGGTACATTAGCATCTAATAAAATTAATTTATTGGCATATACATATATATATATATATATATATATACACACATATGTTAATAGCATCTTAGGCTTTTATCTATATGTGGTTCATGGAAGTGTTCAGCCTTGTTTATACATATTCAAACACACACATTATATATATATATATATTCCAAAGATGATTTCTATAGTGCAATTAACAACAATGCAAAAAGGGGCTACCTTCAGCTACAGCAACCAATTTGCCACCACGTATATTTACAGTGGCCCTCATACAGCTGCAAGAATGTAATCTAATGTGATATTTTGCAGTCCTATAGAATGTAATCTAATGTGATATTTTGCAGTCCTATAGAATTTGATTTCTGGTGTGTACTATGTTCTCCAGGGCATTATGCATATTTATTAGCATATCATGGTCGGCCTATTTGTATTCCAGCTGAAATGCTAAAAAGTCACAAGCTTCTTCAACTACACAGTTATTTGACCACATAATAACAGGTGTATAGCAGATATTTAGTTATTTATAGTGAGTTCATAGACATTGTATTGTAATTACAGCTTTGATCTAAGGAGTGATGGGCACGTGTGAGCTGTAACTGAGTGGTTGCTTAGCAGCAAAGCTTTTTAACTCTCATTTTCTTTGGTTCCTGCCAAGTGATTTGGGAAAAGTTACAAGAAACTGAAAGCTGACTTGCAAATGTTATTCAGCTTGCAGCAAACAGCCAGGACTTAACATTAATATCTGGGGCATTTCCATTTAATATTAAGCAGAATAACTCATAGTACCAATCTTTCGACTACACGTAGTCCACAGACTTATTCTTCTTATCATTAATTGCACAGTATATTTTGAAATGAAAATAAATTACCTCCTTCGTTCTGCTACTAATGCCTCTCCCTATGCAACCCTGCATCTAGCTTACTTTTTTGAGATGCCTTATTGCATTTTCCGCATACCTTTAAGTCATCAGAAATAATTACTCCCTCTCTTCTGTTGTCACTGACAGAACGGTGCCACCAATGCTATATTGTGCCTTGGAATTTTTGCATCCCAAGTGCATTATTTTACATTTATCAATATTAAACCGCAGCTGCCACACTCTTGACCATTCTACTAATTTACTTAAGTCATTCACCATTTGAGTTGTTCCACTTGGAATGTGTACCCTGTTGCAGACCTTTATAAGTCCTTCCTCTGAATATACACCATTAACTACAGCCTATTGCCTCCTATAACTCAACCATTGCCTTATCCATTCAACTATTCTGGCATCCAAACTCAAAGAATCCAAGTCTATGAGGGACAGTGTCAAACGCCTTTTTGAAATCTAGTCAAGTTAAGCCACGGGCTTCTTGAGAATCATAGGACCTGAGGTCCAACAACAGTGTGAGGGCTTCAAGATGAAAACGTCGTCCATGTCATGTATCCATAGGTGTCTGCTTTAGCATGTTGTTAAAGAACCTAGTAACAAATATGTAAAGACGATGAAAGTATAATTTTTATCCAAAAACAACTAAAATCTACAACACAAATCCAGATTTTAAAATCTGGAGATTTCTGTATTTGGGCTTTCCTAGAATGCCTGCTGAGGAAAATATCAACATCAGCTATAAACTCTAACTGGACTTCTTAAGGTGGACTCTCCTTCTAAATAGGTGCTCAAAAGCAAAGAATAATTACTTAACTCACCTTTCTTCCCACCACAACAACCATTTACTTCAATTCGCATTTCAACTGACAATTTCATCTACCAATGTGTTTCAGGTCCCAAGTTCGTACAAAATGTTACCTACAGTGCATATTATGCTAATCAAGAAAGTCCATAGCTAAGTCTCCCGAATGCACTGAACCCAATAATTGTGACGATATGGATTCAGCCTATGTGCTAACACACTTGTTACTTACTGTCACTGTTACTACGTAGTATTTTTATGTTAATTACATTTTATTAAAACTAGCTGGGACTGCTCATATGGATAGCTGTAAATTTCTCTCAGATCGACGAACATTTACCCTTTCTTTTTTTCAAGAATGCCTCAAGCCAGTATAATTTTCTTCATTACGGGAATAATCTCCTTCTATATTGACATGCTTAAAAAACTGAAACCCACCATAGTAGAGTCTTAATAAATACTTAAAAAATCCATTCAAAATTACCTGCTAATGGACGAGTCATTAACAATGCATAAATAAATCATATTCATTATATACAGAACCTTTTAACCCACACCATGGAAGTTCCGTTGACCTTTTGTGTATTATTAATAACTGTGGATTTCAAGAAAGTATATACTGTATCTGCCACAATATTCTCACGTTTATGACGAGGACAAGGTTTTGGAGGATCGATCATAATCTAGTGGTTCCAATTATAATCATGGGTGCCAGTGCCACCAAAGCTTTTTTGCTTGTTGTCTCTTTCAAGGTATCAGATGTATCACACTTTTTTAAAATAGTAACAAATAATAAACTATGTTTTGATTATATGGTTTCTTATATTGTTTAAATGTTTGCATCCATTTGTCAAGTCTGTAGGTGTTCGTGAACCGCAGTCCTGGACTTGCCATCTGGTTACAATGAGCAAATGCCCAATGGGTTGCTGGCCAACAGAACCCCATTCTTAGCCTTACTGTAACTTCAGCAGCAGATTATGTCCTGCAGTGAGTGGCTGCCGGCTGGATATGTGCTGTTGCACCCTGTGGGAGTATAAAAGCGTAATGTTTTTGACATGGGTATAGAGCCAGCGACTGCATGTACATCATTTAGTGGACACTGGCCTTAAAGTAGCATGGCCGATTTTCATCCCCAGCTTTTCGTATCCAGTCCTGATGATACCATTCATGCCAAGAGTAAGATACAACATCTCATAAGCTTGCCAGACTTCAGAAATCTCTTGTTTAGATGTAATCAAATAATAAAGAAGCTTTAATATATGAAACATGAATAGTGTTGGTAATGGTAGTTTGGAGGATCATCATAAAGTGATGGCCCATAACCATGTCAAGATTTTGAGTCTTTGTTTTACTGTGTTTAAATACCCCCCCCCACACACACACACACAATTGCTATCAGTAACTTGTTACAATGTATTCATGCTACGCATTGTAACATTGTAGATTGAGGGAATTATGACACGGGAATTTTCCTAATTTGTGACAGCCCTAGGGGAAACTAAAAGACATTCTAGCAGTTAAAAAGGCTTTAAAAACAACAATTGCAATGATGCTACCTATTTAATATTTTTTTTTACTTAATGCCCTATTTTTTTGTTATGCAGAGGTCCTTCCTCAAATATTAATTTAATTATTACACATTAGCATTACATTATATATATATTATTATATATATTATAAATATATATAAATATATATACACACAGTTTAATTTGTACTCATGTATGAATGCAGAAAAGTGGTAACATCAATACGAGGATAATGAGTACAGTTTTTTATGTTTATATGGAAAAGTTGTGTTTTTGCTCTAGTTTTTAGCAAGGGGATCTGGAAACATTTTTTTCTAGATTAATCTCAGCTTTCACATCTTTATGAAGGGCCCACTGTAGTGAACTTCTATTGCAAAATAATCTTGTTTAGTCATATATAATGCATTATTTAATCGGTGAGACTTATAAAACAATTGATTGACCAATATGCAGAGCTTACTACATCATTCATGAAGGTCCTTCATGTCCTCATGTTTTAACAAATGGGTTAAGCAGCTGAAACATATTTGCCCAAACTTAATTACAGTATTGTTGTTTGTAACATTGCGAAGTCACATCTTTGTGCTGGCAGCATATATTACATTCCAAATGGTGCAATACCACAGCTGGCAGGCAGATGGCAGACATCTCCCACTAATTTACATCACCAAGCCTAGTAGCTCATGCTTTAAAGGTCCTCAAAATGTAATTAGCAGTATATTTTGTATACATTTTGTTAAATTGTTAATGAAACTACAGTCAGGTACATGAGGAAGTCAAGGCCATGACACATTTTCATATTTTTTTAAGCTGCTGGCTGTATGTTTCTTACAATGAGGGCTAGTGTTCTCATCGGACATGCAATGATAACGACTACAGCATTGCTTTTTTAAATTATGAAACAGGAGGTATTGTGGTGGATGTGCATGACTTGGTCCCCAATCTTTACATCCAGGAGCCGCACTCCCCAAAAGGGTATGTGGCCCGTTCCTTTCCACTCTGGCCAAAAATGCCTGCAGGAGAGATGGATCTTCTTGAAATGATCCATCAAGAAAGGGAAGACATGGCAGCCAACTAACTTCTCGCACCAAAAACAGGCTTCAAGGGGCCTCTATGGGCTTTTTAAATGTCTGTTTATTTTTGCCACGGAATCAGATGAAAATATGTTTTTATCTTTTATATTAAGTTATTGTTTCACATAAACATGCAAATCAAGCCTTATGTGCATTTACATCGGTATACTTCGTGAAAGGAGAAGGGGAAACGGTGACACACTGGAACATGCTGGCATAATAGGTGTCTATGTTACACTGGTTAGTTTAGCAACAAAAAAGTGACAGGTTAAAAAATAAGAATAAGAAAAGTGCCTCAAATGTTCTTTACTTGCATTACTGACAGGAACAGGAGCATCTACACATCAGTATGTGCCGTAATCTGCTCTTTGGAGTGACAAAAAGGCTTTCCGTCTGTTCCAGTCTGGGTCTAGATCACAGAATTATCTGCGCCAAGTCAGGAATAAATCCCCTGTCACTGTTGGGACATTGTCCGTAAAGAAAGTGTTATCTGTTATTAACAAAGTGTGTAGACTGGGAGGTACGTACGATTGTTCCGTAGAACAAAAATGGTCAAATTAATTAAGGTTGTTTAACCTACAGTTGAAAATGCTGCCATTATGGTAGAGGTCACTGGTGCGGCTACGGTAGAGGAGACATGGTATGTGCATCTTCTCTCACATTTGCTTGTTTTGTACATAAATAAATAAATATGTTTAATTGCTATAAACGGCAAATTTTCAAATTTATTTAATAATATATGTGAGAATCAACAGAATATTCACTGCAGGGTACAGTTAATAAATGGTAAGTTAACCATTTTGCATTACTTTAAATAACTAGGTTTCGTGCACATACATGTGGTTCAAAACAAGCTGTATGAATTTGAAAGTCTTGAATACTAATTGCGTTATAAAGTGACTCATCAATACCGGTTTGCGAGACAAATCCACTTGTGATCCAAATTTGTTTTTATTTACAGAGAGGACAGCCTGTAACAGGACATAATGTAATCTGTGTCACGCTAGGCTTCTTATACAACAAATTGACTAGACTCGGATTTACCGGCGGTGATCTGCTGCCAAAGATTAAGAGATCAGGATGCTGTGCATAACTTATCTAAACTACAAATGCTCTGTAGAGATAGACATACACATATATCATCTTTTATCCCCCATGAAAGTTTCTGTTCCATGAATAATTGTAAGTATAAATATATAAAGACACACTGAATCCTTCAGAATACAGAGATGAGAATTCTGCAATCCCGACTTTCATCAGTAATACCCTCCTATATGGTCCACTTTTACCTCTTCCATAATGGCAGCATTTTCAAATGTAAGCTAGACAGTCTCTACCCTAATTTGCCTAAACTAAGGCAAACAGGACAGCCCCAATAATACAACAGAACAATTGACCACAGCTGCAAGCCTATGAATTATGAGAACAAAAGGTAGCACCATCTCTAAGGACAACCTTGACCGACATGGTCCTCTCAGTATGGTCCCACCATAAAGTTTGCGCTGAAGGGTATCAGTAGAAAGGTACCGAGCTATTTAATGTGTAGTACATACAACTGTATCTCTCATGTACCCCTCTTTTTCTCTGGTGTTCCTTTTTTCTAGAAACTCAGAACTAGTTTGGGGAATATGAGTGACAAAGTGCTTGATAAAAGAGATTCAACGGAAATGCTGCTCTTTTCACCAATCGTTGTGGAATAAAGCATTGCCGTCGCTTGATTTATGAATATAGTGTACCACTGGCTCATGAATTGGCTCTAAATTTCATGTTATTTTGGATCCTCAAAGTGTTATTCTCCATATGATATGGGCATGGTGTGATCCATAGTTCAATCTCATTGCTATTCATGTGTCTGTGCATTCACTGCTTCATCTGTCGATATTGTAAAAGGCAAGTTTTAAGCATTGCTACTCAATGCAGGGCCCTTTGTCACTGAGTTATTGACCATGAAAAGATCAATTCCATTTTCACCGTTAAAGACAGATGCGGAGATCGTACCTAGAAGAGACATCGGATAGTGCATTACATTATGGGATATCTAATCAAAATTATTAAAAAAAAAGCATGCCTGACTTTGTGAATGGCTTTACCTTGAGATTATTCCATGTTAGGACTAGTTAATACTGGCATCAACATGGGTCTAATAACGATCCTTGCGGAAAACATTACTACTCTAATGGTAAACATATTCTGAATGATTTCTCCTGTATTTAAGAAGGGGTTTTATTGTGATGTTCCAGTGAGAAAAGCACCAACTGGAACAGATGAAATCAAAGTAGAATATAAAGGAGTCTGGAATATGTGATCCTGATAATCTGCCCATACACCCTTAATGCCCCATCAAAAGCTCTGCCTTTCGTAATCAATTCAGGGTTTGAATAGAAGAGGAGAAACTGCTGGGAAAGTTAGGAGTATAGTATATTCCACATGGTGACCACATTTTTGAATTGTGATATTGGGACAAGGGGTATGCGGGTATGATAACATTATTTTACACCTAAATGAACAGGGTCAAATTGCGGGACATTGTTTCGCTTGATCTTGCCTCTGTAGTTAGCAGGTAGGCGCCTTTAAGCAAAAAAATAAAATATCCATCCTTTTGCTAGGGAATATAAGCTTAAAATGTGAAAGTCATAATAATATTAGGAAAGTAATAATACATAAGCTTTTTATGCTTACAACTTTAGACTCTATTAAAATGTAGACCCAAGGGCAATCTATTTCTGAATAGTTCTGAAGTTCTTTTATATGACTTTCAGTGTGAAGTGGAAATGAGATTGAACCTATCTAAGAACCATTTGCAGTAGTTTATTTTATGATACAAATAATCCAATGTATAGGAAACATGACTCATATGTTTCATCCTATAACACATGAGGAAATAGGAGTAGACCAATATCTCTATAACAACTTCTATCATTGTACTTTAATTATATTTATTATTATTTCCGCACACTCCGTTATGTTTACCCATGGTATTTTTAAAGGTTTTTGATAACCTCCTATGTATCACACTTCATCTCTTCATTTTTGAACCAGATAAGACATCAATGCTAATGTATGGAAAATACACTATATGGACTAAATTATTGGGACACCTGACCATCACACCAACCGGGACATTGCATAATACATAGACATTAATATGAAGTTGCCCCCCCTTTACAGCTTCCACTCTTCTAGGAAGCCTTTCTACAAGATTTTGGAATGTTTCTATGGACATTTTTGCCCATTCATCCAGTAGACATTTGTGAGATCAGACAGTGATGTTGGATGAGAAGGACTGGCTCATGATCTTCATTCCAATTCATCCCAAAGGTGTTTGATGGGGTTGAGGTCAGGGCCTCGTGCGGCCAGTCAAGTTCTTCCACACCAAACTCATCCAACCATGTCTTTATGGACCTTGCTTTGTGCACTGGGACACAGTCATGCTGGAACAGAAAATGGCCTTCTCCAAACTGTTCCCACAAAGTTGGAAGCATAGAATTATCCTAAATGTCTTCGTCAGGTGTCCCAACACTTTTGTATTTCCCTACTTCCCTTTTAGATTACAAGGGTCAGTGGTTGTGGGACACCATCACTGCAGATATTTAACCTTGGAAGATTTAGAGGTGGGTATGGGTCCCAACATTTTTAGGAAACTTAGCGTTTAATTAACCCTAGGATATGCATCCAAAAACGGAACCTGTAAAGGAGTTGTTTAAATGATTAAGTTGCTCTACATAGGAAGCGCAAGGAGAGGACTCTTCATTCCCATCTCCTCTCCTCTACCTCCACCCCTATGTACTATGGGCTCTTCCTGGAAACGACTAATGATGGATAGAGTCAGCTGTTATTGGTGTTCTACGTACCTTGGGTGATCAATTAATACATTATGTGTTGGAAATATAGTTATGGTAATATTTCAGGAATATTTTTGATCTCTTGCTGGAGGTGAGAATGTTATAGTCCAAATGTTTCTACACAACTCCCTAATAAGAATGTGATTATGTCCACGGACCCCACATATATAGCGAACCATGACACACTAATGTATCTTTCCTGTATATTATTAGATTAAAAGAATACAAAGAAACTAAAAATAATGAAATTGAATAATTCAATTCTGAAGAACATCTAATTTAACTAGGGTTATTAACACTGATTAAATTAGTATATATTTTTTTTAGAAATACAAACAGTGCTGTAATGATGAATAGGCCGCTAGGAGTTCCATGTATATTTTTCCTGAAATATTTATGATCTAGAATGTTTACATATAAGTACAGTAGGGGGGCATAGAATGAAACATGGAACAATTGCTATCTTTCATGTGATTTGTTAAAGCAAATGCTATTATAGAAGCGTTATTTGTAATAATGAAGGCATTACTTTTATTTTTAGGATGAAACCCTTCTTCATTAAGTGCCTTCTTGGGGCATAAAAAGTGCAACTGACCAGGGACAGCTGGTGCTATTACCAAGTAATTCACCACATCTGTCAGGAGGGATAAAGGCAGAGAGGGTAGTGATATCATGTGCACCCACTTTTTAATTAATCAACACAGCTTTATTTGTCTATAGCCTTAATAAGTGAATTTATACATTAAATGGAAGTTTAAGTCCGCGTGATCTGTCCTTCTCCAAGATACATCATTTTGTTCTACATAACTTAAACCACTTGTATAAGGAATGGAAAAACACAAGTCGGACATTATCAAATCAAGATCACTACAGAAGGTCTTAAGAATAAGGCTATCCGCTCATGTCATTACATTTATATTTGGAACCAGGATTCCCATCATAGATCAGATCTTGAGAACTCCTATCTCATATGCTTTTTACTTATGATTATAGTAGCTTGATGGAAAATGGGAAATCTTACCTTGATTATTTAAACAACCTCAGAAAGTTGGGGGTCATAACAAAACAATTGCCATCATTTCAAACTAGCCTCCAAACCATCCATCCCAAACTCAAAACTATGAACCACTGCTACAACCATAACTGTGCCCCACTAAAATATTTACGAATAACCCTATATACCGATTATATATAAAGTACCATCATATTGTTGTGTTATTATTATTCAAATCATTTTGTTTTATATACATAGACACAAAAAGCCATCTTCTTCAATTTCTACTGATAATTAACCACGATATAGACTTTAACGGCTATTTATTGACTTCACTTTGGTTGTAAACAAGGCCTGTTTGGTGCAAATACGTAAAAACAGTAAAGTATTCTGTTCCAATGTAACAGCCATTAGACGGTGATGGCGTGTATAATAAAGCCTGATTATTTATGACTGTTGATTTTCATGATAGTTAATCTGGGATTCTGATTTACTCTGTGTCCTGTGAACAGATGGCTGTTAATCTTTATTGTCTAACAAAGACACAAAACCAAGCTACAATCACAGCTTCAACTATTCAGTTTCAAATAAAACGCACATCCTTCCATGCCCAATACATCCTTAGTGAAATAACATTGTGTTTTTAATTAATCATATATTTGTGTCTTGGAGAAATTATGCTGCATGAACAAAGCGATATATATGTCATATAGTGTCATATAATAATTAGGTGTGCATAGAATAGCACTAGATAGGATGTTTCTAATGTGATTAGTAACAATTTGTCCGGAGTAGGTGGAATGATCATGAAAATCAGGTTTTTAACTATTACATGGCATTACATGATATGCAACTGTAAAATGTTACATCTGGATATGTCACTCCAATAACTAAATCATGCATGCACCAATTTATATTCAGCAAAGTGAATCTGAATCCAAGCAAAAAGGACAAAATGTGCATTAAAATAAAAATTGAATTTTTTGGACATTAGACTGCCTTCTAAATATAGACAGGGAAGTAGGAAGGGCAAAGAAAAAAACTTCCAAAAAAGACATCAGCAAGTAACAAGTGCCTGTAGTGGGATCCTTAGATAATATAATGACCTACGATGGGGAGCTCTGTGATCTTTTCTCTAAAAAATTACAATATTATGCATCACTTTACCCCATTGAGTGCTGATGACATGTATGGTACTGTACACATATGTGGTACTGTTGTGCTAGCTGAGCAGCAGTCATCTTTCCCCATCCCACTTAAAGTCTTGCAAGGGTAACTGTAGTTAAAGAATGAAGTCTTGCATTTACAGTTAAATGTGTCTGCCTGCCCTGCAGAGAAGAGAATTGTGCTATAATCTGATATTTGCCTTTAGCATGGCAAAGGGGACAGCTGCCCAGGAATCTGTCCATGGAGCAGGCAGCCTATAGTGGCTGCTTGCAAAAGTGGTCACCTATGTTGAAAAAAGATGTGTGTGCAATCTACGTGTATGTGTTTACTAAGGAGATTTTAAGAAAATTATTTTGTTTTCAGAACTACTATTTTGTTTGTCATATATAGGGAAATAATGAGATTTTTTTTTTAACCTTTATATAATGCTATGATCATGTTATGTACACCATGAACCACTAACAACACATTGAACACATCACTCTTCTGAAGAAAATCTGCTTAAAACTTTCATGATACATGTAGGGTATAAAATTAACATGATATATTTACTTAAAAATATTATCTGTCACCTTTGTTTTATTATACCTTTGTTTTAGATGGGTAAACATGAGCAAAATATCAGTAAATATATGATAATTACATTTTTATTTAGAGAAAAACACTATTCATACTATTTTGCTCTGTGTTGTACTGTATTATCTTTTATACGGCCTTTGAAATGCAGATTATGCCAATTTCAAACACATTGTATTAACTAGATAAGGCTGATCATGGCGTAAAATGAATTAACCTAAAAGCAGAAAGATCCTGAAGGGATCCAAATGATAATGAAGATCATTTGAAATATCAGTTTTTTGTTTATGTGCTAATTTTATCTAAATGAAATTATTTGGCAAAACATGAAACGGTGTAAATGCTCCAAAAATTGTTTCAAACATCTTAGAAAGAAAATCTATTCCAATGAAGGAAGTAAAGTAACTAGAGGACATTAAAAACATTGTAAGGGAGGAATGGATATGACCACAGATATTGAAAAACAGCTTTAATAGAATTATTGTGTAGAGTTACAGTAGGTACAGTAGGTGGTTTCCTTTTGCCTGACTAACCCTGTTGCGTTGTCCTGCAAACTAAGTGAAACTTATGGAGTAGGCCAAGTTCTTCAACTGATGGAAAACTAAGTTGATACAAGCAGTGTTAAGAGTGGAATCTCCATTGAACTAACTTAACTCGGAGGAAGATGGTGAGTGATAAATTCCCAGAGCGCCCATATACTTGGTACTTCTATGTTTCCATGACTCTGATGTAAGTATAGTCCAAGTCTAATATAAGCTTAACTTTGCCTTTAGTGAGTCTAGGATTTTGTCTGTTTTAGAACAACAAATGCAAAAGGCAAATGCAACTTTTTCAAGAGATCCTAAATGCCTACAATTTGGGATGTGCTTCAGAAAATAGTCTTTATGAAAAAATATCATATTTTATGAGGCTTGGTATAAAATTAAGCAGTAGGAAGGGTGCCAGGTCTGCATTTTATTAATAATAGTATTATTGATTGTGGAGAGGAGTTGGTGAGGTTTGGATCCGTCTTACCTATTGGAATATAATTCATCTGGTTTTTATTTATGTCCCAGTTCGTTTATGAAGACCAGGTAAGCTGGTCATTGCCTGAGCTCCACACTGGTTCATATATTCCCTATTCCGCTACAAAAGGTTGGGATGCCGAAAGCAGACATGGGAGGGTCATATCAGCTCTACAGAGTATTCATTATAGGACAATGCACAGGACCACAAGGGGAACTTTAATATATATTTTTTTAGATGAAATAGAGAAAAACACTTTGACATATCATCCCTTACATTGTCAGGGTGCAAATGATAAGAAGCTGCATATTATTCACATTTAACAATAGGGGTTGACACTTTTAAGACAATATTTTGTTTTAATTCCAATTTAGTTGTGGTTTTATAAATATTGTAAATGTGGGGTTAATCTCTTTAAACTTAACAATAACATCATATGGATACACATGGATACAAAAATGTAATGCCATCGCAAGTCCCTGCTCTATGCTGAGAACTTTACATCTTTCCACATTGATCTTCAGGGGAAATATTTTTCCAAATAGCTTTTATGCTCACTAAATAGATTTTTCTTTCTTTTGTACTTTCCCAAATACACTCACGTGGCTACTTGGCAAGGATTTTTAAATGTTCTTGAACCTAGCCCTGTGGCTTTTGTATAAAGATGTACCAATCTCAAATAGATCAAAATGTATTAGTATCTTGTAACTGCGACACTTTACAATGAATTTGTCTTCATTGGGCCCGTGAATGAAAAGGCATAAATCTGCCACATTGTACATAGTAGTATTGTTTCTGTGTGTTTAAAGGTTGGGACTTCTGTTTATACCTATTGCAGGCAAGATTGTTCTATACCATGTGGCTTCATGTATAGTTTAATCAGGCTTTTTAGCTAA
The DNA here is from genome assembly GCF_027358695.1 of Spea bombifrons. Lineage (NCBI taxonomy): Eukaryota > Metazoa > Chordata > Amphibia > Anura > Pelobatidae > Spea > Spea bombifrons. The sequence continues at coordinate 84,917,655 of NC_071091.1, read as the reverse complement.
TAGACCCCTAATTTGTATTCTGTGGACCGCATTACCTACCGGACTTAATTAGCAACATGACTTATTGTTTTACTTAGCAATCAGAAAAAATGATGCCGGATTCCAGCAGAAGGTTCCGCAACTCGTATGGCTTCCCTGTCTCAAGTTCGAGCAAAGTATAAATGAGAAATAACGTGCAGTGATTTAAATGTGTACGAACCAAGCAAATCCCCTGATAAAAAGTACATTGAGAAGAAATAATGAGTTATTTTTAAATAACAATACATTTTTTAAAAAAGATCGCAACATTTTATAGTGGTTTGTACTTTTCAGGAGACTGGGTTAAAAAGGCTATGCTAATTCAGGGGCATGATATTTGTAATATAGATAATATAAAAAATTCTGGGAGAAAAAAAATCTGCCTTACCTCAAAAAGCTGTAGAAATCCTTTGCCGTTTCTGTCTTCATATTCATGTTTTGGTTTTTTGCCTATATGGAAACTAGCGCTATATCTCCGTCCTCGAAGTGGAAACAGTAGCTGCCTCCACATTGGGAAAGGTATGGCGTGGGTTAACAACAGGCCCTGCTTTCAGCAAAAGGTTAATATAGGTATATATTTTTTTTCTTCTTCGCAAATGCCAAAGTAAAGATCAGACATGGAGACCTGGAATGGTGTGAAACGTTCTTCTAACACATTGATGGTACAGAGGGATGGTCACGTATTGCCAGACCTTTGGTTTCTGCATTTACAGGCATAATGAAGACATACGGGATTATCTTTCTGTCTGTGTACTGGTGCCTTACTTACCCCGGGAGCATTAGCAAAGTGTTCCGGCTTACAGATTAAAGCTATTATATTGAATGCTTTGGTCTTCAGAGACTGCGACAAAGAGAAGATTTTGCAGCATTTGCAATATGGGCCATCCAGACAATGCCCTCAAAACGTGCAAAACACTCATGTCTCCGTGCACAAAACCAAAACCCACACCAACGTGTTGGCTAAACAGGGAAATTGAGGTTTTCTACAGTATGATTTGAAAATGGTGTGGTTTCTGTAGAGACAGATGGTCCATTCTGCATTTTAATCCATTTCTGCTTCGTTGAAAATAGCATTTTATCTGAATTACTGATGCAAATGTATATTTTGAAAGCGGAACTCCAAATAAACAAGACTTCATTGTTATGGACTGAGGCCTTCCGCATGATTTAGTTGTAAGTCTGTAGCGTCTAGCATGCTGATTTATTTTCACTAATATTTTTCAATCTTCTAAAATATTTACAGAAAATTATGGAACATTTTACAATATTTTACGTAAGTGGTATATAGTAAGCCAAGTCATATTCTCAAAGGGCAATTGTCAGACCAGGTTTTCATACCCGATACATACAAATCAACTAGAGGGACTTTTTTTCCTCCTGATGAAGCCTCGGGGTTGCAAAATACATTGAGGACATTATTCTATCTTTTTCACATCTTTATTTCTATCTATTTCTTTGTTTAATTTATTTATCGGCTGTTGCACTTTATTGAAGTGCTGGATTGAAGCACTTTAAAGAGGACTGTCTCCAGAGCATGAATCCAGAGTGGATAAATCAGGCACATTTGACTAATTTGACTAACTCATGTCCATCACTGTTGGTTAATGTCTGAACAATTTCAAAGTTGGTCTTTACAAAAGGACAATTTTCTGGACTGATCACCATTTTTTTATTTGGAATAAGCAGAGTTTCATGCCACCTGCTAACTAGTGTCAATTTTTCCATGGAGGCTGCATTTCTATCAAGTGCTCATTGGAGGTCTTTAATGTCACTTTAGTTTTATGACTTTAGGGTAGACAGGTGAGTTTGCAGGAGAGTTGTACCTCAGGTCCTTGACTTCACTATACATTATGAAGGTTCAACCCCAACAAGCATCTGCTGCAGTGCCTGTCCTTTCATCCAGATGAGTATTTGTGAGGGGAGGCACTGATGTTGTACGAAAAAGGCTTGGCTCGCAATCTTCATTCCAGTTCATCCCAAAGGTGTTCAATGGAGTTGAGTTCAGGGCTCTGTGTGGGCCAATGAAGTTCTTCCATTTCAAACTCATCCAGCCATGTTGAGTTCCTACAAAGTTGGAAGCATAGCATTGTCCAAAATGCCTTGGTAAGCTGAAGCATTAAGATTTCCCTTCACTAAAAGTAAGGAGGCTAGCCCAGCTCAACCCTTCCCAAACCATTATCCCTCCTCCATCAAACTTTACAGCTTGTTCTCCTGACATCTTCCAAATCCAGACTCACTGATCAGACTACCAAACTGAGACGCATGATTCGTCACTCCGAGGACACGTTTCCACTGCTCCAGTGGCAGCGTGCTGACACTATTCGATCCAACTCTTGGCATTGTACTTGGTGATGTGAGGCTTGCATGCAGCTGCTCGGCCTGGTAAATCCATTCCATAAAGCTCCCGCCATATAGTTTTTGTGCTGATGATAATGCCAGTGGAAATTTGGAACTCTTCAGCTATGGAATCATCAGATCGTTGGCGACTTTCTTCTTTGTGGCTGAATTGCTGCCTAAATGCTTTGATTGGAGGATCGGGGAGAGGAAGTCACCAGAAGCAACACCATATTGCCCTGGGTTCAGCTTAGGGCAAAATGACACCACTTTTGGTGATGTCCTTTTCACCTGATGCCGCCATTTTAGCTGGAGTTCCCGTCAGGTTATGTCTGTGGAGATGCAGAGAAAGATAGAAGATTCAAGATAGCGGATTGAAGATAGAAGGAACAAGATAGAAGATTAAGAAGAAGACGATTTAGAAGCGGAAGTGGTTGGCAGAAGTAGAAGTGCTCAGCAGTGAAGGAAGGGAAACATTTAGAGAGCGTGAGAGAGAGAGCAAACGAGAATTAGAGTGTGAGAGAGTAACTCCTAAGCGAATGTGGGCCCACATATTCTGGATGAAAATTAAGAGCTTTTTGCCTCGTTTTTGTCCGATTCATGGGGGGTCTGGCCGAATGCATAAGTCTAAGTTCACTTAGCAAATTTTGTCCATTAAAATAACTTCAAATGGATTAGAAATACAGTGTAGACATTGTTAATGTTAGTGACCCCAACATATACACACACACACACACACACACACACATCAGCTAGTAAAGATACTATTACTAGTAGTACTAAGACACTGCCGTTAAGCAGTGGCACATCGGTGAACTTGATTACACAATAGCCTTTAGATAAGATGGGATGCCACCCTCCCCCTGTACTTACCATTTTATTTGGCACAGCGTGCTAGCAGGCACATCAGCTCTTTATGAAAAAACATACAACGCAAATCTTAATATGGCACTTTCAATACATTATCTTTGTATTTTTAGTATGTGAAAAGCCCGGGGTTAGTTTTCTAACCTTTCTCAATAAATAAGGGAATGTTAACTTAAATATATAGCGCTTTGGTACACACCAGTGAAAACTTGCAGGTTGTACTGTGTCAATGTGCATGATAGGAGGTCCCTGGAATCCCATCTGCGGCTTCTAGCCTAAGGTCTAGGATGATATTTTTTCTTTAACTCGCATCTGGCGTTTCACAGTTAATTATTCCCTTTCCAGTACATCATGGCAAATTGTGAATTAACATTTATTGCTTGAGACAAACAGGAATTATAGTATTTTCCAATACAACTCGTTTCTTTTTTTGCCCCCTTCCTTTTATTACATCTAGGTCTATTTCTAGGAAGACAAGTAGGTTAATCAAACTGATTTTGTTCAGCAGCCAGGCAGTATTTTTCAGCCAGCTGCGCACATCAAACATTATAATTGAAAAGTTATTTTTCCAGATGTCATGCTGTGTCCTGTTGGAAGTGAAATACTACTGACAAAATTCACTTCCAAAAAACAATTTCTGTGAACTCGAGAGCATGCTGAAATAAGTAGATTTCTTTTAATCATGATTTGTAGACACGAATTGTGAGAGTGTACACATACATATTTGTAATGGATGGAATCAGGCGGGGAGTCCAGTAAGCGGGATCTCAGCAAACAACAGTTCCAGAAAGCAGAGGACAAATGCCGTGACACCAGAAATCCAGCAAAAATGGTAAGACAATCCGAGGTCGGGGGTCACCGGCAAATAGGCAAAAGGTTAAGCAAGCCCAAGGTCAAGGACAACAGGCATAGGAGCAGCAACGTAACACAATCCGAGGAAAGCAACGCTTAGGCAAAAATTGAGACAATGCTAAGTAATACAGAGAACGAGTCAATAACCAGAGACGATGAGCAAGAATACCTTTTTAATGTTCATGGACAGCGCACCGAGATGGTGGGAAACGACGCCATGGTGTTAGTGAAAAGAGATTAAAAGCAAAGATCATAGTTTGCTTTGGACGCATAGCCCACCAAAACACAATTTTATGAGCAGTTATTTTAAATTGTTCTTGGTCCCATTGAGGTTGCAGTCCACGTAAATATAAGGTTTAACTATAAGTCTCTTAGGGAGGTGGAAAATTCTTTCTATGGCTCGTCATCACCCAATCCTTCCTCTGTTCTAAAACAATGTGCGTGAAGCTTTTATGCAAAACTGTCTAATGTAAAGCATTTTTATGATGATTGTGGAAAGCAGGTGATATTTGTATGGTATTTTTCAAAAGAAATATTTTCACTAGTTAAAAATAAAAATACAGAATTTTTATTGTTGGAATAACAGCGGCAAAACAATTAGCTCCATATACCCTAGTATGTTTCCGATGAATGTTCCCACATCAAACATTTTGTGAAGGTCGACGTATTGATTTATAAATCTGCTTTACCATTATAATAACCACGGTGTTTAATGGGGGATGTGGCCTTGATAAAGCGTGGTTACTGGTACTCACACGTTCAAAGAATTTAAAAAGCATCATCCAGAGCTAAAAAATATTACCCTATTTGCTCAGTACCTTCAACTCTACAGAATAATGGGCTATGATTTTGAGTCATTTTATCCTGCTCATCATAGATTGTCTCCAGTCCTTGTATTTTTCTTCAAAATGTCACCACGGTGGATAATAATGAAAATGGATTTCTGTCCTCACTTTGATTGTACGATCCTCTGTGCATTGTTTGTATAATTGGGCCGCTTACTGTAAAATCTCACATACAATACAGTTTTCAGACCCTTAGAGACTAGATGGGTATTTTGCACAGATTCCCGGAAAGATTATGTGATTCCACTTTTTTCTAATGTCTCCATTAAAGGCATCGCCTTTGATCAAAGATTCCATTTTCTATTTGACCAATAAGGCTATAATCATGCAAAGTTGATATGACTATAAAATAAATATTCCCACTAACTAAATGAAATATGCATAGTAAACACAAGTGCATCTCATAACTGATTTTATGGTTATTATGTACTGCAGAATGTTCTTATATGATTGTTCACTCAATTCCACTGAACTGGTTTGCTAAATTGTGACAACCTGGGGTAAGGCTGCCATCAGAAATGTTGGGGCCAAGTACAGGCTTAATGGCTGGGCCCCCATGCCCCTCCCATTGCTCCGCCTTAAGATCCTCCCATAAACACACCTTATGAGAGCTGGCTCAAACCTAGGGTTGATGGCACCTGGGTTTAGTATTTTACATACTAACACACAAACTCACTCCAACACCCACTCACTTTACCATTGAACACTTACATTGTTTCTCCTCTCCCAGGCGCCACTCACACCCTAGGTTGACCCCTGACTATCCAACAAAATACGCTGACACACAAACTCAATTTAATATCATAAGCTGACACTCACCCACATACATGCTAACACCAAATATTAACACACAGGGAGTAGTAGCTCTCTTGTAGCAGTAATTAGTATTTTGTACATTTGCAGGAATTTTTCAACTTGAAATCTTATAATTTTATTTTCTGAAGCCTATGTCTCATTTGGGCCTGTTTAGCAGCCCACCAGCTTAAAATACTCCTTCAAATGTATATATTTTTGAAGAGAAGACAACCCAGGCTATTTCACTGGGAGCATTTGGACATGTATCATATAATCATTTGGTCACCAATCCCTGATTCATTTTTGTTGCTTTTTACATCAAACTTTCCTGTTTAGGATTGCAGAGAAACTCACCAAAATGTATTCAGCTACATCTCCAGATTACAGAACTACTCCACACATACAGTTTTTTTTTCTATTCTATTCCAGCACGACAGTGCCCTGGTGCACAAAGCAAGGTCCAAAAAGAGGTCTGGAAAAATTTGACTGGCCGCACAGAGCCCTGACCTCAACCACCTTGAACACCTTTGGGATGATCTGGAATGGAGATTGCGAGCCAGAGTGGTGGGTAAGTGCTTGGCTTCAGAAGGTCCTAACACACAGCTTGGGATGTAACAGAAAAGCTACAAGAGAAAAAGGTGAATGACAACATTTGTCCAAAAAAGAAACAATCTCCCCAAAATACATTTGCAGGAAAACATGCATACAACATATGAATAAAGAAACTTGCTTGCAGATCTGGCAAAGTAGTCCAAATATGGTTGAATATCTTTTGAATCCTGCAAGGGTCTGGTTTCAGAAGGTGACACAGAGCCCAACCCCCTCGAACACCTTTGGGATGATCGGGAATGGAGATTGTGAGCCAGGCCTTCTCCTCCAACCTCACTGCCTGACCCCACAAACGCTCTTCTAGATGAATGGAGAAAAATTCCCACAGAAATGCTCCAAAATTTTGATATATTGACGTCTATGTATTTAGAATGTCATGCCATAAATGTCCCTGTTGGTGTAATGGTAAGGTGTCCCAATACTTTTGTCCACATAGCATATCTCGCATTCACGCTGATTTACGTATGTACACACGTCTACATTATTAGGAAGATTTGGAATCCATGTTGATTTCAGATGTAATACCGGTATATTTGTATTATACTATACATACAGTCATTTCCACACATGGGCAGTTTTTGAGAATTAACTCCTCTATTACCAGACAAAAGCCGGAACAGAGAAGTAATCCCTCTATCACCGCGCATGAGCATTAAGCCCAAGTGGCCCAGAAAAAGTAGCTCAAACATTATATGGGGGAGAACACGCTTGGTGTCTAGTCTAGTCCTGTCCACTGCATGCTTACATACCAGGAATGCTTAGAAAACCTGTGAGAGCATAGAAAGGATCCAATGTTCATGTAGCCGCTGCCTTATTTCATTGCTGCCATTGTTGCTCAAGACACCCTGGTGGCTACACGTAGAATAGCATGTAAAACCATTGAAAAACTGCCCTTGTCTGCCTTGCTGTTGGCCCATGAGGTCTTTCAGATGTGAGGTCACACAATTATAACCTGATAGCATGTTGATTGTTCACACATATGAGACATGCACTGGGAGGCAAATTAAGTTATGCTCACTTGGCTGCCCCCCCCCCAATTTTAAGCCCTTCCATCCCCGAAACCCTCTCCCCACCATCACTGAATTGCACAAATGAAAAGTGGTGACTTCAAGCCTGTGATCTTTTTGCAAATGCAAATATTTAATAGTTAGTTCTACAGTGCATATAGTATTATACATACCACAGCTGCTACTATACCGAATAATTGCTTTCCCGCGGAATATAAACCGTTAAAAGGAGAGCTATGTTCGTAACGAAACATTGCTAATAAATATGTATGGCGAAAGGCTATCATGCTGAAACTAACACGGAGTAATAATACTCCCGGGCTAGGAGCGATCATGTGTGCAAAGGCAGGGAGATCGGGATAACGGTACCGTCATATTGCACAGGAGCAGCACACACAATACACACTGTAATCTGCCACATGATCGCTGCTCATAAGCCTGAAGCGTCACAGGCTGTCTACTTCCGGCACGGTGTGTCACATGACCACGTTCCCGTCACATGACCCAGCCTACCTTGTCAGCTGTTCCGCCAACAGTACGGAGAGGTCGCACAGAGCTGTACCGGGATACGGGTTCTAACCATCCTGACGGTGACCCGGTGGCGTGGGTGAGTTCGATTTCCTTTCACCCGGGGGGTAGGCAGGCTTTGTGTGGGCAGCAGCGTTCTGGGACGAAGCTGACGTTCCTAGAGTAGAGTAGTGCTTCGGCCTTATAGAGAGCACATTAAAGCCCCTAATAGCGGGTGCAGGGGCTGTGATCGGGGCCATTATAATAACGACAAGCAGCTCGTCTACAGCTAGGCTAACAGATGCTGCTGGCGACCCGCAGTCCTGACGTTACAGACCCATCCATTCATATCGCGCCTTAAATATCTGGACCCTGTCACGACCTGAGCTCGCGAATATTGAGGTAATAAGGGATGTCACTCACTGTTTGCTTTCTTTTGGGGGGCAATTGATATTCTGCACATCTCATCTAAGAGTCCCTGTTCACTTAGGCCTGTAGACGACAACATGTTATGCCCCGAGTCTGCTTATTTTGTCTGTTTAATTAGTTTGCTTGTCTGTCTTCATTGATTAGGGTGTAAGTTAAAGTGTGTACATGATGTGTGAAGAAACATGCATTGTGTGTATATTTATTGTGTAATATCTGTGTCTTTATTAAGCATTGGTTGAGGCGATCATACTAAATAACAATGGTAAAATATGCCCCCGATCATTAGTATTTACTGTGCAATGTACATTTTTGAGTTACAGAAGTTGTTATACTAGTTATTATAACTACGACTCTCCTGTGGGCTCAATGTTAAGAAGACCCCAAAGGAACCTCCCAGTAGAGCTTCATGGTGGGTGTACCCAGAATAGCAGACTAATGATTTATTGTGTCACGTCGCTTGAAAGTGCTTTATACCGGGCAAAGCGGATACACATCTCTGATCCGTGCTCTGCAAATGATATTCTAATGCAGGAATACACGTAAATTGCTAATGTTGATTAAGTCATGGGGTAAATGAGTGAGAATGACTCTTGGTATGTCTGCATCTGTGAGTGTTCAACGTTTGGGGTGACTTAGCTGTTTTCATGGAAATCAGAGACATTTCTAGATGTAACATAATTCCAAAAAGGGTTTTCCTACTATCAGCCTTTTAAACTTAAACACGGATCAGTGAACACAACTTGCCATTGGAACACAGAAGTGATGGTTGCTGATTATAGACCTCTGTTTACCTATGAAGATATTCCATTAAAAAAAAAAAAATCAGCCGTTTCCAGCTACAATAGTCATTTACGACGTTAACAACGTCTACGCTGTATTTCTGATCGTTTTGATATTATTTTGGTGGCCAAAATTAGCTTTTCTTTCAAGGGCATTTCTAATTGACCCCAAACTTTTGAGCAGTAGTGTATATTGAGCAGGCAGAATGAGCACACCTGTTCATATGTTAATGTTTGAATAGTGAATCCTGCTTAATTCTAGTGCTGTGTAGTGGCCGCTGGCCGAGATCTGTGTCTGTGTGTCATTTTTTTTTCTTTTTCTTTTTTCAGGTTAGGATTTTTCTGTCGGTTGGGTCTCCTTCCCCCTGCGTTATCTAGACACAGCCCAGAAGAACCCGCTTGCTTGCTGTTACAGGTGAGTCTGAGATCTGGAGAGAGCCGTGCCCCGCGCGGATCAAACTGGCTCAACTCCTGGAATAGCTGTTTATGGATAAACAAAGAGTCTGTTTTGCCATCAGATGAGTTTTTGCCACAACAGACTTTCAAGGACACAAAAAGAAAGTCGAGAGACTTATTTTAGGAATGTTTTACTACGGGTTTCAGAAGTAAGACCCAACAATTTAACGTGGGTTGTATGATCAGGCGCCATAATGTTTGAACTACTTTAATTGTTTTTAATTATATTATATGATTTATACTTGTGTATACTTGAGTTTTTGGCCATAAAGTAAAAACATCTGTTTAAAATATGTCATTTTCTTGTGTTTCTTCAGAGAAGAAAAAGATGGATATTCGAGGCGCTGTCGATGCTGCAGTTCCAACGAACATTATCGCAGCTAAGGCTGCAGAAGTTCGTGCCAACAAAGTGAACTGGCAGTCATATCTGCAGTAAGTACATCGGTTCCTAAATATACTTTTCCAGCTGTACCCTGTGTGGTTATTACAGTAGCGGAAAACTTTGACGATAGGGGGAAAAAAAAGGGGGATTATTAACTAAGCTGTTGCAGGTGAGTTTGCAGCAGAGTTCCAGAGTTAACATGCCATGTCTCCAAGTGCGTTATTCATTTTGAACCGTCATCCTTGGTCCAATTCCCCCTGCGTATACATTAAATCAATGTTCTCACCAATTTTTCATTCACTCAAAAAAATGTAATTAGATTTAGAGATGAAACCATTCCTACTCCTTTGAAATGAATGGTTAGTGCTCATATGATTATTTCTTAATTATATGCTGGAAAATATTAGATTGTGCTCTGTAGCTGGACGAGAAGCGGTTCTACGCACAGTCCAGATGCAATGCAGAATTATTAGTTTTGATTGGAAATGTTTCCATGATGTAGATTTACCTGCTGAGTGAAACTGGTTATTTATAAAAGACATCTTGTATAACAGACACTTCTCAGTTTGGTGACCTGTTGGGTCCTGGCTACATTGTGGCTACATTGTAAAGCAGCTCAACTCAAGAAACTCAACTCTATTGATCTGCATTAAATAAGGAGCGGGTTCCAAAAAATAGTGTTTTGTATTCCTTTACCATTAACATTGAACAGACAGGAGAATTGTTCCAAGCAAAACCGAAACCTCTAAAGGTTCCCCTTTTTTATAATGATATGCATGTGACCTGTTTAGTAAATCATAATATTTAGAGAAATGGGGACCGGATTAGGTTTTCCCACATTTTGTTTGCGGGTCTGGATTGATCACTCGTATGGTCGGTATAATGTGCTTTCCATCTGGGAAGGACCTATTGTAAATGCAATGGTTTGTCTTGTAAGAGGTATGGCAACAACACAAGTTCAACCATTCTGGTACATAGCTGGTAAAATCCAATTTCTGTTGAATTTAGAAATAGTAGATAATGGATAGGAACATCACAAACAATTAGCAGGTAGAACGTCTTATTTGTTTAACTGTATACACTGCGCACCCACTTTAGTGTGTGTGTGTGTGTAAATATATATAGAACTAGACAAGCCTCTAACCGCAGACATTTAAAAGTCTTGAGGGTTAACGTTTATTTACAATACTAAAATGGGTCATCTGTAGGCTTCCTGCGTGTGTTCCTTTGTTTTATTTATTCATAACTCTTTAAATTCCAAGTTTGCGTGCGCTCAAACAGTTAAAGAAGTAGCGGACTGGTTTGATGGTAAACGTCACAGTATGTTTGTTTTGACACAATTCATTGTTAATGTTCCTACGGATGGCCTTGGTACGCTGGAATTGAATTAAAATCGTTGAATCTATCTTTATAATGTACTATTATCTTTTTATATAATTAACTAAGTACGGATACATGATAGTAAATGACGGGGTTACTACAGCTTCTCAAAAAGGAAAGTACTTCTCCAATAAAACGGTGTATATCCCTGCCCCCTCCTCTGTCCCAGCATACAATTACAAAACAGTGATGATGGGGCACTTTGTTCTTTTGCTGTATATATCTATATATCTTTAATGTATATTTTTTTTGCACGTTATTGTTCAATTTTGAACATATTTTTCTTTGCAACGTTACACATTTGCACGCTCACATATGTATTTAATGGGCATTTTGCTCAATGAATAAAATAATATTCACTCCAGTATCCGGTCTATTATATGTGTACGAAGGGGCGTTCATACAATGGGACCAGTAAGCAACAGTATATTGATTGTAAGAGGTTTCATAGCCAAGCATGAATGATAATATTTTGTAAGTGCTCAACCCTCCTGTCCTTGATTCCTCTTGTACTGGTTATATGGACTGTATTGCAGAGGAACAAGGTTTATCCATACAATATGATATTTTTCTTTTTACGATGGGTAGCCAAATTCCAGAAGCAGACACTAAATAGTTAATGTTTCTTCTCACAGTCCCTGCACATTGCTGGTGGATGATTTTGTGTGCTTCTTTTCCTGATTTCTTGTGTTTTCTTTGTAAGGTGCTACATATCACACATTTAGCCTCCTGCTTTTAGAAGCGTTTTAGTTTTTGCAGTTGATCGTTCTGAACCATTGGCACTTTTTAACCATATTCTGTTCCTCTTCCAGTGTTTTATCAGTCCTAATTTTGTATTAGTGCATTGGTGCTTCTTAGATGGAGACACAGGAGCGTAATAACATTTTAAGGGATAATTGGCAGCTACGCACTTTTTCTTTCAAATGATATACTAGACTCTTTGACTTACACTGGGGCATTAAGAGCCCCCTGTTTGGATCAATGCTGGGTGTAGCTGGCCTTTGTAAAGAGTACAGCAAATTCAAATATTATTTTCAGCAGAATGAACTGTTTGTTTTCACTGTACACAGTGGATATTGTTCATTTAATGCATTTATTCTAGTTTGAAGGAGCAGTCCAGTTCCCAAAATTGTGTTTTTTTTTATTTTTTCATGTATGTTGGAGGAAGTTCAGCATTTTATTTACCGAAGTTAGAAAATGAGTTTTGTCTTCTTTAGGTCCCCAGCCCGCCGGCTCTACTGAAAGCAGGGAGCATTAGTATCAGTAGCAATGGCCGCTGATACTCCCATACTGAGCATGTAGAAGAGGCATATTGCAGTATGACACAGTAACTCAAGCAGCTAAAGAGTACCTGCTTGCATGCAGTGAAGTCCCTGCAAAATTAATTTAACATGAAAATAAAAAATGAAAAATAAATTCGTTTTTTTTACATGCAAATTATATGTATTAATCTTCAAATTTGTATTCACATAAAAAGATAATCCTTTTAGCCCTGTTGAGTTTTCCTTTTTTATTTTTAATGTCAATCTCTCTTCGTAGAGGTCAGATGATTTCTGGAGAAGATTGCGAGTTCATCCAAAGGTTTGAGAAGTCCCGTCCTGAGGAGAAGCAGACAATACTAACCAATGAGGGAAATCAGGTACGCCGAGCACAACCCCCCAAAATTTGAATATTAATTTAGGAAAATAAAGCCTGAATGTAACACTACCCTATAGGAAGAAAGTTTTTATTTGCCAACTTGCCCCCTGTTATGGACATCTGCCCCCAGGCTTGCCACTCGGCTCCCCAGATATGGCTTATAGGTCATGTGACGCCAGTGCTCCACCATAGAAGCACCAGCGGAAGTGCCGGCAGCAGTGGGTAGACATTCACCAGCTGCCAGAGAGGAGGATCCAGGTCCGCTGCAGGGGACCTGGATCCTCCTCCCTGGCAGCCAGTGAATGTCTACTTGATGCGCACAGACAACCTCCGCTGGTGCCGGCACTTCCGCTGGGACTTCTGTGGTGGAGCACCGGAAGGTCATGTCATGCCAGCGCTCTGTCATAGAAGCCCCAGAGGACCTCTATTTGGGGTCTGACTATAAGACAACCTCGAAAATAAGACAAGGAATATTTTTCAGAGTCTTATTTTTCATTGTCTTATAATCGAGCAAATATGGTACTCTGTCTTTTGTCGGTATATATTTTTGAGGCCTTATGAACAATAGCATACAGCTATGGCCAGATTCAGGGACACCATGTTGTAGACCTTCAGTGGGGGGGGGGGGCTGGCATGGCCTGTGCAGGCATGGCAATTGATGGACAGAGTTAAAGGGGCCGTAGGAAAGACAAAGACAAAACATGTAGAAGGCAAAGACCAACTGCTGAGTTGTAAGGAATGCTAGAACTACATATAGCATATACTCAAATAATGCTGCATTGAAAGCGATAATATTTAGCAAATCCATGCACCTCATCAGAGTTAAGTCTCCAGAACTACCTGAAAAGTGTTATCCAATTCTAGTACAAATAAATCTACCTTCTCTTATGTAATTTTTACCATCCATATGCAAATAAAGAACCCATGCTGGGAATAAATAGTAACATACAATGTTCTCTTATTTCATATCTCTTGTTAGAATACTTAATAGACATTTGGCTCTCTTGCCAGTTTTGAATTCAGATCAGTATTGACAGTATTTTATTTTGCTTGCAATAATAATTGACAGATGGACAGGGTGTAAGTATAGAATAAAAACCCATATATAACCAAGCCAACTAATAGCAACCAAAGATCCATTCTAATACAACTGACACTCAAATATTTTCTATGTGTTACATATTTATATACTTTTTATACCGGTGCTTTTTTTAATACTTTTCTCTGTTTGTACTTTACCTGCTGTTTGCAGAAATAACAAACATCCATTCTAAGAATATTTCACAATTCTTGTGATTTTACAATTGTAAAGCTTATTGCTGACGTGCTTTTGGTTTTTTTTATAGTGCGCTAAAACTTTTATCAACTTGATGACTCATATTTCCAAGGAACAAACAGTGCAGTACATTTTAACTATGGTGGATGATATGCTTCAGGTATGTTATTTTCACATTCAGATTTTCTTTCTTGCTTATGCTGGTCAGGGGTCTATTTTTTCTCTTACAAAAGCATAACTATTTTATAACTGTGCATAGATGTCTAAATTCAAGCCACATTTGAAAAATGAGCAGAAAGTTGCACTTTCCAACCCAGGGAAAAACATTGCTGCATTTAATATTTTTTCTCTAATATTTTATACTAAACATAAAGTGGAAAGGTCGGTCATTGTGAAAAGGTTACTTTACTTTGTAAAAACAAAACATGCTAAAAACGTCATCACTGACCTTAATGTGAAGAAGGTTAATTAGTTATCCTTTTATTTACAATAAAGGAACATGATTTTCACATTCTTAAATTTAGCATCTTTGAAAATAATTTTCAAAGATGGCACCAAGCAAATGTCTGCATGTTTTGGATTATGTCTGTATCCAAAATTATATATATTTCCTGGTTCCTTTTAAGAACGGAAATAAGGATGCCAAGTACAAATCTTTACCATTCCTTATGTTTGTCACCCCATTCCCTCTAGATAGATGTATCAGTTTGTCTTAGTCTGCCAATTCTCATCTTGTCATACCCCTTGAATATATGTATTGTAGGAAGCGCTGCATAAATTGTTGGCGCTATATAAGTAAAACATAATAATAACGTTAACGAATATTTATTTTGCTTTTAGGAGAATCACCAGCGCGTCAGTATATTTTTTGACTATGCTCGCCGTGGGAAGAACACTGCATGGTCTTACTTTCTACCAATGCTGAATCGCCAAGACCTCTTCACTGTGCACATGGTAAAAATAGACCTAAGAATTATATTTAGTTCTTAGCCTGTTTTTTATTTATTTTATTTTTTTAAGAATTTCACATCATTGTATCAGATCAGTGTATTCATATCCAAGAAAACATAATTTCCATCGCTAAAACATTAACAATAATAGAAACATGGTATCCAAAAATAAACAGGTATGTTTTCACTTGATTTTGATTTATATGAATATTGAGTATTATGTTTAATATAATATATATATATATATATATATATATATATATATATATATATTATATTGAATATTAAGTACAATTTTAAGTGCAAGTTTTTTTTTAAATAGATTTTAATTATGGGGCTAGTTTGATCAAAGTAATTTTCTTTGCTCTTTATAGAAAAGTCAAAAAGTTGTCTCTTTACATAGAAACCAGCAGCTTCGCTAGATTGTATATTTCATACACTTATACTTGGTCACAGGCATGGATAGGATTGTTTGTTATAGGAGAAGCTCGTATGTTTCCATTCAAACACAAGTCTGTGTGTAAGTAATCACGCGAGTGATCAGCACCTCCACTCCACACTGAAAGATATCTTTTACTTATTTGTTTATTTTACACGATCGTATCCAGCTTTCATAAGGTGGTGGAGGTGGATTTGGAGAGTGCGACCTCATATGAGATATGTTATTTGCCTCCCATGCCTCGACAACCACTTATCTCATACTTTACAAATGTGATGAATAAACATAAACTGCCGTTTTGCTTAGTGATACAGTTAAATAGCATCAGAACGTTAAAGAAACCGTTGACAATAAAGCATACAAAGGAAAATCAAATATAATGGCTAGAATGCAAATTAAAGCTTGCTTTTGGCGTTTTTAGTAATCTAATATTACCCGTTAAACTAAATTATTATTATTTTTGTAAAGGTTTTAACAAGCGGCACTTGAGTGGCTGAACTTGATGTTTTTTTTCTTATTTTTTAACCTCAAAAAAATGATTCAGTATGTTGTAGTGTGGGCGTAGGTTACACAAGGTAAAGACTGAGAATGATGTGTCCTTCAAAGAGAATCTTCTTTTTAATGGTTTCATAAAAGAAATCTGTATATGTATTTTGGTTTATTCTTTCAGGCTGCACGCATAATTGCGAAATTGGCTGCTTGGGGGAGAGAATTGATGGAAGGCAGTGATTTGAATTACTACTTCAATTGGATTAAAACCCAGCTAAGCTCACAGGTAGCTGTATGAAATATACTTAACAATTTCTTTCGATTTCTTTATAAACTGGCTCAGATTTAATGGTTATTGCTAGTTCATTAGATATTGATATCTCACTTGGTTTAGAGTTATTTACTCTGCGTAATGGGGAAAAAAAGAAGTCTGCCCGCAAAACACTGAAGAAAATGTAAAGCTAAAAATATATTGATGGTTATCAATCATCTCATCTAGTTCTCCTGTTTTCTTCTGATTTAAAAAAACAGTCCTTGGTCTCGTCTTCGGGACACCTTTATGCTTATTTCATGCTGGGAGGCTGTTCCATTCATCTACCACCTTCTCCCTAAAGTCAAACCTCCTTATATTACATCTAAGCCACTGATCCTCTAGTTTTAGATTATGTCTCTTGTTCTAACGTTCTCTCCCTCTGAACATGTATCCATCTGTAAAATACTTTTATGTATTAAGTTGAGACACGCTAATACTCTGTGCACCCTTTGCATGGGAGAAACTGCTTCCTGTTTCATTCTGTGTAGATTCCATGACCACTCATTTTGTGTTTAGACACGCAGTTAAAAGGCAAAACATGCATTTTCAACCACTAGTACCCGAATTGAGTCCTGGAGGTACATGTCTCAAGATTGTAAGCGTGTGAGCAGGGCTCTCTCAACCTAATGTATCGGTTTGTCTTAGTCTGTCAATTCTCGTCTTGTCATACCCCTTGAATTTATGTATTGTATTAAGCGCTGCGTAAACTGTTGGCACTATGTAAATCAAAAATAATAATAATAATGAATCCCTTTAAGAGGTTTGCTTGCCAGATCACGTACCTTGACACAATAAACGTATTAGTTGTGTGTGAAGGATAGCACACTTTCTAAACGTGTTACTGTGAGATGTAGCACAGTAGCGTATCCTCTTGAAACACCTGGAATCATTTGTGTGACCTACGTGAAAACTGGAAACCCTGTCTTTAATGTGTTTGGAGGCTTTTTAGCTGCGTGATCACCAATAAATGTTTACACCTTATACCAGAATTATCCAACTCAGGTCTTGAGTCCCACAACAACACTATATATCACTGTTGGATATTCTTGGATATCTAAAAATACTAGCCAAGAGTTGGACACCCGAGCACCTTTTTAATAAAAGACCTTGTGTTATCCTCCGAAGGAAAGTATGTTGACTATTTTAACTTATTGACTTCATTAATCATACATGTAAATCACAAAATACATTTTTGTACCACAGAAATTACGGGGAAGTGGCAGCGCAGTGGAAACAGGAACTGTCTCGCCCAGCGACGTGAGTATTATTGGAAACCTATTGTAATACCGCATCTGTTTATTTTGTGTGGCCCAAATATACTCTGTTTCCTAGGCATCTTTCAATGATAATGGTTCTTTCTACCTGTTGAGTTCACTACTGTAGTTTGATTAAAATGTATAGTCTAGTATAGTTGTCCTACCTGCACTTCCAGGCTGGATCTAGTTTGAGTGTCTGACATTTCATGACACGCGATTACAAGGATGACCGTGGAAATTACGTAATGGAAAATCATGTATTGATAGCAACCTTAGTAAATTAACTAAAAATGATATGTGTGAGTGTCTAATTTAGGTTAATAAGAGTCTGCATCATTAAAACCGTATTCTACCAATGCAGCTTTTCCATCTCGCCATCATGATGATAATCTACAGCTCACATAATTGATCCTTTTTAAATGGTAAAACAATCCTGCAAGTGGATTCCTTACTTATGGATTTTATTCACATTCCATGTATGACACTTTTTTTTCCCATCATGGTTTATTGCAGGCAGAAAAGGTTAACCATTCTTCCCTATGAGCACGTGAACAGTGTTTGTGATACAGCTGCACTGGTGCTATAGTGATAGATATACAGTCGTGGCCAAAAGTTTTGAGAACGAGAATGAACTATTGGTCTTCACGAACTTTGCTGCTTCAGTGTTCTTAGATATGTTTGCCAGATGTTACTATGGTATAATGAATTTCATAAGTGTCAAAGGCTTTTTATTGACAATTGCATTAAGTTTATGCAAAGAGTCAATATTTGCAGTGTTGACCCCTCTTTTTCAAGACCTCTGCGATCCGCTCTGGCATGCTGGCAATTTACTTCTCGGTCACATCCTCGCTGATCACTGTTTGGAGTTTGTCAGAATTTGTGGGTTTTTGTTTGTCCGCCCGCCTTTTGAGGATTGACCACAAGTTCTCAATGGGATTAAGGTGTGGGGAGTTTCCTGGCCATAGACCCAGAATTTCGATGTTTTGTTCCCCGAGCCACTTAATTATTACTTTTGCCTTATGGCAAGGTGCTCCATCATGCTGGAAAAGGCATTGTTCATCACCAAACTGTTGTTGGATGGTTGGGAGAAGTTGCTCTTGAAGGATGTGTTGGAACCATTCTTTATTCATGCCTGTGTTCTATTCATTGTGAGTGAGCCCACTCCCTTGGCTGAGAAGCAACCCCACACATGAATGGTCTCAGGATGCTTTACTGTTGGCATGACACAGGACTGATGGTAGCGCTCACCTTTTCTTCTCCGGATAACCTTTTTTTTTCGGATGCCCCAAACAATCAGAAAGTGGATTCATCAGAGAAAATGACTTTACCCCAGTCCTCAGCAGTCCAATCCCTGTACCTTTTGCAGAATATCAGTCTGTCCCTTTTGTTTGTCGTGGAGAGAAGTGGCTTCTACATAACTTTTTATTTCATTAAAGTTGCATTGTCGATTTACTGTTCTTATTGCATTAATTTATTTTGTAAAAACCCTTCTGAATGTAATTGTTCCTACAGAACATTGTGGTAACGGATATGTAATTGGCTATGTGTATTGTTAATTTAGAAGGCTGGAAAATGAACTTGTAATTCCCATAGCAGTGAAAGAGCTTACCTTGTGTCCTTCTGCTAAAAGCTAACCTATAATGATACATCTAAAAACATCTAAAAACATCTTTTTTTTTCTTCTTCAATTTAATAACATTTCTTGCCCAAGATTTCTGCAGTAGGATTTCATCAGACTATTATAGCCTTACTTTAATTTTAATGGTCTTGTTGAACCCATTGAGTTCACTTCGACTGTAATTGCATTTAATTGCCATTATCATTATTGATCAAAATACGAGGTAAATGTGCTGTTCTTGGTTAATGGACTTGGTTTTGTATTTTTAGATGCAGGGATCTTCGTTGGTCCTTTTTAGACATTCTTGCCTTACTTTATTTTTCCATTCTTATAGCACTTTATGAATTAGTAAGTGCTTTGTGGGGGGGAAATAGTTTACCAAATGTCATATGTCAACAGCTCTTATGACCGATGAGGTACCTGTTTAAAAAGGCGACAGGGGTTCTAATCATCTCCCGACATCTGCTTCCCTGGCAATCAATTGTATATTTATTTATAATTATGTAAATGATAATATGTTTTCAGGGATAAAACGCTGTACTGTTCTATCTATACTTGATCAATTACGTTAGGGAATTAACACCTATGTCGTTCTTATGAATACTAGCCATAGGGTTTTGATTACACGTGAATTTTATCGGCACACTGGTAAAATATTGATAAATGCATACATCCCAATAGACCTAACCAGAGCTCTAGACAACCTGGCACCACTAGAAGTGCGAACAACGTCTCGACTCCTCTAATCCACCATATTAAACCACCACTGACTGATCAAAGATTTTAGGCCTGGGTCTAATCTTTCCAATGTGATGCGTTTTTGCATTTATTTTGTATAATATGCCTGAGGAAGAGACCAGAGAGAGATCCCGAAAGCTTCTACTCTAAATCTACTCAGTCAATATAGGTATCAACTTGACTCTACTGGTCTCCTGCACATCACAATGGTTTCATTAATAGATAAAAGCACACTATAGAATTGCACATCCTAAATAAGCATTTATCTTGTTATTTGATCATCAAATCTGCATTCTTTTTTTTTATACTTGTCTAGTTTTTGGAATAGTGTTATTTTGAGGAGTTCATATGCAATTCTTTGCTAACTGGTGTGGCACAATAGTGTTTTTTCTCTTAGTAGCAATAAATTATGTGTTTCTCTTCTCACCTCCACATTGAGATCTGAGTGGGAGAAATGGTCAAAATGTTCAGCGTCCCCTAATTGGCCACTTTCCTAATTCACTGCAATTCCATTTTTTCCCTAATCCAATATAAATCAACCGTTTTATTTGATGCATTTTCTTTCTTTCTCTAACTAAATATCTTCTCTGAAATGAAATAATTGCCCTCTGTCTTTCAATCGGCTTATAGCCTGATGTTATTTGCGTTTGCAGAGCTCGCAGTATGTACAGTGTGTTGCTGGATGCCTGCAGCTGATGCTTAGGGTTAATGAATATCGCTTTGCGTGGGTTGAAGCAGATGGTGTCAACTGGTAAGAGTTCTTATACACTTTTAATAATAAGTGCTAAGGATGGCTTGAGTAATTACCGTCACCATGGATTTAGGAGCATTTTGTGAATACTAGTAATATGATTATAGAAAAATGTAGGATTTCACAAATAGCAGCAGAAAAGCGCGCTTGAAAGAAAAGTTCAGCATGTCTTTATAGTAAGTTTTCTGTCTTAACAACAGGGAAATTACATTTAAATGAAGATCGGCATTATATGATATCTAATCGTGGAAGGAATATATAATTATATTGGGAAAAGCTATATTCTACAATTAGCACTTCTTACAATACACATATTAAGGGCATATGACAAGAGTAGAGTTTACAGACTAAGACAAACCGATATATATTGTGGATTTCTCAAAAGCCCTATTAGTGATTTATGTGTCATTCATTATATTCTTGTAGGAGACGCTTACCAAGGCCCTTTAGAATGTTTACTGAAATCACCGAGCTTAAAGGTTCATTTCTGCGGCAAACTCCCTGTTTAGTGAATACATCACGGAGATATGAAAAACCCCATACCAGTGCATTGAACATGCTTTTGTTCTTCTATTTTCAGTATCATGGCAGTCCTGAGTAACAAATGCGGATTTCAGCTTCAATATCAAATGATCTTTTCACTCTGGCTTCTCGCGTTCAGCCCGCAAATGTGCGAGTATCTTCGACGATACAACATCGTGCCGGTTCTGTCAGACATCCTCCAGGAATCTGTCAAAGAGAAAGTGACAAGAATCATTCTAGCAGCTTTCAAAGTATGTCACCCTTTTGTTCGTTCGGTATTGAAAGTCAGTCTTTCTGAACTGTCTGGATTCAGAACACTTCAAATGATGTTAATTGCTTTCATTTAAAAGAAGCAGCAAGTGAAATTCGGTGAATTTTCCACAGTTTCTTTTGTTTCAGCAGGAGAGAACAAGTTGACTAGAATGGGTCTTATCTTCCGTTAAATTCTGATTCAGAAAGTCTATTTTCCCTTATTATTGTTATTGACTGATGTAACGATGCCTTTAACATGGAATCGTAGAACTTGACGGCGGATAACAACCAATTAGCCCACCCATACTGCCTGTTTTTCATGTTGTAAAGCCACGGACCCTCTAATTTTAGACTGTGTTCTAATATCCATTCAGCTTTGAACTATACTATTTTTGTACTTTGTTAGAAACATTTTAATACATTTTAAGGAACTTATCACATCCCTATCTTCTCTTCTCCATGCTATACATAATGAAATCACCATAAAATATAAAAATATGCTCAATAAAACCACTCTGTGCAAAATAAAAAGTAGAAACATATCTTTAGCTTATGTACCAAGATTACATTAAAAAAATGCCTGTAGTAATGATGTATTGTAGTCACTCTTTAGTGGAACAGTTTACTGCTCACTATACCCAGAGCTTTTGATTATCAAATATGAGATGTGACACTCCGTTGGTCTTCATTTCCCCAAGTCCTTCAAGTCTTCTCTGTATAGAGCAACTCGGGACACAATGTGCTTGATGCTCTCCCACAACGAGTTTCACTTACCTGGTGACAAATCATACATCTGTTATGGAATTAGTGAGCATTTTTAGCACAGCAATTAGTAGTGGTTAAAAATATAGGTTAGAAAAAGGCAAGGTTTAAAACCACAACCACGGATAATAATTTCTGTCATGGCTTTCCAATGGAATGCAAAACACTACAAAGCACATATGAAACCTGTTTCTAATGATCTACATTTGCTGATTGGATGCTGTTCATAGCAGTCTAGTCAGATAAAACGTTATGGATATTATTATGGATCAATTAACTTATGAAATCAATATTGATATAACAATTTCAATACTATGATTTTGTCTGCAATAAAGACAGTTTTGTCATTCACTTTTTTATGGTCACAATTTTCTTAAATCAGGTGAAAAATCATTTATATTGATGCCTTAAATACAGTTTCAGAATATATTTATTACTGTTATTTTCTTCCTAAATAACATTATGAATGTGTTTTCTATTAGCAGTCCTATTATTGTCATTGCTTTCAGAACATTTGTGTATGTGCACTTTTATAGATTATTGCTTGACAGATTATCAATTATTTAAGTTCTCTGTGATGGTAACATTTGACCTGTACCTTTTTTTTCACCTACATTTATATCCAAAATTGAATTTCAACATAATTTACCGGCTGCACACGGCATTGTAGACCTGCTGACATGGCAACACTTAAAACCGTACTGACGGTTTCGAAAAACACAACTTTTTTTTGTTTGTTTGCTTGAGTCAGTGTGATCAATCTGTGCATCTAATTGCAGAACCTATTCGAAAAATCCACTGAAAGAGAGACCCGCCAGGAGTATGCACTCGCCATGATTCAGTGCAAAGTGCTGAAACAGCTGGAGAACCTGGAACAGCAGAAGTATGATGATGAAGATATTGTCGAAGATATCAAATTCCTTTTGGAAAAACTTGGAGAAAGTGTCCAGGATTTGAGGTACAGTATAATATATTTGTATATGTGTCTGCAGAATTAGCTCTATCAAAACTTATTCCAAAGATCTATGAACCATGGAGATTATGGATAAAGATGCTGCAGTCCCTTAAATATTGTTTGTGTCATAATGGGCTTGGATTTTGTTTTCTATAAAATACGCACCATGAATTTAATAATGGATTGTTACACATTTTTACATAACATGATATTTCATTAGATGTAGTTTGTCATTGGCTACTAAGCCTGACTGTGTTTAGAGAAAAATGTGCTTCCAAATATTGGTTTGGCATTGCCCAGTCCAATTACATTATACAGTAACAGTACCCTAGCGCTGATCTATGACCTCAACAATGCTAACAAGCACTAAACAAAGAGTGGAGGCCAGTATTTGTCTCTGTAATGCTGCCCTCGGATCAGTAAAAGTTTTTTCAACTGGTTTTAAGTTTAGATCACCAGCAATTGTGTTCTGTTTTATTGTGTAGTGAACTGAATTTTTAATTTCAAAACTTTTTTATGGTACTGAAAATGTTTATTTTAAATGTGCAGTAAAGTAACAGGGTTATTATTGTCTTAAACCAAAATAGACAAATTATCCTCATTCCCTTGAAACCAATTTTAAAAGCTTGTATTCCTAGAACACATGTTTTGATCACATTAATAATAATTAATAGAGAAGCTTACTTTTATTCGTTAAAAAATAATAATTTCCCCAAAATAATAACAAAAGTAATCATAAATAATCCAACCTTTTACTGAGCCTTAGATTTGAAGTAGGGCATTTGTTCATAAAAAGCTTTTGATTAGTTTTAGTTTTTTTTTCTATTTTTCTGTTCTGGTAGGCTTGTCTTTAAACTGCACTTTAATCTAATCCAAGGAATCCTGAAAAACAAGTACAATTCTGACCATCAAAAGAATTCCAAAGAATTCTAAAAACTAGAACTAACTCTTGTTAAACTGATACGAAAATTAACAAATACGTGGTAGTCTGAATTAGATAAAACATTTTATTTTAGTTTCTTTAACAGCTGACATGTTTTCTATGGCACAATAATGTGTATTGATATAAAAAAAAAAGAAATCACAGTTCTTTAAAAAAAAATTGTGCTCGCAGTCATAACTTACAGCTTGTACATGGTTTAATTTTGGTTTCCCAGGGTCCTTTTAAGGCTGATCCTTTAGCTTTCCGGAGTTTCGAATAGTCAAGAGAAGATTAGAAAGTCCCTAAATGTAACCCTTGGTGATGCCCTGCAATCGAGAGCACACAATTTTAAATGTTGTCAGAATCTGAACATGTATGGATCCTCGCAGGCACCCTGAAAATGTTTGACTTTTATTTGTCTTTAAAACTTAAAGATGAAAAATGGAATCACAGTTTGGGTAGAGGTCATCTACACTCACTGGCCACTTTATTAGGTACACCTGTTCAATTGCTTGTTAACACAAATAGCTAATCAGCCAATCACATGGCAGGAACTCAATGCATTTAGGCATGTAGACGTGGTCAAGACAACTTGCTGAAGTTCCAACCAAGCATCAGAATGGGGAAGAAAGGGGATATAAGTGACTTTGAACGTGGCATGGTTGTTGGTGCAAGGTGGATTGATCTGAGTATTTCAGAAACTGCTGATCTACTGGGGTTTTCACACACAACCATCTATAGGGTTTACAGAGAATGGTCCAAAAAAGAGAAAATATACAGTAAGCGGCAGTTGTGTGGACGAAAATGCCTGGTTGAGGTCAGAGGAGAATGGGTAGACTGGTTCGAGATGAAAGGCAACAGTTACTCGAATAACCACTCGTTACAACCAAGGTATGCAGAATACCATCTCTGAACGCACAACACGTCGAACATTGAAGCAGATGGACTACAGCAGCAGAAGACCCCACCGGGTGCCTCCTGTCAGCTAAGAACAGGAAACTGAGGCTACAATTCGCACAAACTCACCAAAATTGGACAATAGAAGACTGGAAGAACATTGCCTAGTCTGACGAGTCTCGATTCCAGCTGCGACATTCAGATCACAGGGTCAGACTTTGGAGTAACAACATGAAAGCAGGGATTCATGAGGTTCAGGCTGGTGGTGTAAGGGTGTGTGGGACATTGTCTTGGCACACCTTGGGCCCCATAGTACCAACTGAGCATCGTTAAAAGGTGGTCCAACCCGGTACTAGGAAGGTGTACCTTTTATAAAGTGGCCAGTAAGTGTGTGTCATAACATATAGGATTATGCACTCTCTTAAGTCTGTGGTTTAGTGAATTCATGGTTTGTTCACTAAAGAGATAGCGAAAGTGGTGTTAAACTCCCTGAGTTCACTGTGCTTTGTAAAGGGTTGTCTCTTGTTAAATTTTCTAGCTATAAGAGTTGAGAGGGCCCTGCTTAATGCATGGATCAGTCAGCAAGGTGACTTTTCGTTAAAATATGCCTTTTTATACAGGGCCTTCCAAGCTGTTCCTGGAACCCAGTCTCATAGGGATTGGCCATTTAGAATGTAAAGTCATTCTTGCAGATGGAGATGAAAGTCTCTTGCAAGCTTTTCTTTAAACCTCTCTTTGGTGAATAAACTCGTGTGAGCGGACATGTCATGGGACCTCCTCTTCTTTTAATTTGTGGTTTACATTTTCTTTTTACCCATTGCTTTAAAGAGCTATAGCTGAGCAAGTATGTGTAAATGACTTGCTAAACACCTTGCTACCTGAAAGCCTGCTGTTTGTGTGTAAATTTATGTTTAAAAAATACGTAATTGCGGTAAAGTTAGTTGACAACGCTTGAGTCAGAGTGTACCCTGCAATTGTCATATCGGGGAGAGGGGATATGATCAGCCGCCATCATAGAAAAATGGTGTTGCTGTTACATGTTGTTCTGTATCAAATATTGTACATATTTGTTTCTTTGATGACCCTCCTATGCATCTTCGACCAGGGCTTCTCCCCCTTCCCTCTGCAGCACATCATTTCAATTGCTCTGTTGGGTATGACTTGTATGTCAAAGGCCTTTCTGAAACCCTATCTACTATCATGGTTCTCCACTTGTGTTTGACAGGAGAAACAGTTGTACAGATCCACTGCATCTCTTGCTGTTATACGAGATAATGGAAGCTGTAGAAATTCTTATTTATTTATTTATTTTTAGACACTCGTCGCTGTCTATGAGTCGGTCACAAGCTTATAATAATGTTCAGTGCCATATAATGTGAAACTGGTCACGTCTCCGATATCTTTTAAACCAGTCTGTCCAGATAATTAGGTGCTTTTATAAAACGGCATCAATCACACTGGGTATCTGTACACAATCTTCTATGCCTGTGATCTGGCCTTCCTCAGATTTCGGTACTTGCCCGCTGTGCATGAATTACTTTTCATTTGGTAGAATAGGATTGTGTTGGCATTTAGAGGTCCGGCAGCTGACATTTCTGCTTTTCCCTGCTCATTATGGCTCAAGCGACCTCTTTGCTGTGCTGAACCTTATGTGATCCTTTCAAGCAGCTTCTTTTAAGTGTTTCCTAAGTGAAATCTTTAAATAGTCGCATGCTTGTTTTGCAGAGGGAATTGATTGATCCATTTCTAGCAGCCAAGAGGCTATTTGATGAAAGTTAAATGTGTGTCTTATTAATATTCATAGGATGTAAGTAGCCTGTATTAGTGATCGCAGGCATCTGTGCTCATTAAAAAGAAAGCTTCTTTAGACAAAGAATGACTTATTGCGCAATAGGCTCTGTGCTGTTCGGTTGATTTATGAGAAATATTCAACAAGTTTTAAAGGGAAAGACCCGAGTATTGTACGAGGACCTCATATTCAATATACCGTAATTGCTTGATTATAAGACGAGGTTTTTTCCAGAGCAAATGCTCTGAAAAATACCCCTCGTCTTATAATCAGGGTCGTCTTATAATCAGACCTCAAATAGGTCTGATTATGAGACTAAGATCCAGATCCCCCGCAGCGATGCAGGGGACCTGGATCCTCCTGTGTTAACCCCCCCAACTTACCGGTGCTTCTGAGTCCCCGGTGCTTCATCCGGGCTGCGTGTAGAGCTCTACGCGATACAATCGCGTAGAGCTCTACACGATACAATCGCGTAGAGCTCTACACGATACAATCGCGTAGAGCTCTACACGATACAATCGCGTAGAGATCTACACGCTGCCCAGACTAAGCACTGGGGACTCAGAAGCACCGGTAAGTTGGAGGGGGGGCATAACACAGGAGGATGCAGGGGACCTGGATCCTCCTGTGTTATGCCCCCCCCCTCCAACTTACCGGTGCTTCTGAGTCCCCGGTGCTTAGTCCGGGCAGCGTGTAGAGCTCTACGTGATTCGCGTGGAGCTCTACATGCTGCCCGGACTAAGCACCGGGGGCTCAGATGCAGGGGACCAGGATCCTCCTGTGTTATGCGCCCCCCCCCACTCAGAAGCACCGGTAAGTTTGGAGGAGGGAGGGGGAGTGTTAAATGGGGGGTGTAAGGCATTTCTGGAGGCAGAGTGCTCTGTGAAATGCCTTTTAACCCCTATAATACCACTCTGCCTCCTGAAATGCCTTTTACCTCCCTATATGCCACTCTGCCCCATAATATGCCCCTTAACCCCCTAAATGCCAGAGTGGCATATAGGGGTATAAGGCATTTCTGGAGGCAGAGTGGCACATAGGGGTCAAAAGGCATATCATGGGGCACAGTGGCATATAGAGGGTTAAAAGGCGTATCATGGGGCACAGTGGCATATATGGGGTATAAGGCATTTCTGGGGCAGAGTGGCAAGCCTGGGGGCAGATGTGCATAACTGGGGGGGCAGGTTGGAAAAAAAAAAGGAAATAAAAACAAAATATTTTTCTCAATCATAGCTTTTATTAACAAACAATTGTTCACATAGTTTACATGAACTAACATTTACTGGTAAAACTTTTTTCCTACAGGGTCGTCTTATATTCAGGCTTTTTCTTTTTTTCATAAGTTAATATTCAGATTTTGGGGGGTCGTCTTATAATCAGGGTCGTCTTATAATCGAGGAAATACGGTATATACTTTACCATATGTACTTCTAAAACGATAACCATTCTATACATTGATGCTTATGCTAGGGTTGCTTACTTGCGATACCAAATTATTTTCAAAGTAAGTGAAACTCGACTAAAAACACCACAATGATAATGTGCCAATATTTATGACACTGTACTTGCATTTTTAATGTACATTTTCAACATAGCCAGGAATTCATATTCAAATCATTTTATTTTTAAGATCAGTGTGAAATTTTGTAAATTAAAGAATAAACTTTTGATTTATTGATTAGTGTTAATAATTCTTTGAGTTCATTATGAAAAGGTGAAGAATTAGATTATTATTATTTATTCTATGGACTTTAGTGGCAAATATCCAAATACATATGGGGAAAATAAAGTTATAGGTCTATATCTATCTTAGAAAGTGGTCTCATCACCAAAGCAACCAGTGGACTTTTTTTTAAATTTATGACTCCATTCTGTTCTCACAGCTTTTTTTTTTCTTAATCATAATCACTTGAGATTCTGGATCTGTGTATTTATACATTTCAAACAAGGCGTCAGACACTCCAGTGTTATGTTTGCATACAAACCCCTCAGTAGCATTATTGTTCAATGTTTTTGTCTTCACACTTGCAGCTCATTTGATGAGTACAGTTCCGAGTTGAAATCAGGAAGATTGGAATGGAGCCCAGTACACAAATCAGAGAAATTTTGGAGAGAGAATGCTGGAAGATTGAATGAGAAAAACTATGAACTCTTGAAGTAAGGAAACCTTATAGACAATGTCCACTTCATTTTATTTTATTTTGTAAAAAAAAAAAAAAAAAAAAGCATATAGCGTATCATTTATATATCATTATTTTCCAAAATCTTTACATACATAGGATGCAAAACGAAAACCTGTTTAAAACAGCAGTAGCTATTTCATTATTTATCCCAGAAAGAGTAGTGAAAAAAAAAATAAATGCAGGTAAAGTAGCCTTTAATGCTATATTGTTACGATTATAATGTATAGTGATTGGGCTAAAGTCTCTTGTTTTATAATATCACATTCACTGTTTTTGAATCCAGGCAGTTTCAGTCTCTAACGGAAATGTAACACTGTGTTTAAATTTAGTTTCATGAAAAGAAAATTACCCGGTAATGTTCTATGCAGTTAGAGTTCTCAATCTCCTTTGCAGATAAAAGATGTTCGTTTCACTGTGATGTATAAATTAACTGAGTTTCTTTTGTGTTATAGATATCCGCAGTAGATTAAAATTACCTTTAACATTATCAGTTTTAATAGAAAAAATAAGTTTTGACAAGTTTGGCCTCGTTTCATTCTTTGGACTGGAGGCTAATTTTATATTTGTGCGCAGAATGATTATCCAAATTATCATTATATTCATATAGTAATCACATGTATGTATATGTGTATTAGACATGTGCAAATAGGCCAAATACTATTTGGACAAATACTTTGGTTCATTTTTGGCCCATTTGTTTTCGGTCCCTGCCAATTTGGTTTAGATGAAATAAGATTCAGTGCCCACATTCATGCTCGCATTCTCATTCTTGTTCACTCTAACACTCTCTAAATGTTTCCCTACATTCTCTGATGACTATTCCTACCTCTTCTTGTTTTTCATCTTCTACCTTCTGCCTTTTCATCTTCTCTCCTTTATCGTTATTGCAAACTTTTGCCACATTTGCAGTCTGTGGAGAGAATCTGCGTCACCGAAAGTGCCATGATTTCACCCTAAGGTGAACTTCCACAAAATCGCGGAAATTTTGTTGACGCCCTCTACCTCGATCCTCCCATCAGGCAATAGGATTTCAGCGTATGCGTCACAATTTTGGCGGAAGTTCACCTTAGGGCAAAATAGCGGCACTTCCGTTGACGTCTTCTCCTCTGAGGGATGAGGGGGGAGAGGACGTCACCGGAAGCGCTGCTATTTTGGCAGAAGTTTAAGCCAGGTTATGTCAGTGTAGATGCAGATGAAGAGAGAAGATAAAATAAATGAGAGAAGATGAAGATGCGGAAGTGGTTGGCAAAGAAGGTCCACAACTATATCCAAACACAATTCTTAGTGTGGAGGGGAACTTTGCTTAGATCAGGATCTATGTTATAATCTCATTCTTTACATTGAGGTAAGTGTAGGCTAGGCCATAACATGCAAAATGGATGGCTTATGGGAATCAAAATAGGTTTAGCACAAAGTATAGATCTGTACCTTAAATAGATACCTGATACAAATGTTCTTACATACATCATGCTGGTAATAACCAGTTAAGCATCATGGGAGCTCTTCTCCTCTATTACCTGGAGAATAAAAGACTTGCCACTTCACTTATTGTGTTATCATTTAGTAGCCAAGGATGAGGTAGTAAAGAAATCTTATTGCCATTTACATTTTTGAATAAATGAATTCCAAAATAAAATGCTGTTCTCAAATATAATCAAAAGGGATTGTAATACCCTAATGTCTTATTGCAAAGGACAGCGCTGAGGGTGGCTTTTTAATTTTCTCAGATGTCTTTTTTTTGCCTATAGTTGATTATCTTTTCTTGATTTCAGAATTTTAACTAAACTTCTGGAAGTTTCTGATGACCCCCAAGTTCTGGCAGTATCAGCACATGATATAGGGGAATATGTACGCCATTACCCCAGAGGAAAGAGGCAAGTATAGCTTGGTTGCCTAAGGTTTTAATAACGTTTGACTGTATATATTTTATTATACGCAAGTGCTCTTTTTTTGGACATGATACCTTCCATTCAACCACCGGTTAAAGGGTTTTCTTTCATAAATAACATCTGTTAGACGTTTGGAGTGAAAAGGAAGGATTCCTTATTCTGATTTATTGTGGAAATTAAAGAAAGTAGGCAAATTTGGACATGAATTTTTTATGATTATGTGAAAGGCAGCTTTAGGAGCAGATAATGGTGCTCCTGCTTCTTAAAAATAAAAAAGCACATTCTGTCCATAAAAATAACATGAAATGGATCCGAAATACAGTGTAAACGTCGTTAATGTTGTAAATGGCTATGGTTTTTACTGGAATATCTTCATAGGCGTACGGAGGTCTTTTATCAGCAACCATCACTTTTGCAATTATGTTAGCACAGCTAGAAATGTCATTGTTTTCCATGAAAACCGCTAAGTGACCCCAAATAGTCCTATTTGCTTCCAGTGTATAGCTTGATGTCCTCGGTGGGGTCCTTTTATTACTGCTCCCCCCCCCCGCTCATATGCTGCTTTCTTTTCCAACAATTACAAAAGCAGCCCGCACATTTTACATGCATACAATTCTTCCAAGGACATTTCTCTCTCTATAGTTGCCATAGACCCTTTTCGTTATTAATGATATTCCACGAATTTTAAAGAGATAACTAAAAACATTCAGATGTCTGAATGATACAGACAACAGAATAGAACATGATAATAACAGATACAGAATATACCATAAATAGTAAATGGGCATTGAGTCAGTTGTAGGCGGCAGTTCCTTATCGTTTTCCCTTTCAGTCTTTTGATTTATTTTGTCTTTGAAACTATTGGCAATGCCCTGCTTAAATGAATGCGGCGCTGTAATAAATCATTATCCTTTCACGGGGCCTCTTGGTACAGTTAATGCTGCTAGAGAAAGAATAGGAGAAGACGTCAAATGGATATAGTCAAATAGGTTTTGAGAGCTCCCTGAGAGTTTGATATATATACCAGTCATTTCGTTCTAAATCAGGTGGCTCATTTTAGCCATTGGCTTTCATTGTTCACGGTGTCAAGCTGGGGTAACGAAGACTGAGCTGTTCTATCGTTTGGCACAGGTAGTATGACAAAGAGCTACCCCAAAACATATTTTGCAAGAACTAGATTTTCTTGTAATAAAGAAACCTAGCACAATATAAAAAAAAACTTGTTTCAGATCAGTAGTAATAAAAAAAAAAAAAAGAAATCTTTACCTACAACTCATGCATAGTGCTACCTCTAAGAAACGGACCATTGTGCCGTTTCATAGTTATTATTATTTTGAGACAGCTCTCTTTCCCAACAGTTCTACATAGTCTGGCTTTTTTTTCATTATTATTTCTCACGCTGACTAGGCACTCTTTTTTGTTTTGCAATTAAGGTTGCATATTTTGTCTAGTAGCTGCATTTTCTTTTAATTCTACTATTAAATTATACGCAACACTAGGACCATAACCTATTCTGACATTTAATAAATGGATTCTAGATAGAAATGCTTACCCGGAGATTTCCGTGTGCTGTGCATACATCGTATTTACCTTCTTTTCCAAATGGGAACGCATACATCTACTGGCTGGCTGGATGTGTATAAGGAAATATTAGCAGTAGGAAGAAAAATTGTATTCTTCTAAGAAACGCAAGAACAGTCTGGCAGTTCTAAGCTGATTGACAGCTGAGAGGCATAGATATTGCCTGAGGGGTAATTCATTTTCTGTTTCCATGTGGCCTCCATCTTTACCATGATACTCTATTTCAGCCTTGATGTGTGTGGAAGTTTTAAAGATTTTTAGAATACCCGGGACCAATAAAGTCTTTTTTCAAACTGTCTTCACATTGATCAATATAAACGGTAGGGGCTTCTGCTACCTTTATCTAAGCAGGGCTTCACTGGTCAGTAACACGTTCCGGTCTGCCAACCTCGATGGCATTAGCACTTGTAAGTGGTTCTTATTTCTGCACATGTGACGTATTTCCAGTTGTATAGCTTTTACACTGCTTGTATTGAACTGCTCTTGCTTATTGTTTTTCGTTGTTTAGATTGAATCTTACTTGTTATATATTCTTTCTAAGACCTCTGTAAATAACCACTTTATGATGAAGAAGAAAAGCTCAATATTAAGCATGCTTCTTTTGGCTGAAGTGTGACACTTACAAGCATTTAAGTAGCTTTCCATTGATTATAGCGAGTTGCATTTGCGAAGAACTTAAGCACTTGAATGGAAGGTTTTATGGTCTATTGAAAGGTTAGCTTGCTAGATAATGTAAGGAAGAGCTTTCTGAAGGCGTCGCATCTGATCCATGTTTATAATCCGTTGTCAACCAAACACTGTCTATTGAGCTGTTTCAGAATGCAATTCAGAAACTGTTGGTACTTCAGTTGTTTGGTGTTGAAACTTAAATGGATACTCCAGCCATCATATACACAATACTTCCTGCTAGCTCTGGATCCTTTAAATGTCCATGTGGTCTCCATATGCAGTTGAATCCCTCTTCCCTTAAAAAGTAAAGTTTACAGTGTTGAGGCAGTTTGAGATGAACCCATTCTTCTCAAATGCATAACATTCCAAAGGGGCACCACTGGCAGACTTTCCTACAAGGGCTATCAACCTTGTATACTACTGAAAAGCCATCTTGGCCATTTCTGAATGCACGTTTGGAGAGGTTGACCTCAATTTGCTATAACTCGCAATTGTTTGCATAATGCTTTTTATTCAGGGGGGAGATGCTTGGTTATGTTTAGCGTGTATTGATAACCTGCTGTATGCATAACGTTTATACCTAAAGAATACTGCATTTGCAAGCTGCTGTTATTTTCCTATGTAGGCTTTGTCATCAGTGAAGTAGTGAAGCTGCCAATAAGCCAAAGTCTTTCTCTCTTCTAGGGTGATTGAGCAGTTGGGTGGCAAGCAGCTGGTAATGAACCACATGCATCATGAAGACCAACAAGTCCGTTACAATGCATTGCTCGCTGTGCAGAAACTCATGGTGCATAACTGGTAAGATACGAGTCATTGGGGATGATTGGTCCAGTTCTGAAGGGGTTCACAAGGTGCAAAACATCTGGCATTAATGACACCTGTAATTAGTTATTTGGAGTACATTTCTCACATAAATAATGAGATCTTCCGAGATACTTAGATATTTAGAGCACAATAAATTACAATTTAAGAGGGGAAACATGTTGTTCCTCTTTTGATGACTTAATGTTGTATTGCTGCTAGGCCTTGTCCATTATGATGACTTTACAAAGCATTTGCAAACTCCATTTATTATCCCAAACTACATGGTTGTGTTTAAAAGGAAAATGATAAACATTAATCTAGCAAGATTTCTAGACAATATACAGATACATATTTAAATTTGCCTTGCTATGAGCACCCTTTAACCACATTTTGTGAATCCACCCATCATGTCAAGATGAAGCCTTTGGTTACATATCTGTTCATCTTCACAATTTGTATTGAGGCTGTTTTATTTGTCCACAGTAATAATGTTTTTTTTTTAATTTTGTTATTTTGAGCCCATCTTCTTTTTGTATGGCTCAGTGATAATCATCCTATAGTGCGTATAGCTGTGTGCATGATAAGATTGTGCGGTGCCCCTGTTCTCCTCTGAGTATAGACTCTAGATTCATATACATATACCATATATTTATACCACATATGGTTAATACAGGTAAAAACAAAAGTCACATTGTGGATAGCAATAGATTCTGTGCTTATCATTTTACATTACTTTTTAAAACAGTGTTAGAAGAGAAAAAAAAATCTAAATACTATAATTCTGTTTATTTAGGTTTTTTATCAAGTAGACAATACATTCAGATACATGTGATTTCCTGCCACTACTCTGATGTCAGTGGAAGCTCAGCTCGCCTTAACTTTAGTAAGAGTGCTACTGAGCGTGTGCAGGAAGTGTACTTAAAAATGCTTCCTTTTACAGCGGACAGCCGAGGGGGAGGTATTAAAGGACATATAAGTATTGGTTTCTAACTCCTTTAAAAGCAGATATGCTTGGAACATTTTGCATACAGTAAAATACCGCGGGGGGGGGGTGATATGCATTTTACATGAGAATAGGTCATTTAAGTTATAATATGTTTGAGCTGGGGCCCCTCGCATTTATTAAAGTGACTAGGGGCAGTAGGGTACTTTCGTTTAAGCCAGTGATGGTTAATATGTTATTTGTAATGTCTCTGTATGATATATAATATTTATGTGTATTTTAGCATCCCTGATAACATTCTAAAATGACCACAAAGGCAACAATTGAAATTAATTTAGTAGTTTCTTCTCCACAAAGAAGGAAAGTTTTGTTCGTTATGCAAAAGTCATCGCCGTGTCAAATTACTACATAACGGTTGCCTACATAAAGTTTTTTTTTTTTTTTGGTCCACGCTGTGATTCTGTGCATGGCTACAAAATTAAGCATAATTCCTACAACAGCAAGTGACATAAAACCTGCGGGGTTGGTAAGTGGGAAGATGGAACTCGTAAAATAGTAGCAGTAAATAGAAAATTGTTGTTTTCCTGCCTCCTGATTCTGCCGCTTCTTCGCCTCACATTACCGGCTAGTACCATCATATTTGTTTTCATTGCAATAACTGAAATAGATTTTTCTAATAACGTGATGTTGGAAGTACATCTGAGCGAATGGTAATGAACGCAAAAGCATTACTTCGTGCCTACATTTTCTCGGTGGTGGATAAGATGCTTCTTTGTAACTAATTGCTTAATCTTCAGAACAAAGTACATTTCCTCGAAGAAAATGCACGCAGTGAGTGCTTCCAAGTACTTTCTTTACAAAACCTCCTCTTTGTAATCAATAGGCTGTTTTAGAGGTAGGGTAAAGGAGCTAAAGGAACTGATGAATAAAAACTCTTCAGAATACTACAGAATGGTGCTTACTCATACATATAAAATGAAATAATTGATCATTGGTATTGCTGTAAAAAGGTTGGGCAGCTATATTCGGGGGAATCCTTAGAGGACCACTGAGTAATTTTTAATATCATTAAAAAAAACAAATAATCTCCCTCCCGTTCCCTTTATACTGTGTCTATTGTAAACACTATGAAAAATGTTCAGACTACCCTTTTCCTGCATCGTAGCCAGTCTACAATAGCATGTTCCAAAAGCATAGATGGGGGGGCTGCTGTACCCTAATACAATCTGGAATTGCACCATTAAATGCAAATAACTATGCTCCCATACGACAGACACACCACAACCGAAACCGTGTTTTGCCCTGAAAACTCCATAAATATAAAAATGGGTATTTCTATAAAATTCACAAACTATATTTTAGAAATTATTGGTAGTGTTTTATGGGATGAGAGCCTAAAGCACCACCACTAGTACCATTTAAAGCATTGTTGCTGGGAGCTTGGAACACCACTGTAAACTATGAAGAAAACGCCTATACGTTTACTAGGAGAGCTTTTATTATAGCCTGAATAACAAAATCGGAGCGGCTACACATAGAACAGAGTACCCGTTAAACTAATGGTTGATAGTAACACTTTCTTCTAATCACAGGTTAGTTTTTACTCCTGCATTCTAAATGAGCTGACCTTCTTTAATGACCCATTATGTAGATGCATAAATGTGTTAACAAAATGTCTCTGATACTGGTCCTCTTGGAAACTGACTTGTCCTTATTGAAAGATAGAGTTAATGACTGGTGTAGCATGCATTCTCCTCTCCTTTGAGGTCGGTTAAGGAATGGCTTCTTATCTGGAGAAATTACAGATAGTTTTTTTTAATTTTCAAATAAAGGAATTTATAAGGGGCGCCTATAAATTATTCTATTTACCCACAATGGACCACAATTAATATTCAGTATCAGGTAGCAACCAATACACTTATTACTAAATAATGGGTGGCATGAGATAACTCATTTTCTCTTTGCCTTTTATTTGTAACTTTTTTTTTTATTTTAAAACTATCTAAATAACTTTCTTGACAACTTTTTTTTCCCTATTTACTAAGTTGTCTGACCAATGTTTGGTGTGTGGCTCTCGCTATGTTTTTATGTTGAGTGCTTGTTGGAGGCCATTTTGCATGGGTTCCAATGCACTTTACTGCGTGTATTTTTTATTTATTTTTTGCTGAGGTTCTCCAGGTGGCACCTGTAATCTGACTGGACTCGGTGTGACCAACGAATGCCAAGTTGAGTTTAAGTGCAAATGTATAAAGGTGCCTTAATGAGTTTAGCCAAGTAGGGGGAAATCTAGTACAAGAAGCTGTACTAGAAAAAAATAGAGACCATATTCAGACTCAACTGAAACAAAAAATAAGAAAAATCTCAAATATTTTCCTTTAAGTCATAAGTCTTCCTTAAAGCTCTAAAGATTGGCTTTTTTAACCTTATGTTTCTTTACCCTTAGAAATCCGATTTTCAAGTCTGCCATTTAGTACGAAAAAATTAAATAATAATAATGAGTGCGAGAACTAGATAATCTACTATATTTAACAATCTGTTAATGATGTTCAGTGTTCCAACACTTACTAACAGAATAATAGACTCTCTCTACCTTGCGATCAATCTGACGAGAGAGACAAAGTGCTTTCCTGTGAGGTTGCCGTGATGTATAGTGAATAATCACATGACCTAGGAGGCTCCCTATTGGTTACTGCGCCAGTTGGTAGTGGTACTCAAGGAAGTGAGGACTGCCATTTCACCAATGGCATTCTGTACAAAGGGGTTAAGTTAATAAATAATCACAACAAAACAATGTACATGCATTTTGGAAACCCACCAATGTAATGTTCCTCCTCGTTAAACTGCTTGACCTTCTTGTGTGGCAGCTGATTTGTTCGGGCAAGGAATTGATGGAGTTGTTCTGTTTACCTTTTACCACATATTGTATACAATGAAATAGCTCTTTGCCTTAGAACCTTCTCCAAAATGATTACTCTGAGGCAAAAGTACTAGATGATGAAATTATCGAAGCTTTAGTTGTAGAAGTAAAAGTTCTCCCTTAAAGTCTGCCTAATTCAGCCAGTTGATTTTGATTTCTGCCACTACCCTAGGAGCGCCTCTGTGTGAAATCGGCTCTTGGATTAATGTTTATGGTACAGACTGCTAACAACACCAATTTTGCTAACTACTTCCATGGATTTTTTGTCACCTCTTTGGCATCAGGCAGCACATTCGCTCATTGGCAGCCGCTGGCTGCATGGTGATCATTAGCAATGGACTTTCACGTTTCCCTGAATGATTTGATTTAGAATGAATAACACATTTTAATTATAGGGCTGCTTATGAATGATAATGATTTGAAATTAATTACAGGATGTAAATGGCCTGCGAGTCCCTACTGCACAAAAACCCAGCCAGTTATCTTTTAATATACATTTGGAAATGCACAGACAGGTTTACTGCTCGGTAACATTCACATGGAGATTTATGTTTTTAATGCGGATTTCTTGAAGTCCGCTGTGTTGTTGTTTCCACTTCTGAGCACCTCAGCTATAGAAAACACAAGTGTGCTTCTAGTCAATAGAACATCTGGTGTTTAGTTTATTATCTTGTCTTATTATCAAGAATTATTGATACTTGTAAGCAAATACTTATTTCAGTTCTTTGGTTACAGCTACACTATGAAGCATTATGTGGCATATTTATATTGTCAGTAGGGTAGCAGAAGATCAAGAACACACACATATATATATAAAGTTTTGCCAGAGTGTTTGTTCCTGGTTTTCCCTTTGTAAGTTATATGCAGTCCATCCGTTGTTCACCATGGTTTAGCGTTACTTTTTCTAGCAGAACTTTGGACGCTAAGCTGATGTCATAATCACTGTACATATGATGGGAACATTGTCTCATACATACAGAGGCAGTTTGCCATTTTATTCAACAGTACGTGGCTCGTAAACTGACATTTCACACCATTTCTAGCAATCCATATTGACGTGATTAGGTCACACGCTGCGTCAAATGTATGTAACTTATTTATGTAACTTTTTTGTGACAAATGTTACATATTTCTTACAACTGTAAGGAAAAAAAAAAAAAGCATGGATGATGTTCCCCTTATATGGCAAAAAAAATTGTGGTGTAATCTAAATGGTGTTTTATAGGCTCAGTATTTAAAAACGGATTCGTTGGATTTTTCCAGGGGTCACATTCTACAGATCTATAGGCCTAATAAACCCATATAACAGTGTAGATTAAATCAATTCCTCTAAGATTTCTGGCGAAAGAACGTGATATGACATAATTAAGTTATTGTGATGTGGTCTGTTCAAGCAAAAAACAGCATCCGCAAGGGATTTTTTTGTGAAAAGAAATGCAGATTATCGCCATATATTACCTGACTGACATATTTTTATACATTAACGAAAACATCTGTATGTAAGATTCCTGGTGGTAACGGCTTGATATTTCTATGCAAATGCCTATTATATGTGCATTACAAATTAGGCACATCTACTTTAGTTCCCTATAGCTTATTTAGCATATTACAGCAGGAAGATGGATGGGTTATTTTGCCCTGCATTTATTTTGATCGACAGACATAATTTTATTTGCTTGTTAATGATCTCTCACTAAAAGCACATAAAAAGACATTTCTTCTGCTCCATGTGTGGAATGCAGTGTGATCAACACTCCAGGACATTTGAATATTTTTTGGTAGTTTTAGTAGGATTTTAATGTTCATTGTCATCACAAACATCAACAATAATGTGTTTTTCTAAGTAATTTACTGAGCATCGAGTATCACTCGAGTTCTCTAGGTATTAGGAAGATGTAGCTGTCACCCAGGCTTTGCAAGATAAAATATAGATAATTGTATAATAGCCTGTCATTTTGGAATAATATAGTTAGATGTCTTTTTATTATTAAGGTGCTCTCAGTTTAAATTATTATTTAATATAGCATCATCATATTCGGAAGAGCTGTACGATGTGTAAACAAAACATAACATGTAGTAAATAACATAAAAAATTGAGTTACAGAAGAAGAGGTGAGGAGGACCTTGCTCAAATGAGCTTCCAAGGAGTTAGAGTCGTCAGGGAAGGATTGCTTTTTCAAGATTGGAGTTATGGTAGCATGTTTGAAGGAGGATGAGACAAATCCAGTAGTGAGGGAGAGGTTGAAGATATGTTGTGATAGAGCAAAGGAGTTAATTAAAAGTACTGAAGAGGCATTTAGGTTTATTAGACAGGGAAGATATAATGGAAGTAAAGTAAGTTTCCTTAGTAAGGATGAGAGCAGAGTAGTAGGAACTTAAAGGTAAGGCACTTGAGGACATAATAATACACCCTGCATCCTTAAGGGGTTAAATGGCTTTACATGGCCATTGGACACTGTGTATATCTAGCAAGTGTTCTAAGCTTATAGAACCACAGATAAATACATCATAAGATAAATATTTTAGTAGGGCTGCAACAACTAATCGATAAAATCGATAATAATCGATAATGAAATTCGTTGCCAACGAATTTCATTATCGATTAGTTGAATCGATTATTATCGATTATAAAATGAGGGTTTTTTCAGAGCAAACGCTCTGAAAAACACCCCTCATTATATAATAGTTTAGTCTGACTCACAGCAGCAGCTCCTACTTACCAGCCCCTCCCTGTAATCACTGTGACAACTGGCCCCGCCCCCTTCCTTCTCCCAGAAGGCCAGAACCACATGGCTGTGACACTCATCTAACTGTAAGTATAAAATTAATATTTGGGCTACTGAAAGTCAGGGGAGGTGGGGGTTAATTTAGGGGCAGTTATGGTTAATGGGGTGTTTAGGGTTAATTTAGGGGCAGTTATAGTTAATGGGGTGTTTAGGGGCAGCTATGGTTAATGGGGTGTTTAGGGGCAGTTATGGTTAATAGGGTGTTTAGGGTTAATTTAGGGGCAGCTATGGTTAATGGGGTGTTTATGGTTAATTTAGGAGCAGCTGTGGTTAATGGGGTGTTTGGGGTTCATTTGAGGCAGTTGTGTGTTTAGGGTTAATTTAGGGGCTGTTGTGGTTGACAGGGTCTTTAGGGTTAATTTAGGGGATGCTGTGGTTAATGAGGTGTTTAGGGTTAATTTAGGGTAGTTGTTTTGATGGGGTATTTAGAGTTAATTTAGGGGTAGTTATGGTTAATGGGGTGTTTAGGGTTAATTTAATGATGAGGACTGAGGGTTAATTTAATAAAGTTAACTTAAGGTGCAGTTAGAGATAAAGGGGGGCAGACTAAAGGGAATCTAAATCCTGGGGGCAGGGAAGAGTAACCCAGTACTTATTTATAAAAGTATGGTGTCAGTGTGCTGTGAACAGGTCTGTGACTCTGTGAGGGGACTATGAGATATCTGGGGGGTATAAGGCATATCTGGGGAAGACAGAGTGACATATCTGGGGGTATAAGACATATACAGTATATAAGGCATATGTGGGGAGGGCAGTGTGGCATGTCTGGGGAGGACGGAGTGGTGTATCAGGGTGTATAAGGCATATCTGGGGCCACAGTGGCATATCTGGGGGTAGAGTGGAGTGGTATATATGGGGAGGGCAGCGTGGCATGTCTGGGAGGCAGCGTGGCATGTCTGGGGAGGATGGAGTGGTGTATCAGGGGGTATAAGGCGTATCAGGCACAGTGGCATATGTGGGGGTCGAGTGGCATATGTGGGAGGTAGCGTGGAGTGGCATATGTGGGAGGCAGCGTGGAGTGGCATATGTGGGAGGCAGCGTGGAGTGGCATATGTGGGAGGCAGCGTGGAGTGGCATATGTGGGAGGCAGCGTGGAGTGGCATATGTGGGAGGCAGCGTGGAGTGGTATATGTGGGAGGCAGCGTGGAGTGGTATATGTGGGAGGCAGCGTGGAGTGGCATATGTGGGAGGCAGCGTGGAGTGGCATATGTGGGAGGCAGCGTGGAGTGGTATATGTGGGAGGCAGCGTGGAGTGGTATATGTGGGAGGCAGCGTGGCATGTCTGGGAGGCAGCGTGGCATGTCTGGGAGGCAGCGTGGCATGTCTGGGAGGCAGAGTGGCAAGCCTGGGCTCAAATGTGCATAAATTGGGGGGGCTGGTTGGGAAATAAAGACAAGAAATGCATTTTATCAAAGTTTTTTTTATTCTGCTGTTTGTATTTAACATCATTTGTTTATTAAATTATTTTAAATAAATGAAAAATTTACATTCATTTTTTTTATCCGATTAATCGATTAATCGACAAAATAATCGGCCAACTAATCGATTATGAAAATAATCGTTAGTTGCAGCCCTATATTTTAGTCTCAAAGAAGTACTGTCTTCTGGAATTTGAGAGCTGTGGTTGTGTAATAGGCAGACCAAAAACACCTCCTGCTACTTTATACTGAATGGTGAGTTTTTGCTACTGTTGATTAAGCTGGTGTGTTTGCAGGAGAGTTTTGACCAATCTCGGTGAGCTTGCCATGTAAAATGTTAAAATGGCGAAATATCATTAAAGTCTTCTTACACATTAAAATTATACAGGTCTAGCTTAACCAGTCTTGTTGGGCCATTCATATTGAAAAGTGAAGAAATTTAAATCACAATTCTCCTATTGACACAGTAGATAGTCCCATGCTGCTCCCACTCATGGCCTAACACTTTAGGGATTGTACTATTTTACAGAGTGGATTTTGTGGTGTCCAAATGTTTTTAAAAGTGGTCCACAAACACTCCACCAGAACATATGTATCGCATATCTTAAATATATATTTACCACTAACCCACTAATAATCCTAGAAACAATAAAAGCCATCATTCTGATGGTAAGTAATGATGTGTCCATGTGGTTTAAATAAAATACTGAGAAACCATTGTCACAGCTAATAATGCTGACTTCACCCAGCCTAAATCCAATCTTAATCTACAGGATGGATGTTTGTAAATGTGACTCTTATTACAGTTATTGCATGCGCCTGTCGTTTGCAATCTGATTACTTTTTATTGGTTTACTTTCTTATACATTTAAGTTAATCAATGTTATATTAGAAATAATTCATCAGTGCGTCAACAGTGTCAGTTATGGTCACTTACAAGTGAGCAGCCAGAAGGGTTTGAATTAGGCAATTTTCCTTTAATCTAATGATGAGTGTGTAGTAATTGAAATATTTAATAGGATGTTGGTGGCAAATAGTTTTAGCTGTGTTGCAGTTCTGTATAGTGCGATATTAATTGAGCTTTTGTAATCAAGAAGGTTTGCCTGCTTTTGTGGTGTCTAGTAGTAATCTTGTGATTACTGTCCCGTAACAACGGACTATTAAGACTTTTTTTATGCTAATACAGGGATGTAATATGCCCAAGATCCTCTCTGAAGTGGTTATGGTAAGTTCAGTGCAAACTGAGTAGGGCGAGATAAATCGGCAACTGCAGTCAGTCCTCCTTAGACATTTGTCGCTTACGTTTACTAATTCTGCCCCTAATTCACCGTTGGTCATTTCTCACCTTTCCGGGAAATTGATCATCTTGTAGTAGCTTTCAGCGCATAGTCATAGGCAATCAATCCGTTCCAAACAATTTATACATAATTGCCTTAAAAATATTTTCCTTTTATTCTTTTATGTTACATTGAGAATTGGCTGACATGAGACTGGGTACTTATTTAAGACACTTGACACAATGAATTAAAAGCAATCATCGCTTCACATTTTAGTGTTTCTAGATGACACTGGTAGCAGTTTGGAGCGATGGTCTGTGCATTTGGTGCTTTGAGCAAAAATATATACTTTGGTGGTCTTGAAGTTTTAAGATTGACCACATACTGTAAATCCTATTTTTTTAAAAACATGTTCTAAATTGTTTTCTGTATTACAAGTGCAGGAAACTACAAGTATAAACATATTTGCTGTGCAATAGAGACAGACTGTGTGTATATATATATATATATATATATATACTTCTCAATCCATGCATTATTCAATAAAATGTATTTTTCATTGAACAATGGAGACACCTCTTCATTTAAAATGATCCTTCCAGCCTCAATAGCTATGTTGTAACATTGCTCTCATCTGGCTAACATTAACGGAAGCAGTAACACTGCTGAAGGTTTAATTCCCGAGTGCTGTAGCTAAATGAATAACAAATCTTTAGTGATAATTACATTCAGCAGGGGTGTATAGATTTTCATACATGATGGATTAGCAGTACTTTGTACAGAGCAACGAGAGCTGAGCTTTACTTTAAGATCTGCCTGCTGAAAAAAAGCACAATACTGACATTGACTACTGACTTGACACCAGTAGTGCTGTTAAAAATCTGTATATCCATCGTGCATCTGAGCCTTTTCTAGATGAGTAAAAGAAAATCTAGGCACTGTGGTCTCATATTTTATATGGAAGAACGAAAGAAAAAAAAATGAGCCAATTTGTGCCAAATGCTGTCTGGCAACAATTTATTAGCCAAGTATGGTTGTCATCAGGATAACATATCACTGCTTGGTTGAGCTGAAATGGAATTCCGCTTCTAATTTACTATCAACATGTTAATTGAACCTACAACAAACAGAATATGTCCT
Source organism: Spea bombifrons (assembly GCF_027358695.1). Classification (NCBI taxonomy): domain Eukaryota; kingdom Metazoa; phylum Chordata; class Amphibia; order Anura; family Pelobatidae; genus Spea; species Spea bombifrons. The sequence goes on along the minus strand of NC_071091.1, from coordinate 84,873,221 downwards.
GCTAGGTTTAGAAAAAAAAATGCAAAAAAACTGGATGCCAAATTAAATGTCAAGTGATGCATAACTCTAAACTTATATTTCATTAGAAATTACTCTCTTCAAGTGTATTTTACTGCTTAGTATCACTTATATGTGAGTTTGTATAGTGTTACACCATTGCCATTTTGTGACTATATAACAGGAGTTTATCTCAAGTTTTTACTAAAAAAAAATAACTATAAGTAACCGTTACATACACCAGTGTCAAAATAAGAAATACCAGAACTCTATGCACACAATCCCCTGGGTAAAAGTAAGCATATTGAGTATTTGTAAAACAGCTTTTTAGCTCTGCCCATCTCAATATATGATTGGTACAGTAAGGTAGGACTCAAGTTGATGCCTAGAGGAGAGTACTTTGGGAGATTTTGAGTGCATGACTGGCCTTTGAAAACAGAACAAAATTTTAACGTCTGAAATGTACGGCAGAGTTAGTATAGCCTCTCTGGTGTGACACCTAATAAACAGATCTGGAATCAAATCTAGGTAAATATCTAATAGATGGACAAAAGGAAAAAATAAGATGTGAATCCTTTTGTCCCCATTACAAATGTCATGTGCATAGACTACAGACTGACAAATAGTTTCTAGTGTGCCCTTTAAATTGGCAAAGTAGATATCTTTTAAATAAATGGGTCCTTTCATGTTACAAAATTTTCAACATTGCATGTCATAAAATGAAACCCTCTTCTAAAAGTGTGTTAGTGATTGACAGTGGGATTATGGTATTTATTTGATGTATAATGGAATTGAAAAATTGTTATAGATGTGCTAATGGAAGGTTGAAAGTAATGGGTATCTGACTCTGGCTGAAATATGACTGCAGTCATAAATAGTGAAAAGACTTGAATTACAAACAGCATATTGCTTTGACCTTGTGTTAATGGAAGTTAAACTCCTGAAACTTTACAAAGGACTAGCTGTATCATAGACAGAAAAGTGTCTTTAGGACATACATTTTTTAATGAAGTGCCATGTCAGATTCTCTCCTTGAAATTTCACCAATGGGACATACATGTAGCATAAGTGTAGCAGAATGTGATGGAAATTTATAAACAAGAAAATAGTATAAGTGTGTATGTATATACACTGATCTAAATGTGGCCTTTTAGCCCCCAAACACCCTGACACATATTTGGGTGTTATTTGACAGTGATATATACCAGGATCTGTCAATTAATACCTAAAGTATAATGTGTGTGGGGCGAAAAAACCCGCAAACAATAACAACTATAAGCTTTGACAAAGGCTGGTGGTAGAATTGGTGCATGAAAAGAGTTAAAATACTTCCATCTCAAATTCCATGGTGTACCTCATTTAAAAAAAAATATATGGTTTGATGGGTGAATTAACTAGCTTTAACAATGTCCCAAATAGCACATGGGTACAGGATGATAAGATATGAAAAAATGGTGGTTTATCACAAAATGCTACTTATTGTCCTATTACTTGCAAAGCAAATGTAAAAAAAACATTGGGAGTTTATGAGCTCAGGACAAATACTTTGCAGTTGTGTGGGTACAGTAAATGACAGCTAAACACGAGCACCTCAGATATGTTATAACAGCCTCGGTCATGAAGAGGTTAAAAGGACTATGAATAAACTGCATAAATCCAGCTATTGTGATATTGTCTTTACATATTATAACAGATTTTCATTTTATGGGTAAACCTCACAGCTAGCACCTCACCAATTAAATAAATGCAGATGTAACATTTCAGTCAGCAAACTGATCACTAGCTCTTTAGAAATGTACATGAGGTTAGTTACCAACAGATAGCAGGTCTCGTTACCCAAGTATTTTGTTGAATTGTTCTTTCCGGGAAAAATATCTTCTTTGCAAACTGTACTTTTCACTTTTGCAAATCTAAAAGGTTACATGTCAATAGCTTGTATGTTTTGTCAGATTCAGTTTGACCTCTTTCCTCACGATTGTCTTTTGAATTTGATGCAAAGCCACACTTGGAGCTGCTGATTGAAATGAAAAGCTAGCTTCACTGCATATAGTGTTTATATGGAAATACCAAGCAGCACCAGTCACTCAGAATTCCTTGCGATAATGGAACTTGTCATCTCCTACAGTGATCTGGGAAACATTTTCCTTAATGTCCATTCATAAGTAATGTACATGAAAATATTTTCTTGGTTTCTTGTTCTATCCTACTGGTATATACTTATTAGTCATATTTACATGTTTTAGATCATCCATCTAATTTTAATAAGACAAGGATAATGTGACTAAATACAAAGAGCAGCTTTTAAATAATCATTTCATTTTTTGAAGGTAAAGAGTTAATCAAAACCTATATCACCCATGTGAAAAGGTAATCCCCCCCCAACCTAATAACTGGCTGTGCCACCCTTGATAACAACTGCAATCAAAAGTTTGCAATAACTGGCAATGAGTCTTTTACATCACTGTGGATGAATTTTGTTTTAATTCAGCCACATTAAAGTTTACCAGCATGAACCACCTTTTTCATGCCATTAAATTCAAGTTAGAACTTTGACTAGGCCAGAACTTTGAGCTATTCAGAGGTGGACTTGTGTGCTTTGAATCATTGCTTCATAACTCAACTGCACTTGAGCTTCAGGTCAGGGACGGATGGCCAGACAATCTCCTTCAGGATTTTCTGGTGCAGAATTCATGGTTCCTTTTGAGTATGGCAAGTCGCACAGGTCCTGAAGCAGCAGAGCAGTTGGGTATTCTGTGACCTCCTGGATGAACAGTTGATGCTCTCTTCCAAGTTTCTCCATTTGTAGATAATGCTTCTCATTGTAATTCGCTGGAATCCAATAGCCTTAGATATGGCTTTGTAACCCTTTCTAGACTAATAGATGTCGATGACTTTGTTTCTAATCTGTTCTTGATATTAGATCATGTGTTGGTTTTGGAAACCTTTTAACCTACTTTACTTTACAAGATAGGTTCTATTTAATTGATGATGAAATTCATCACGGCTGGCTGTAATCATGCCTGGGTGTGTCTAGTGAAATGGAACCCAATTGTCAATACAATTTGGTTAATTGGTTGATTTAATAACTACGGTGGAAATTACATTTTCACATAGGGCCAGGTAGGGTTGGATAGATTTTTTTCTTCTATATATGAAATCATCATTTGAAAAATCATGCATTTTATGTTTACTTGAGTTGTCCTTGTCTAAAATTAAAACCAGTTTGATCTGAAACATTTCAGATAAATCACAAGTGACAAATATGCAAAAACTGTAAACATCAGGAAGGGAGCAAATACTTTTTCACAGCACTGTAGCTGCACCTGTCGAGCAATTTGCAATTTAAATGATTTCATATTGAGTAAAAGCTTTCTAGAAGTATATTAGAAATGAAAAAAGATGGACAAGATGCCAACAAGTTACCGCCTGGTGTGTGTGGAATAGTGCTATGTTCCGTGGTCTTTAGATTTGGCCATCAAGATTTTCTCTGTTGTGGTAACCTCCACTGAATAATATTAGTAACGTTTAATCTGCTTAAACGTTTCTTTTTTTTAAATGTACAATGCACATGTTAAAGGTAATTAGATGCAATTTCTACCAAAATATCTTCTTTTAAAAGTACCTTGAGGTTAACCACTCAGTTGTGCTTAATATTTACTTTAAAACTGGTTGGCTTGTTACCAGTAATATGACATCCTTATTTGATTACAGCTGAGCATAACTTTTTTTTTTGTTTGTTATGTTTTTAATTATAAGTAACATGTATATACATCTCCTTATATCTTTCAGGGAATATCTTGGAAAGCAGCTTCAGTCAGAACAGCCCCCTGCAGTGACCGCCAGAAGTTAAATGCCTCACTAATCTGGAGACTGAGCAAGTTGCTTGTACATGTCACATTTATTCATTTAAATACTTGTCATATATATATATATGTTCTGTTAAAATCTACCATAGGTAGTATGGTACTGTGAACAGGAGCAATTACAAAATAAAAATGACTGGAACAGCTATTTTTCTGTCACCCATCCCAGCTTTTGCCTCGGTGTAACAAACCCTAAATGATCCCTATCCTCTGCCTATCCCAGAAGACAAGTGTTCTATTGTATTAGAAATGGCTACTGTGTGTTAAGTTCATTATTACATTAGGAGGCTAGAAATTAAATAGATTTACCAAATCTAAAGTAATTAAAAGTGCAGTAGCCTGATTATTTATTGTTGTCTGATGATCTGAATTAAATACATACATTCCATTGATCGTGTTGAAACTGTTTTGTTTTTTATCTAACATTGATAATGTTTTGCCTTTGGAAAGAGAAATATATACAGTATATGACCAAAAGTATGTGGACACCTGACCATCACACCTATATGAGCATGTTGGACATCCCAACAAACCATGGGCATTAATATTATATTATTAATATAATATCTTTATGGACCTTGCTGTGTGCACCGGGGCACAGTCTTTCTGGATCAGGAAAGGGCCTTCCCAAAACTTGTGCCACAAAGTTGGAGGTATACTAAAATGTCTTTTTTTGGTGTAGAGTTCACATTACCCTTCACTGGTACTAAAGGGCCTAGCCCAAACCCTGAAAATCATCTCATGTTCTGTTGTACCTACTTTGTATTATCAAAAAGTTTAAATTGGATGTTCAAAACTATTTTTAAAAAAATGCTTTTTTTCAACTGACATGTAGTGGTTTCACAAAAGAAACAAAATATAGATAGCATTAAATGCACCTTATGTTTGATTGCACAACTCCTGGCAACAATGATAGCCTCCAAATGTTTCTTGTAGCCTTCTATAACCTCTTCCACCTGTCTGCTGGCAGTTTCTTTTTACCAAATGCAGATTTCTGCTGTTTATCAAAGGTTTTCAATCTGAGTAAGATCAGGACTTTTTAGCCATGTTTTTTGTGCTTGTGGATCATTGTCCTGCTGGAGGTCTCATTATCTTCTACACATACCTAGTTTCCTGACATCGGATAGCACATTTTACTATAAAGTGCCTTAGTAATCATCTGATTTCATGGTTCCTTTATTATGCTCAAAAACTCCAGCACCAGAGCCAGGAAAGCAGCCCGACAACATTATGGATCCGTCATTATACTGATGTGGTATGGTGTTATTTTCTTCAAGTTTTAATTTGTTGCCCATAAAATACCACTGGTCTGCATTGTCAAAGAGCTCTACATTGGTGTCATCTGCCCATAGAACATTTTCCCAGAATGATTGTCGTTTCATTAGGTATCTTTTGGCAAAGATTAGTCATGCCTTTTATTACATTACTGATAATCCTAGATAAGTGTAATAGTATAGCATTTAAGAGGTTAATGTGGAGCAAAATGTCTTAACATACTTGGGATAAAACCATCTGAATTTACAAACTTTCAGTTTTTTTATTTATTTATAATAATATTAATATTTAGGTGCTTGAGTTACTAGCCTTAGAAAAGGTCAGTTACAGATATTGACCATGTCAACCACGGAAATTCCTGTTTTATGTCTATAAGCAGAAGTGCTTTTTTAAGTATGTCTTTTTCTTTTAACTACTGGCTGAACTGGTTAACATGGCATATATGCATTAAACATAATATTTTCACGTTGCCATTTCGCATTTCTTTCTGAATACTTGAGATGAATTGGCAAAAATGCATTCTTTCTGGCAGGGAGCTTTCAATGGCTTTACGCTGTCAAAGTAATTGTAATTTTGGTCCTATAGGTAATTCTACCCTTTAGAATTCTTATGTCAACAATTCCATTGTTTTCACCATTGTGAAAAAAACAGGGAATATAAGTGGCCTTTCCCCGCGTTAAAGTCATAACTGATAAATTGTCAGTGCTCTCATGAATTAATCTATCACAAGTGAGCCCAATTTCTCAGCAATGACACTCTATTTCTTCTTTTCAAACTGATTTGAATTCTTCAAGAGGGTGCCGATAATCATGTCATGGCAATATTTCCATTTGGGTACTTTTTATTCTGTGCTGTTCTTTTTCAAATGTATTAATGTACATGGACCAGAGCAGTTTCACTACACACTTATAATCCCCACGGTATCAGAGTGGGCAGCTAAATTACTTACAACCGCTTCTTGAGCAATTACTTCTAATGCAACATCATAGAGAGCTCTTGGTGCTCTGGATTACGTTGATTGCGCCATCTGGCTGGGCTCAGGGGCTTCCTTCAAATCCTAGCCCAAATCAGGAGCAAGAATCCTCAGTTGTGATTTTGCGCACACATTCAACTTTTCTGCATAGTTAAATGGCACAATTTCACATAAAACATAAGCATTCATTCAAGTAGGAAAATAGAAGTACCTTTGTGAACCTCACCTATAGGTTTTAGAGCTTCTGATGAGTAGAGGGGTTGATTGAGGAGAAAATTAATTTAGTATCTGGAGGATACAGAATGAATCAAATCTTTAGCTGTTTATCTTTAGCAATATTTCTGTTGTATGGTAACTGGGAAAAACAAATAACACAAACACAATCATTTGCATACAAGATACAGACAGCAGAATTGCTAATGCTAAGTAAGACCCAAACCGAAGATGTTGAAAGATTTTCCTTATCGAACAGATTCAAATTAATGTACAAAACAGGTGCCATCTCAGAACTCATTTATATGGTAAATAATAAATGCAGTTGCTATTCTTTCCATATTGGAAGATTTGCCCGGTTTAGCACTGATTTTCTTTATAGATGCTAAAACAGATATGGTACATACAAAAGGTAATTAACTACTTCACGACAAAGTAGATGTACGGGCTCACAATGCAACCTTAATAGGTTTAAGGACAACCCGCTGTCCTTAAGGGGTTAAGAAGTATTAAGGTTTTTTTGTACAGCATAGAAAACAATATATCTTCCCATAACGGCATTGAGAAAAAAAATACGTAGCTTTCTCTGTTTGTTAAACCATGTGCTACTATATGCAAATGAAATATGGAAAAGTGAAAGAAATATTTATAGAAATATGTCGGTACTTCTTTTTTCTATTTTTTTTTTTATATCGTTTTTTTTAGTTGTCTGTTAGAGTTGCAATACAATCAAAACCCCTTGCAACTTATCCATGTTACTGTAAATTTGTCATTCGTATGAATCTGAATGCACAAGTCTAGCAGACAATGCAATAAAACAGGGGTGTCCAACCTGCGTCCCTCCAGCTGCTGCAGGACTACATCTCCCATAATGCTCTTTCAGCTAAGGGGCTGGCTGAGGAGTATGGGAGATGTAGTCCTGCAGCAGCTGGAGGGCCGCAGGTTGGATGCCCCTGCAATAAAAATTATCTGGAAAAACTAATGCATCTTAATATGTATAGCTTAGATGATAGAAGAGAGAGGGTAGATGCGATAAAAACTTTTAAACACCTAAAGGAATTTAACAAAGTACCGGAGTAAAGCTTATTTGAAAGGAGGAGAAATGTTAGAGCATCTATACTGGGAAGTTCTTTTATATACTAGATAATGAAGCCAAAGGCACAGCAGACACAGTGGTGGGATGATATATCAACAATCTCGTTGTAAACAACATTTGAAGTCTGACCCTGACTTTTGTTTATGCTCATTGCAAAACTTCTTGGAAATTGCATTTGTTTCAAAATGAAAGGAAAATCACTGTCAAAATAAAACCTTTTTAGCCTAAAGGTTAAATCACAGTTTAAGGCTAGGTTTCCACTGGGGTTTTTGTCCTGATGAAAAACGCCAAGAAAACTGCCACTGCATTTTGGCGTTTTTTCTGGAGTTTTTTCTGGCGTTTTAGCCTTTCTGTGGAAATTGCTTTTTTGACCTTAGGCAGTTTTTCCAGCCTTTACACGTTGGAATTGTCACCCAGCTAAAAGGGATTAATAAATGGCAAGTATCTGCCCCCTCCTGATGTCATTTCCTTGGTAGAGTTCTACCTAAACGCCCCGGCGGACCCTTTTGTCTCTTTTCTGTGGTTTGTAAGGCATGCTTTATTCCGAATGTCTGCTCCTCTAGGAAGATTGGCCCCAAATGATGGTGCAAATTGTTTGCTGTTGCTTTTGGCACGCAGGATTCAGTTGGGTATGTTTGTTTGTAATGGCATGTTTGTTCCAAATGGTGTAAAATTCAATATGAACTTTGTTTTGTGTGAAACTGTTTGTTTCCAGCCTATTTCTCGTAGGACACACAGATACTGGGTCCATCCTCTGGATTGTAACTGTGGAAAAAAACGCAATAAAAACCGCCAAGGCAAAACCCATATGGTGTTTTTATGGTGTTTTTTCTCTCCCATAGACTTCTATTGGAGAAAAACGCCAAGATTTCCTTGTGTCAAGATGCTGCGATTTTGAAAAACTGCCACAGAGCCCAAAAAAGCAGTAAAACGCCAAACAGAAAAATGCCAAGTGGATATGGCATTTTGCGATTTCCTATTGAAGAACAGCCAACATCTGGCCGCAGCGTTTTTTTTACTAATAAAACGCTGTGTGGCTGAATTGGCGTTATTATGGGCATTTTTAGCAAAAAAAAAACCCCAAGTGGAAACCTAGCCTAATGCCAGTAACATTAGTTCAAAGTCATAAGGGCAAAATGCCAGTAAAATAGCCTCTACGGCGTGAGACTGGTTATCAATTAATTATGTGCAACAGCGTAGAAAAAAAATGTGATGACATACTGCGCTGCTTAGTTAGTTACCCAAGTTTGTCTTATTATAGAGATGTGTTGGACAGTTTCTGCCAGTGCACACTGACTGTGCTATCTGCAAACATGTTTTGGTCTGTTTTGTTACTGTCCGTTGGACTAGCCCCCTGGGCTAACTGTTGTCAGTCCCTCTCTGTATGTCAGTATAACATGTTTGTGTTTATCTGTCCCTCCTCTTGGAAGAGAATTAATAGCTGGTTGAACCTCCTTTGGCAGCAATAACCTCAAACAGGCACTTCCAGTAGCTGCAGATCAGACCTGCAAAACATTCAAGAGGAATTTAAGACCCGTATTCCTTACAGAACTACTTATGCTCAGCCATTTTCCTAGTATGTTTAGTGTGAACGGCTAATTTGAGGTCATGCCATGGCATCTCTATTGGGTAAAGGTCTGGGCTCTGACTAGGCCACTCCAAAAGGTTTAGGTTTAGGATCATTGTCCTTCTGCTGAGCTTCAGCTTGCTGACAGACACCAGATTGTATGATACCTTGCTAAACTTGGGAATTCATTGTCCCCTTGATGATGGCATGCTGTCCAGGCCCTGAAGCAGCAAAGCAGCCTTAAATCACGGTGTTCCTCGCACACTTCCATATTTCATAATTGAGATGATTTCAAGTGGGTATGTGTTACCCTTTTTTTGCCATATGTAGTGATGTGTGTCCTTTCCAAACAATTCAATCTTAGTTTTATCAGTCCACAAAACATACTCTTTGGCACTCGTCAGACAAAGAGCAATATTAAATTGGAAAGCAGCATCTTCTTCTGCGGTGTTCTACAGTGGAGTTAATGGCCGTTCAATGTTGTGTGTATGGTAGGCTCCTGAACAGAGATGTTAGCCAGTTCTTATGATTCCTTCAAGCCTTTACCTGTTACTCACTGAGCATTCTGCTTGTTCCCTTGGAGTCAACTTAGCAGGGCACCCGCTTCTAGAGAAAGCAGCCACAGTACTTAATTGTCTCTATTTATAATAGTTTGTCTAATTGGGGACTGATGAATATTTAAACTCTGAGATTACTTTGAAGCCATTTCCAGCTTCATGCAAATCAACAATTCTTCATTATAGGTCATCTGAGATGTATTTTATTTATGTGAGGCATCATTCACATCAGCAGATGCTACATTGATTAGACTCAAGGTTTGCTAACTCATTTTAAATCCTACCATCATTCCTAGCCAGGTTAGTGCTTGTACAGTCTAAACTTTACCTCTGAAGAAGCCTGCTGGCGAAATGTGTCAAGTGGTTTTATTTATACTGAATGTCAATACTTTATTACATTGTTTTAGATTGTTTAATTTGTTTAATATTATCTGTCTATCAGTTTGGCTCTCTTACTACACTCTTCTAAGGGAGCAGCTTTCTCCTTGGTGATTACAGCCTGTCAGTTTTTCTTTTTTCTCTATTTATTTCCCACCTTTTTATTATTATTATTTCACTGGCACTGGTCTATACCAAATTTTTCATTTGTTATTAGTTTAAACAGATTGTGTTTGTTCATTATTAAAACTTAGATGAAGAACATATCACATTTAAGACAACTTTTACATAAACACTGTAAAAAGGTGTAATTACTTTTTTTCTTTCCACTGTATTATATTTATCATTTTATGTTTCTTAACTTCCATCCTTATACAGGTTATTAGAACTTCCACATTGAAATGTTAGTATATTTGTGCCATGAGCAACCTACTTTACTGCATCAATAAGATAATTACAATGTACTTATCATAAAAACCCTACAGTAGTACAATTCAGGTGATCATTGTATTCTTAATAAAGCACTGCATGTAGTGTTTTGAAACAAATGAAGTTGCAAGGGCACATACTAATTCAGATAATTGGTAATTCATTTATGAGAATTCACGCAACCTAGAAATAGCTTTGACATTAAAGGCCCCTAATGTATTCCAATTACTAATACAACAACATGACTTACTAAAGCCAGTGCATCCATATTTTTGGTCAGTGCACTTACCAATCTATTAGCATTTCCATTTGAAATAATTAAAGGTTAACAGCTACATACTGTTTAATGTAAGCAACTCAAAGTCATATGTTACCTTACATGAGATTGTCAATTTTTTATTTGATGGACTAAAAACGAACTGAGGTTGTTTGCTGCCTTGAAAATAACGTCATTCTAACAAACACAGTGATTAATGTTACTATTACTTGTAAAGAAAAAGGCTAAAAAAAATTATATGTTGATGTAAATCAAACTTAATTATGAAGAATAGCTTCACCAATATTTCTTCCCCTTCCTTTCAGTAATTGCCCATGATAGTGAATGTGTCCAACTAAATACCTTTGAATTTAATGCTGCTATTCCACCTGGTTCTTATAACTAAATGCACCTGGTACTCATACCTGGGAACTTTTGAGCTCTGGCTGCCTAGAGCCTTCTCTTGCAGAACGTGGTCAGAACTGCAGGCAGTCCTGTCGCTTCGGTGGGCGGTTGTGCCCCCTCGGTGGGCGGTCTCGCTGACGTCAGTGGTAGTTCCCAATGACATGGGGTTGTTCACGCTGATGTCAGTGGGTGTTCCCGCTGAGGTCAGTGGGTGTTCCTGCTGATGTCAGTGGGCGTTTCTGCTGACATCGTGACAAACACCCCCATTTAAAGGGAAAATAGGCAGGGAGCAGGGCGTGTCAAGACCCCGCTCCCGCAACCTGCAGGATTCGGGTGTTGGCCCAGAGAACCAGAGAATTGTTTTTTTACCCAGAGTGTTTTGTCACATTGAGATTTAAAAAAGCAAATTAGCATTCTACTGTTGTATGACCTCATTTTGTAATGAACCTGGAGGTTATGGCATACAGACAGGCTTAGGTGGATGTTATGCTCAATGGTACCAATGGAATGGAAACCAGTCCTCAAGTACCCTTTAGTGACTCGAGATTTAAGAATCATCAAGATGTGTTCAACTAAGTTATGAGTAAATCCTAGACCTACAATGGTGACGAGGAGAAGCGCCGATAAAGTCTATGTTTGCCATGTAGGCAAATAAAAATGAATTGAGGAATTACATGTGTAATGACATAATTATCAGTCATTTAAGCTGTTGGTCAGGTAGGCTCTAAATGTATGCTACCTGAATCCAGAGACATATTTCTAAAATCTGCTATATTAAAACAGTGCCTCGGTTCATCATGTTTACTATTTTAATATTACCATCAGAAACAGATGAAGTTAGAAATAAACAAGTGGCTTGCATGTCCTGTGGGTATCTGTCATATAGTAAGTAAACAAAATCATAAAGACGATAGTACCCTTCCATTTTTTTTTTATTTTTTTTTTTGCTGGTATGAAATGTGCTTCTAGGCAAGTTATTTATGTAATATTTGTTTTGTAATAGGAATAACATTTTACAGAGCCATAAAAACGTTAGCAGAAAGCTAAAGTATGTTCCAATCCTCATACTGCCATTTCATCCTGGTCTATGTTTTTAAAAGTCACAGTTAATTCAATCAGTCCTTGGTGATCAAAATAAACAAAGTCATAGAAATACAGCATGGTGGTAATAGGTTTATTGATATTTTAAATAATGTGGAGGGGGGGTTCATAGCCTTTTTTTTGTTTTTCTAATACAAATAGAAATTTGCTTCTATTGACTAAGTAAATTAGTACTAGAACAATAACCATTGCTGACTTAATTTAATTTAGCAAATCATCCCTAAGGCGATGGACTTTCTTGGACTTTAAGGCATATTTCTTTTTTGTTTTCCAAGAACCTACAGATCTAGCAATAGATCATGTACCTAATATTATTCAAACATTACATACAATGAAAACTTACTTTCCTTTCTGCAACTTGATGGACTTTTTCTTTTCTCAACCGTATGTACTATGTAACTTTGCTTTAATCTGTGAATTCTTGAGGTACTGTGTTTTTTTTATCTTTGTGTCACTAAATGTTACAAGGAAGGATCCATATTATTGGTTAAAGGTCAAGGTCATGAAATCCAATACAAAGCATGAAGGGTAATGTTAATGTCCCAGCACACAAAGACATTTTTAGACAATTGTATGGTTCCAACATAGTGGCACCAGTTGGGGAAGGCCCTTTCCTGTTCCAGCATGACGGTGCTATACAGAGGTGGGGTGAGCAAAGCATAGTCCATAAAGATATGGTCTGGCAAGTTTGGTGCAGAGGAACTCGATTGTGAGCCAGGTCTTCTCATCTAACATCAGTGACTGACTCACAAAAGATCTTTTGGCTGCATGGGTAAAAAATACCACAGTCACATTCCAAAATCTTGCATGTGGGCCATCAGCTATAGTCTGAGACTAAATGGTGGGAGTATGTGATTAATTTAGCAACTAGAACCATTGAAATTGAATGAGTTTTGGAAAAGGTGTCCTTTGTGGATATAGGGAATTAGTCTTCAGGAAGGGGCTATTAGGCATTATGATCTGTTTATAATAATTAACCAAGAGGAAGTTTATGGACATGAGCTAACAGGTGTCAAGGTACCACAGAATCTGCACAGAGGCAAAAGGGTACTGATCAAAATATTTATTGAAAAATACAAAACAACAACAAAAACAAGCCGAAGAGTAAGACAAGTGGGTAGTCTTGGATCAAGCCAGCAACTGAACTAGCCAAGTAATTATAGTCACAGCCTGAAGGAAGAGGAGGGGTTAGATTGGATACAGAAGGTATAAGAGGAAGTGGGTGCAGCCTAACAATCTAAAAGCCATGAGGAAGAGGAAGCCAGTACAGGTAAGCCAAAACACTGACAACAGGGAAATATTCTAAAACCATTGATCCATGCTTGGTATTGTCTAAAAATTAAGCAGCAGATTATTTTTTATAACAGTAGAGAATTTATTATTATTATTATTATTATTATCTTTGATTTATATAGCGCCAACAGTTTACGCAGCACTTAATACAATACATATATTCAAGGGGTATGACAAGACGAGAATTGACAGACTAAGACAAACCGATACATTAGGTGGAGAGAGCCCTGCTCGCAAGCTTACAATCTTGATGACAATAACAGGTCTGTCAAACCACACCGCAAAACAAACAAACCGCAAATGAGTGCTTGAAAGCCATCATACACTGCGTCTAAGGCAAGAATGGAAAATTGTGCCCCCCCCACCTATTTTTTTTTTACAGAGGTTATTGTATTTACACTGCCTTAACACATACCTACCCATAAACACACATATACGCATACACTGCCCTTACTTGCTGCCTTCACACATACCTGCCCACAAATACATATATACATACAGTGCCATTACACATGACTGTCCATACATGCTGCCTTTACACACACCTGCCTATGAATGCACATATACACAAACACTGTCCTTACACACCCCTACCTTTACACACACATATCCAAATACACACGGAACCATGCTGCAGTTCTGAAGTCTTAATATAATATAAATGTGCTCAAAGTTCTCCACTTACACACACCTGCCCATACACGCACGCAAGCTCACAAACACACATGTATACAGTATATATATATATACACATACACTCCCCTTACAGCCCATCTCTTACCTCATCTTCCATCTTCCACCCTCCATCCTCTATCCTATATCCTTTCGTGGGATCGCGAGGTCTGCCATTTCAGATCTCTGCTTTAGTGCTCCTTCATCACTATTAATGCAGAGTGCGGAAATTATGTCATATCTGTAGCTCGACATCATTTGCCGGCGCTTAGTGATTAGGGAGCATGGAAGCTGGGGTCTGAAGTGACAGACCTTGCGCTCCTTAATGTTGGGCCGGTTAGAGGGAGATTGTGATCTCCCCAACCAGCCCTGCAGCTGCTGATCGGGCGGCTGTTCGCCCCCTCGTAGCTGCCCCCGAGGCGAGTGCCTACGGCCCTGCAGTGAATGTTTATATGGTCCAGGGACTTGACGTCTAAGATATATATATATATAAACATACATACATACATACTCTACAGCTGTGGAAGTGATTTTAGCTCAAGAAGAGAGTACATGATAGGCAGGCCATGTACGTAATTGTCACAGGCTGTATGTTCACGCAATACTTGCTTCCTTCTTGCTGTAGTCTGGGCATAATGTTATAAAAATAATAGAGACATTTGAATAAAAATGATCTTCCTAACTTCCCATCTTATTGTTTTCTGTGTCTCTCCAAGATGGAAAAATATATTTCAAAAGAATTTCAAATAGCTAATCTGTCTATAGACCATAGTGTTGCTTTATTGTGTAATTTGCATAGAATCCAGCAAAAGCATATCTATTTGCGATAAAACTGATAGAAACAACTGAACACATATTTATATTAGCAATATGCATTAGAAACAAATTTGTTTAAGACAGATGCTTAAAGACATATGTGGTATATGGAAATATTCCGTTCAGCCAGCTGGAGTGCATAAAGTGCTTAATACAAGCAGACTTAATGTAGTAATATTATAGACATTGGCAAATATTGGACTCGGCTGTACTTATTTAAGTCTGAATCAATATTTAGCTAAAGGCTTCATGCACTTATTACAGTTTGAAAAGGGGCTTTTGGAGGATTAGAGGAAAGCACGCTGTTTGATAAATTCTAGTTTCTTCACAAATCAAGTACTTGCATCTGAACTTTTTATTTCATTTTTTTTAAAAATCTGGACCTTGGATAGTTGGCTGAATTTAACTCCAAGAAATGAATAGATATTTAGCTATACCAGGCTATGCCAATGGAACAGTGATTGCAACACTGATAGTAACATGTTTTCACATGGCAGAGATACAGTATATCCCCCTATAATATTTGTCTGATATAACATCTTGATAACATTTTATTTTGCTCTTCCTGTTTTCGGTAATGCGATTCCATTTATCCTTCAATTCCATCCATATATAGGAAAATACTAAAGCAGCATATGTGAAATTACATATTCTGAGACACAGGAATTCAGATGCACAATACTTCAGATACAAGGTGAGGGGGACTCCTCAACACAGCTTACAAAGGGGCCCAGAATTTTGTGTATTTCTCTGCATGTGGGGTCTAGATTTTATAGCGCTCCCTAGTACATGTTTATGGCCTTGGATATTTGCTTATAAAGTTGCCTTGTCCCTAATCACATGCCACATGCTTCCTACCAGCTCCGAGCCTAAGAGCCCAAGGCAACTGGCAAGTTAGGACCTCCTACCATAGAATTGCTTCGGTCAAAACACTGTTAATTTCTCATGATCATGTAAGATACGTTATCATAATAGGAACAAGTATGTGTATAGTTTAGTCCAATTTTGCACTCTTTCTTTGTACATCGCTCTCTAAATAGGGAGATAACCATACCTAAAACTTTACTAGGTTTGGCCCATCATGTAGCTCTTTCCCCCTATGATGTGACCACCTCTCATGTACCTTTATTGGCGCTTGTGTGGTGGACCTAAACCTTTACTGCGTGGCTTCCTGCAGTATATACACTGCTGTATGTGTACAACATATACCGTATTGGCCTGAATATAGGCCACACTTTCCCCCCCCACTTTAAGTCTTTAAAGTGGGGGCACGGCCTATATTTGGGGTCTAGCGCCCGGGACATGCAGGCAGCAGGGTTAGGATGCAGATCCCCCACAGCCGTGCAGGGGACCTGCATCCTACTCTCGGATATGCTGTGACGGGGGGAGTGCCGGCACAGGAGGTTGTCTAAGCGCATCTTGCAGACGTTCACCTGCAGAATTTGTGCTATGCCATCTGCCAAATTTTATTTTATTTTGTTTTATAAATATCTGTACTTATTGTCCAGTGTGCTGAGGGTTGGAAAAGTTATGTTACTATAGAGCTGGTGAATTTGGTAAGGTATTGTTTATTTAACAATATTAAGAGGTTTTATTTATTTACGTATTTAATTCTATGTTTCAAGTACCGTAGTACGTGTGAGATATACAGCAGAAAGATGGTTTTGTGTGTGTCTGAAAACATAGCGGTATACCCTTTCTATAAGCCATTTCTAGGATGATCAGTTGGCTACTATATTCAGTTGTGGTTCACCTCACATTATTTAGTAATGTTAATAAGTAATGTTTTTTTGGGGTAGCTGGTAACTACACTAGTTGTACCCATACTGCTTATATAAGTATATTTCCAGTAAAGATGGGATCTACCCTGTCTGTAGTCTTGCCTTCTTGTCCTCTTGATTAATCAGAACCCCTGCTCTAGTACTCTGACCTGGTCATTAGAGAGATTTCTGATCTTCCCACATGTCCTATTTACACTATAGAATTCCCTGCTGAGTTGGCAAATCCTCCATAGTAGGCAGAAAAAGGCATTTAGTTCTTTAAAAAAAAAAACAAGCACCAATATATAACATCATAACTCAGCTCTCAAGCAGTGAGGATGGTGATCGTGGACGAAGGATCAGTGCCCAAGGTGAATACAACACTGCTGTCACAAATATTGTTTCACGCACATTCCCCATGGGATCTGCCTGACTATCAAGAAGCAATTAACAGCCCAACCAGTACTGGAAGAACATACTTCAATAGTATGACTAGCTTCAGTCCCTAAGAGTCATAAACAGGTTTTATATCCTAGCTTGGGTTGATGCATGTTGATGTTGATGGCTGTTTTACGCTACAGGACCAAAGCTTTTTTAAAATTTTTGCTGTGTCTTTCTTTAACCATTATTTTCTGCTTTCTCATTTAGGGAACCCACACAAATCATATATTTCTTCCAGAAAAGCCCATATTCATAAATCTATCTTTTTTTTAATAAAATCAAATAATGGAATAAAAAACCCAAAAACATGTATTCACAGTTTTAAACGTATATAAACGTGTATACATTAACGTGCCCTGATTAAAAAAAACACCCTTTTTCTTACTGTTTTCTGTCTCTCTCCAGCTCACGATGACAGTGAGAAGGATAGAGGCAGAAAACAGAGACAAAGGTAGTGCTTCCAGTCACAGAGTGGTCAGCCATAATTGACTCTGATCACCGGGTAGGACCCTTTTTAACCCATGACCTACCAGGTACATCATTGGTCCTCTAGGGACATCTTTTCATGACGTACCTGGTTCATCGTTAGCCACAAAGGGATTAAGCTACTTAAACTACTTTCTGGCCTGTTTGATACCTGAAGTTGTGCAGTCCTGCATAGGTCATATTACCCACCCCTGAGAGTTGCCTCACACTTTACCAGTTCACACTCCCTGACCGAAGGTGTTAATCAACTAGCTCAGAAAATCAATGCCATCTTGACATCCTCTTCCCTGTGTGTGTCATGTCAACAAAAGAATGCATATAGATTTTAAATAATACAGTGTACCAAGGGGAAACACTTTGACCAGACAGTATGTTCAGGTTATTTCTAATTAAAATTGTCAAGAAAAAACGTATTTTCCTGAATAGATTAAAACATCTAAAGATGCACAGAATGCACATACTGAATTTTGATTAATCTTGATTGGATTTTAAATTAAAATAATAAAAAAACCATATTCTTTGTATGTTTGTATCTCATTCTGAGGTTTCGGCAATAATAATGTATTTTAATAAGATTCACTGATATTTAGTATGAGCAGAAGTAATTGGTCTGTTGGATTTGTTCTAAGAGTCTGGAATCATGCATATGTACGGAAAACTGTATGTTATAATAGAAAAACCTAAGATTTGATTTAAAAAAAAAAGTTAAAACTCCATAAACTGCTCCAGATTCATCTATTTGATGTCTGTGATAGTAATCATGTATCAAAGAAAGAAAACAGGCAATTAAAATCCTTCCAATAAAATCAATAGACGAGTCATGTTGTTTGATGCCCATCAAGTACCATCAAAGTTGTCTTAAACACAACAAACCTGACCCTAATTGACTGTGCACACACCTTATACTTTGCTTTAACTCTTTCAGTGTCACATGGGACAATATCAATGTTTTCTGAAAAAGATTAAAAAAGAAGATAGGGGTTCTTTAAATTAAAGAATTTGGGTCACCACCAGAACCTCATTTTGTGTCTCTTTGGAAACATTGGTTACTCTCTTTCCTTCTTTTATGGACTTTAAATGCTACCACTGTTTATTAATGTATGTTGGACTTACTGT
The DNA here is from genome assembly GCF_027358695.1 of Spea bombifrons. NCBI lineage: Eukaryota > Metazoa > Chordata > Amphibia > Anura > Pelobatidae > Spea > Spea bombifrons. The sequence continues at coordinate 84,854,527 of NC_071091.1, read as the reverse complement.
CAAATTACAAGCTACTTTGTCCATTTGGTTCATCTCCCCTCATCTCCCAGGCCTTAAGTTACCAGCCCTTCTATGTTCCTCTCCCTGTGTATGAGGATTAAGGTATTTCTTCTACTGAACTAAGACCTCTTAGCACCCCCCAATGTATATGTGTTCCGGATGCACTTTGTGTGACATGTAATATATAGCATGTAATATGGCATGTAGCTGGATAAAGTGACGGATGCTTTTGGGTAGTAGCTATCACATTAGTACATCAGTGACAGTAGCACTTAGTCTCCTAGGGAAACAGATGACTGGCTCATTATCTAGATTAACAATGTAGCTTGTCAATTGAACTGACCCCAATAGATTAACATAGAAACCTTGTCACCTACATCACCTAATTTACGCCATGTTCTACGTGCTGGCTTTACAGCGAGTAAATCCGCTGTTGCAGAGAGCAAATCATGTAAAAGTCAATAAACTGCTGATAGATATTTTAATCATTTGTGTGATTTTGTTCTACTTAATAACTGAAACAAAATCAACTACTGTGCACCAATCAATCTGCTTAATAATTAGAAAAGTGTTCTTCACACTTATCATGCAGGGAAAATAATCATGGCGGATTAAAATCTATAACTTTTATATAAAAAAAAAATTAAATCAGATTTTTTTTATTTAAATCTTTTTTTTTTATCAAATATATTTTTAATGAAATTAAGATACATGATAGTTCAAAGGTTGTTTAGCATGAAATAGAGCCTAGTTATGTAGTTTTTTAAAAAACATATTTTGCTTAACCATTTTGGATAAGAAATACTGACATTTAAGCAAATACAGGAATATGTATGCTATATAATATTATTGTTTAGTTAAATAAAACAATTTAAGTAGTTCTCCAAATATGAGTGATTAACCTATTAAACTAAAAGACAAAGTGATATGTTACATGTAGCAAGGGGAACTGAATAATGTTTTTGTGTGTGTGAAATATTTTAAATGTTTTAAAAATCCTAAAAATGTAGCACTCAGACCATTTTCACATACTGAAAACTTTATTCTTACAGTAGACAAGAAATACCATTTTTACGAATTGCATTTACATAATCACAAGTTTAAATGTGACAACAGCAATGTGATTCTTGCTAAAGATTTAGGGGTGTAATACATCATCATATATTTATAGCTTATATTACTTGCAGGAGGACATATTGATTTTTGGTCATTGTTATGCAAATCTTAGTATTTTTTCTTCAAATTAGTTTAGTATGGTAGGCAATAAAATAAATTTAAACAGACTGTAAATGTGTGCAAGTGATGTTTCAGTATTTGTAAGATCAGCATTTCTGAAGCTAAAACATTAATGACAATAAAGTCAATGGGATCACTAAAATTGATACACAAGCTGTCTTGTGTTGATGAATGATGGAATGTGAACATGTCCAATTATATGTAAATTTAAGATTTTCTCTCTTATATATATCTCTTATCGCATATGACCTTATTAACAACATTCTCTAAATATATAAATACGTTGAAATCATGCCAACTGTTTAATTTCATTATCTTAATAAACAAAGTTATATTCTGTTTTATGCCGGCATTCCTACTTATATACACCATAAAATAGCATCTGCTCTTGTAGTCGCTTATACATTTTTTTTGCAAATTTAGGTATACTGTACCTTTGGTAATATAAAACGTGTGGTATACAAGTGCCTTGTAAACCTATTTAACACCTAAAGCCAGGCATTAAATGGGTTAACAAGACAAAACTATTTATAAAATATGCAAATTATATAATAATATAAGATATTGTACATGATGTACAAAATATTCAAGGGCGTTAATAATGTTGACCATAACTGTACTTAAATACATTTTCTGCACATATACAGTAGAAGTAAACAAGAGCTCAGTTGCCATTTACCTCCATGTGAATGCTACAGAACATGCACAAGAGGTCTACTTAGGTTTCCTTCTAACACATCCTGGTTTCAGTTGGTAGGCAGCCTGGAGGAGGAGGAAAATTACCTGTTTATTAACTAAAGACTCAATGCACTGATTTTTTTCTAATGAAACACATTGTTTTAGCAAGGCCCAAATATTGTATGCCTCAAAAAAAAAAGGCTCATTCAGGCTCCAGTGCATAGATAGAGTGAGCCATACTAATTGCTCTTAAAATCAGTTGTTCATTCATCTACCTTTACTACTAATAAGGTAGCAGTAAAGCTGTGACAGCTCTCTCAAAATCTTAACAAAAAGGCATCAGCCAAAGAAGAAACCAAAGAATTCAACCCATTACTCTAACGGAGCTGAACAGATCTGCATCACAGATAGGAGGAACCATTTATGGGACATTTTGTACTTGAATGCTTCACAAAGAGTTGTGACAAAAAAAGCCATCTTATTCGGTTTGGAAACACATTGATCTTTGCTGCAATGTTACGCTGGTGTGGTTTAAAAACATGAACTTGAGTGCCTTAATCCAATGTACAGTCTGTGCAAGGCTCATAAATTGATGTTTACCAATGGTTCCCATCTGTCCCAACACGGCGTAAACAATTTTGCCAAGGAGAATTGGCCCAAACTTCACAGTAAAATTAATTTTAATTTTAGGTTATGACAACCAAATATTTACAAATATACAATAAGTAAACCTTATGCTGACCTCAGTTATAATTCCCTTGGGTATTTCATCATCAGAGATTGCAGAATCTCTCTCTAGAGCAGTTGTCACTGATGGCAGGGAGGGGGTCATCAAGTGGCTGACATAATGATTGGATCACTCATATCGCTCAGGAGTGATCTGATCTTCATCAGCCCACTCTTGATTGGCTTTGCAACAGCTTGAACTGTAGCAGAGCCCTAACTTGCATGCCCTCAACAGTAGAACCTTCTTCTCTTTCCGTAACTGTATGTCTTATTGTGTTAATGCTATTTTTAATTTTAGTATTATTGTTAATTTTCACTCTTCCCAATTATAATAGCACCATGAAATCAGTTGGGATTCAATGAATAAATTGTAACAATGTTTTACATAATGTAATACTTGCTTTATTTCCAAGATCACTTGCCTTTTACAAAATTATGCAGAGAGAATAATTTGCATAATTATGTAATTTGTGAGATGTATATTATACAATCATGTTTTTTTGTGTTTATTAGTAATGCACATCCCTATCATCGGGTAAACAATTTCGTAACTGTATGACTTCTCATAAAGGGAACGATTAAATGTTGTGTTTTGTTTTTATTTTTTCATTTATACCTATACTTTTTAGTCAGAATAGGTAGAATGGGTTTCAAATAAATGAAAAACCGAAGCCTAGAAATTGCTAATCTACAAAGGCCATCTTGTTGTTGACCTTTTCATTTTAAATGTCCATATCAAACTGGATTTGATTTTAGTCATTTCTTACCAATTTAGTTATCTCATGATTACAAGAGAGAGAGGAAAATTATCTGGCCAATAAAAGATACACAGACTAACAGGCCTATCTAATCTGCACTTTTTTTTTTTTTTTTTTTTTTTTTTACATATTAATCATTTGTGTTCGTCTTTGCCAGTACTTGCTTCCATTTGAAGCTTATTCCAGCTATCTACTAGTCTTTCTGTATAATAGAATTTTCTCAGTCTTCTACACTCTTACCAATCAGGCTCTCTGGCACTTATGTTTTTAAGTGGTGTACAATGCTGTGAAAAGGTATCAAGCAGGGTAAAAAAGATTTGGGAAAGAGTGTGAATGAGTAGAAGCAAGGTGTCATGCTGTAGGTACTGGATTAGGTGGGAGCCTCTGTGCAGGGACAGGTTCGGGCTCAGAACCCTGCATGGGGCAGGCTAGTATAGATGTGCCTGCTTGCAAAAGGCAGTCTGAAACAGCTTTAGGCTTCCTTCTAGGCATCATCTTGGGAAACATGAAAGCAGTGGGCTGATGGCAGACCGAGGCTGGCAGGCTGGCAGGACAGATGGCAGCGGAATTAACACTGGTTACACAATGCAAGGTACCAAAAGATGACCCTAGGAATAGTCACACTCCAAACCAAAGGTCAAAATCTGGATAAGGGAAAATCAGTAACAAGGTGAAACACAACTCAAAAACTCACAGTAGGGCCAAGTAGTTCAATGCTCCAGCAAAGGAGCCAGGGAGCTGTTTATATAGGCCCTTAATTGCAACAGGTGTGACAGGATCCTGGTACACACTTCACAGGGAACACAGGAATCCCAGCAACCACAGGGCCTCCTGTGTCAAGACTTGTAGGTGCATGGTCTGCCATGCTCAGGATTACTGGTTCAAGTCCTGTCGTCTTGACACAAGGTGGATGAATGTGGAATGAAGTCCCTATAAACCCAATATACTGCAGCATCTGCACCTCTTACCATGATGCATTAAATAGTGGGTAAAGGCAAGTTAACATTGTCAATGGAATGCTTAAAATGTTTTAAAAATAACAAATAACAAATAACCACATTTGCTCGGTTATAAGACGACCCCCTAAAATCTAAATATTAATTTAGGAAAAAAACAAACAAACCTGAATATAAGACGACCCTATTGGAAAAAAGTTTTACTAGTAAATACCATATTTGCTCGATTATAAGACGACCCTGATTATAAGACGACCCCCCAAAATCAAAATATTAATTTAGGAAAAAAACAAAAAGCCTGAATATAAGACTACCCTATAGGAAAAAAGTTTTACCAGTAAATATTAATTCATGTAAACTAATTTTCATATTTAATAAAAGCCATGATTGAGAAAAATATATTTTTTATTTCCTTTTATTTGCCAACCTGCCCCCCCCAGTTATGCACATCTGCCCCCAGGCTTGCCACTCTGCCCCCAGAAATGCCTTATACCCCCCTATTTGCCACTCTGCCCCATGATGTGCCTTTTAACCCCCTATATGCCCCTCTGCCCCATGATATGCCTTATCCACACTGGCATATAGGGGGTTAAAATGCATATCATGGGGCTGAGTGGCATATAGGGGGTTAAAATGCATTTCTGGAGATATATATATATACTGCTAACAGCAATCACACTCCTATCAAGCCAAGGCAGCCAGTACATGCTGGAACCTGGGGATGTTAGAAGTGTGATTACAACCTCCCTATGCCATGCTACCACCCCCACCCCCCTTACACATCCATGCTATCATACACACACTCATTCACAAACATTTAAATACTCATTCATTCCATTAATCACACATACACACACATTAATCACAAAAACCCTCCCCCAGCCCCTTACCTGAACTGCAGATCTCCCACTCGCAGACTTCTGCAGGGGCCCGGCTGTGCGAGCAACTTCTCTGGCCCCGCCCCCAGAGGAAGGAGGGGGGAGGTAGAAGTTATGTGAGGACTGTGCTAGCTTCCTGTTTCCTGCTGCTAATAGCAGAGACGCTGCTCGCGATCAAAGCCCGGTAAGCAGCACGGCCGAAGCAGAATGAGGTCTGATTAGAAGACGACCTCGATTATAATTAATTTTGCTCTGGAAAAAACCTCGTCTTATAATCGAGCAAATACGGTATTAATTCATGTAAACTTTTTCATATTTAATAAAAGCTATGATTGAGAAAAATATTTTTTTCTTCTTATTTCCTTTTATTTGCCAACCTGCCCCCAGGCTTGCCACTCTGCCCCCAGAAATGTCTTATAACCCCATATATGCCACTCTGCCTCCCTGATATTCCTTATACCCTCCTTTATGCCACCTTGCCCCATGATATGCCTTTTAACCCCCTAAATGACACTCTGCCTCCAGAAATCCCTTATACCCCTATATATAAGCGCTGCGGGGATCTGGATCTTGGTCTCATAGTCAGACCTCTATTTGAGGTCTGATTATAAGACAACCTTGATTGTAAGACGAGGGGAGCTAATATGGTATATAGAAAATATAAATCAGATCTGTTAAAGATGGAAGTGAATTACAAAATGGTTGCTGGTTGCAAGGGTGCATTCCTTTATAGAAACTTCTATTACAATGTTCATTCGTTAGGGGACATTGTTTACAAAGACATATGCAGGACTAACCTCTAATAGCAATTATGGTATTAACCCTAAATGCCCTTTTTAAAAGTCTTAACCTTGTCTTCTTAGTTATTTATCTTAGAATATTACCAGTTTTAGAAAAGCACTAAAAGAGATTTTGAAGCCATTGTATGGCCCTAATATATAATTTTCAAGGCTAACAAAAAAAATTCCCTTGACTTCTTACTGCATTAGAGGCAATTATACTCTATAATTGTGTAGAAATATGACATAATTTTTAGATGCATAATGGGCTTCCTGGATGGAAAAATATTAGACTTTAACCCATACGGTCATTTTTGTTCCTATCTGCATGTTATTATTCAATATATTGAACTATAAATGACTTAGCTCCATCAATATTGATAATAGTACTGCTACACATAAATTTGGTGTTACATTCGCTTCAGTGTAGTAATAGTGTATAACAGGGACATCCAACAGTCCTGTGTTCTCCAGCTGTTGATGAACAATTCAACCAGCTTTTAGTTCCCAGTTCATTTAGTGCTAGCATGCTTTGTTACAATAGGAAAAGTGAAAATCAATAACAATATTATAATTGAAAATTTACAAAACCAGCAATAACATAACACACGCTAAGACATATTGGTACAGAAGGAGAAGAGGGCACTGTTAGAATGTAATGCTAACAATATAACCGTACATGGAAAGAATATTGGCCTCAGCCCCCCTCTCCAGGGCCGGCCCTACAATGGAGCCGAGTGGGGCAATTTTTTGAAGCGGAGGAGAGAGAGGGGCGCCGAGTGGTTTTCGCTTACCCGCTCGGCGCCCCTCTCTCTCCTCTGTGAGCCCTCTAGCTCGGTCTTGGTGCCGGCTTGTAATGCTGAGCGCCAGAAGTGACGTCAATTTCCGGCGCTCAGCATTACAAGCCGGCACCGTGGCAGAGCAGGGAGACTCGCCGCAGGACTGTTTAAAGGTAAGTACAAAGGGGGGGGGGTGTAGAGTAGATAATAGGGAGGGAGGGTAGATAATGGCGTTGGCGAAGTTTAAAAGGCCGCCCCCCCCGGCGTCGTCAGTGGGGGGGGGTTGGCAGCATTTTAAACTTCGCCCCAGGCGGCATTAAGTCTTGGGCCGGCCCTGCCCCTCTCAATATGGGAGCTTGAGTGGAGACATGCTAGATATGACTAGGCTAACCAAAAGCGGGCTAAGGTCGGGTTAGAAGACGGGAAGAAATGGTTTCTAGGGAGGGGTTGGTGCAATACAACCACTGTTTAAATGCCGCCGAAGGGGCTAGTAATCAGCTGCCATAGTTGCAACTACTAGAACTGTTAGACGTCCCAAGTATGAACAAGAATATATATATATATATACATATATATATATATACATACATGAATGTGATTAAATAAGGGATTTGTGACTAAATACACACTTTTTAATTCTTTGACCTTTTGAGAATTTAGGCAATAGACTTTATTTGACTCGTCTTTGTATTTAAGCATTGGAACTCCAACTGACAAGTGAAGTAGAAGCAGCAGATTTAAGTATAATTTACCATGACATTTTATACTGTGCCGCTTAGTAAAGTACAAGCTGAAAAATATGACAAAACTTGTTTGGGAAAATATTTCTGCTTTCCTTCTTTGGTATTACATAAGTGGGCAACATATGTTATTTGTTTTTACTCCTCCGGGTCTTTTTGACAGAGTGTATCTTACAGTCAGAGCAAAAAACATTCTATATGTCATGTTGGACTTTAAATATTTTGCAAAAACAAACAAAAATTATTTACGGAACTACAAATTGTGGTTCTCATCCATCCGCAAGATTTTTTAAATGCCTACATTTTAGTTACCTAAAACAATGGCCTTTAAGTAGCATGAAATGGATTGGCTACAACTTAAATATCCAATAATATACATAGCTGGCAGGATTTGTCACTGCCACTCTTTGTAGGTTTTCACTTAAACATAAAGGTCATGGCTAACAAAACCAACACATTTCTAATTATTCCAATGATTTCTGAAGGATACATTGTAGGTCATTGTAACTCAGATTGTCGGAAGCTCATAGTCCAAAGCTGACTCATACAAATTGTGTATTGATTTGACGACTCTTCAGCATTGAAATTGCTACGATATAGATTAACGGACAATATTTATCCCTACTTAAACATTATTCATTTTGTAGAACTGTATTTTAACCATAAAGTACCATACTTTGGCCAAAAAGGAGCTATAGCCACAAAACTTTAAACCAAACCAAAGTATGATTCGCATTAAAAGTCTTATACATCTAAGCTAGTATACAGAAATAAAATCTAAAAATAACACATAATGCGTACATGTTTGACAGCCATGCTCTATTTTACCATAAAAACACACTTAATGTCCTTACTTGGGCTCTGCATTTAAAAAAGAACAAAGAAAGGTTTTCATCCCTGGTGGCCCGGTTAAAGATTGAACCCTAGTGGATCTGGCACTCTAGCTCGGTCTCGGTGCCGGCTTGTAATGCTGAGCGCCGGAATATGACATCATTTCCGGTGCTCAGCAGTAAAGCAGCATGCACCGTGGCAGAGCAGGGAGACTCGCCGCAGGAGTGCTGAAAGGAAAGTACAAAGGGAGGGGGATAGGGTAGATAATAGGGAGGGAGAGGAAGGGTAGATAATAGGGAGGGAGAGGAAGGGTAGATAATAGGGAGGGAGAGAAAGGGTAGATAATGACCCCTGGCAGGGGGGGGCAGCATTTTAAACTTTGCCCCAGGCAGCATTATGTCTTGGGCCGGCCCTGGTGGCATTCTAGTTTGTTCAACATGCTATGAAGCCACAAGAGGAGTGAAATAAATCTTCAGACTGTTTAGCATTTGACCTTTCTTTAGATGACACTTGGGGCTATGTGTGCAGTTTACAATAAATGAACCAGTCACTACTGTTCATTTAACTCAAGGCTGAGAAATCTCCATCTCCTGCGATGCTTAAGATCGGGCATGCCAAAGGTATCCTGAGTGCAAGTGCTGGTAACAAAGTTAATTGTTTTCATTGAGGGAAACCCAACATCAACAAACTATTCAGGGTATGCGTGGCAAGTAGTAAATCTGTGTTGTGCAAAGTAATAAGGCAATTGGTATAACTTTGACCAAATGTTGGCACATTAATAATTACCGTATTTTTCGCTCCATAAGACGCAGTTTTTTTCCTCCCAAAGTAGGATGAAAAATCAGCCGCGTCTTATGGAGCGAAGATGCAGGCAGGGAGAGGGGGGGGTCAACGATATACTCACCAAAAGCGCACCGGGTGCCGCTCATCAGGGGGTGCCAACTTGCCGGCACCCGGCACCCCTCGAGAGACGGACAGTAATGTCCGCCGCTGGAGGAGCAGGCTTGCAAGAGAGCGGTATCGGAGGTCTTTAACAGACCTCCGGCTCCCTTGAGTGATTTTAAGCCGGTTCCCTTGAACCGGCTTAATATCACTCAAGGGAGCCGGAGGTCTGTTAAAGACCTCCGATACTGCTCCCTTGCGATCCGCGCGGCAACTGCTGCTGTGGGCGCGGCTTCAGTGCCGCCGGGATCTGACAACAAACCCCGGCGGCACTGAAGCCGCGCCCACAGTGCCCTCTGACCCGGAAGAAGACAGAAGAAGAGGAGCGAAGAGGAGGATTGCTGTAAGAAGAAGACTGCTGTAAGAAGAAAAGAGGTAGAAAAGAAGGTAGGAAATCATTCAGTAAGACTGAGTGACAGTGAGAGTGGATTGGTATGTGTGGTATGTGTGGAATCTGTGGATTGGTATATGTGTGGATTGGTATGTGTGGAATCTGTGGATTGGTAATGATGGTTCTTAATGCTGCTGTTGGCTATTGTTCATGTTAAGTTATTCAGTTATTGTAATAAATATTTTAGCCCATTTTTTAGCTCAAAATATTTTTTCCTTTTTTTCTCCTCTAAAATCTAGGTGCGTCTTATCAGCAGGTGCGTCTTATAGAGCGAAAAATACGGTACATTTTCCACATTAAACACCCCAGACTTGTGGCTCGATCCTTCTTCATGATGAACTCACTTTTTTTATGATACTGTTCCTTTAACATATGATGTATTATCATGTGTGCAATTAATCAACAACAAAATGTGAGAAAATAATCAGATCAGAAATAGGTAACACTTGCTACTATGGAAACACAGAAGAATACTATGTTTTTAAATATACCGTATTTGCTCGATTATAAGACGACCCCGATTATAAGACGACCCCCCAAAATCAAAATATTAATTTAGGAAAAAAACAAAAAGCCTGAATATAAGACTACCCTATAGGGAAAAAGTTTTACCAGTAAATATGAATTAATGTAAATTATTTTCATGTTTAATAAAAGCTATGATTGAGAAAAATATATTTTTTAAATTTCCTTTTATTTGCCAACCTGCCCCCCCCCAGTTATGCCACTCTGCCCCCAGAAATGCTTTATACCCCCCTATTTGCCACTCTGCCCCATGATATGCCTTATACCCCTGTATGCCACTCTGGCATATAGGGGGTTAAAAGGCATATCATGGGGCTGAGTGGCATATAGGGGGGTATAAAGCATTTCTGGAGGTATATAGGCATATCATGGGGCTGAGTGGCATATAGGGGGTTAAAATGCATTTCTGGAGGTCCAGAAATGCATTTTAACCCCCTATATGCCACTCAGCCCCATGATATGCCTTTTAACCCAGCATGTACTGGCTGCCTTGGCTTGATAGGAGTGTGATTGCTGTTAGCAGTTTGATATATATATATATATATATATATATATATATATCAAACTGCTAACAGCAATCACACTCCTATCAAGCCAAGGCAGCCAGTACATGCTGGAACCTGGGGATGATAGCAGTGGGATTACAGCCTCCATATGCCATGCTACAACCCCCACCCCCCTTACACATCCATGCTATCACACACACACTCACACTCATTCACAAACATTTAAATACTCATTCATTCCATTAATCACACACACTTCACACATACTCAAAAACCCTCCCCCACCCCCTCACCTGAACTGCAGATCTCCCACTCGCAGACTTCTGCAGGGGACCGGCTGTAGCAACTTCTCTGGCCCCGCCCCCAGAGGAGGGAGGGGGGAGATAGAGTTCTGTGAGGACGCTGCAAGCTTCCTGCCCTGCTTCTAACAGAAGAGACGCTGCTCGCGACCGGTAAGCAGCATTTTTTTGGGGTCTGATTAGAAGACGACCCCGATTATAAGACGAGGGGTATTTTTCAGAGCATTTGCTCTGGAAAAAACCTCGTCTTATAATCGAGCAAATACGGTAAATATCAAGCCGTGAAAAACATAATTGCTATGTGTGAAGCAACCTAACAATTATTTATTATCTTGGTTATTAACATAATTCATGTTTCCGCTTACTTTGTGAATACCATTGATGATGTTATAAAAGTTGCTTTCCTTTGCTATGTGGTGTAGACAAATGTGCTAATTCCATACATATTTTCATTTGTTGTGTGGGCATATGCAACATGATCAAGGTTTATTGTTATCAGGATGCAGCAGGTAACATTTAGCAGGGGCAGGTCTATTCAAGAAGCCTAGTAATAAAGCAGTCGATAACACATTTGGCAGACTACAAGGTCAATCTGCACTGTTCGCTCCTGTCTAAAACACAAAGCAATTACCCCCCAGTCCCCGTTTCCAGCCCTCCTGTGATTCTTATTTGTATGTGTTATATATGCCCTATCTATCTATTTTTATAAAATGTGGCACTAAGGGATATGTTTATAATTAGATATACAATGTTATAAATTGTGGTAAGGTGACATTCACAAAAAGAAAGTGAGATGAGAGGGCATGCTCTGACATGGAAATGTCGTGTGTGTAACTGAGATGTGTGATGCGTATGTTTGAGTATGAGTAATTTGATTGAGAATACTTCATGCATTGGCTGTGAGTGGCATGTTGTCAATAAATAATATGAACATTGCTAATTAATCTGAAAATTCCTAATAATTGCCACAAATTGGTTCAATCGGATGTGGATGGCAAGGGACTAACTTGCTATTCTAAAAGTTGCCTTTCCCGTAGGCTTACACGCTTCTTTTACTTGGAGCACCCTGGGATATTGGCAGAAGCCAGCATTTGGACCTCTCCACAGTCCACATGTCCGGAGTACGAGATTCACACAACGACATGACACCTGACCAGTAGCGTACCTAGCGGGGGGCGGGGGGGTGCGGGGCCGCCCCGGGTGCCGCTCATCAGGGGGGTGCCACGGGCTAGGGTGACCACATGTCCCGGATCCCCGGCAGCCTAGTCACTTTATTTATTTATTTATTTTTTACACGGAGGAGAGAGCGGTGCCTAGCAACCGCTCGGCGCCCCTCAGTCTCCCTCCCTCGGTGCGGGCATGTCATGCTGAGCGCCAAATATTTCGGCGCCGTGGCAGAGCAGGAAGCAGCGGCAGAGCAGGAAGCAGCGGCAGAGCAGGAAGGTAAGTACAAAAACCTTTAACTACAAAGGGGGAGAGGGGGGGTAGATAGTAGGGGGGGTAGGGAGGGGGAGGGGGAGGGGGGGTAGATAGTAGGGAGGGGGAGAGGGGGGTAGATAGTGGGGAAGAAGGCAGTTTTAAAGTGTTGGGGGGGTGCCACATACAGGATCTGCCCCAGGGTTCAAATACTCTAGGTACGCCCCTGCACCAGACATACTGTATGACTGACCTCAACAGATTGCGGTCCTACTTTCAGGAGAACCAATGCTTGGACATATCACCACTTACCATTTGGGAAGCACATAAATGTGTGGTCAGAGGCCACTTCACTAAGACTTGCTCAGAATGGAAAAAGCCAACGCAGCTAGACTTAAATCTTTATACACACAGATCTCAGAATTGGAAATAACACACAAATATACCCTTAGACATGATAACTTGGCTTTGCTGGAGCTTAGAAGACACTAAGACATTTTGAACTCTCAAGCTAAGAAATCATTTACACGCCTTCAATCTCTATACTATGTACACAGCAATAAACCTGGAAAATATCTAGCTAGATCCCTATGCAAACAAAGACACTTCATAGGCAAAATTAGGAAAAAAAGTCTGGGATGCTACAGAGACTCCCACTGATATAATGAAGGAATTTATCACATACTACATGCAACCCCACAATGAATACCCATGGCCATAGAACGTAGGTCCCCCAGTATTGACCACTGACAAAGCAGATACCATGGCAGCACCAGTTACCCAGGCACAGACGGTCTTACATTGTCTAATAACAAAATGTCCCTACACACCCTGGGCCCCAAATTTGTATTAGCAATAAATGCCATCCTGGTCGAAAAGCCATACATCCAACCCCATTGATGGCTAACATCTCTCTGATACCCAAAGAAGGCAAAAAACCTGGAGAGTTTTCACCCAATAACCTTACTATGTCGACCTTAAATTGCTATCCAAGGTCCAGGTGTTCCAAGTGTGGCTCTTTCTTACCCGCTTGATTTGAATGCTTTGAAGCTGATTCATCGTGCACATAAATCAAACACCCCAACCATCCTCCTGTCAACAAATGCTGAAATTCTTGCTGCTGCATTTGTCATACACTATATGACAGAAGTGCTTAAACATACGAGTTTTTTTTTTTGTTTTTTTTATATTTTATTAGCAAATTGTGTAACGGAACACAACAGGGATATCACCAGCATATATTGATTACATCAGATTTACATTACAATACTTCAAATCTGAGTTGTTCTTCCTATTGTGAAACTACTTTCATTCATTCATTCATCATTCATACAACATATTTCTTGATCACGTGATTGGTAGGAGGGATTAATTGCAATCATATGTCTCACCTAAAAGGAGTCAACACATGAAATGATGTTAAATAGAGCGAGGGGATCGTTGGTGTGAGGATATTAGACTAGGACTTGCAGTCACTCTCCACATCTAATTTGGTTTGTTTGTAAAGATAAAATAAAGATAAAAAAGTTCAAATAACTATATGTTAACTATTTGCAAACCTGTGTACTACAATCTGAGACTGCAAATATTGGCTTATAAGAAATAACATACTGACTCTGACCTTCCCCATCACCACTTATTTACGGTACTTAGTTTTACTTGCTTCAAGCCTACATTTGTCTGAAAGGTCAACACACTAAGAAAAAAACTGTATTTATGTGAAAGTGTGAATAACAAATTGTTCTTTAGCACTAATCACAGTTTTATAGTAAGCACTGACGTAACTTTACCTTCATTAAAAAGTCATATGTCAAAAAAAGAAAATATTTTTATTTTTTTTAATAACACATTAATATTGTATTTTTAAAACTACATTTTCAGTCTCAATTATCACTAAATTATTATTATTTATTTAGTTCCTCTTTCTGATGACATATTTACTACTCACCTTTGTTGTATAATTTTTGTTTCTCCTCTCTCTATTTTCTCTTTTGATTCAGTTACCTTCCCGTTACCTACCCATTACTGCAACCATGGCCATTCCACCAGACATGACTTCTCAAAGAGTTTCCAGGAAACTGCTCCGCAAAAGGTGTCTTTTTTGTAATTGCTTTTCACGGACCATAAATGGAGATATGACTCATGTCACTACTTATCACAATATATTACATGCGTTGTTGTTAAAGTTCATACTATAAGCTTGTTTCAATTTATGTATCCCTTAATTGCTAATTGGTTGGCACTAGAGCCCTGCGCGGGACGGCTTTTTTAATCCCGCTCCCGCTGATTTTTTGCCCTCTCCCGCAATGTTGGTGTTCCGCTGCCGCCCGCTCCCGCCACATTTGTGGCCAATCCCACCCCGCTCCCACCACATTTGTGGCCAATCACACCCACCTCCTTACCTGATCTGCAGATTTCCTGCGCAGTCCCGCAAGGCTGCCTTCTCGCTGCTCCCTCACAGCATCTCTTCTTTTGCTCCACCCAGGAATAAGGCGGGGTCACGGGAAGTGACGTCACATCACGTGACTCCGTTTTGTTCCTGGGTGGAGTAAGAGAGGAGACACTGTAAGGGAGCAGCGAGAAGGCAGCCTTGCGGGACTGCTCGGGATTATCGGGACCTGCAGGTACAGTGCCTGACCGCCTGCTCCCGCCCACAGCACCAGCAAGACCGCCCGCGCCCGCAAGTTTTTTGGCGGGATACGCTTCCCAGTGCAGTCCTCTAGTTTAGGGCTGCAACTAACGATTATTTTAATAATCGATTAATCGGCCGATTATTTGTTCGATTAATCGATTAATCGGATAAAAAAAACAATATGCAAATTTTTCGTTTATTTAAAAGAATTTTGCATTGTGCCCCCACCCCTTTGCACTGTGCCCCCACCCTCACTCTGCCCTGCATCCCCACCCCCACTCTGCCCTGCACCCAGTCTCACAGCCTGCCCTGCACCCAGTCTCACAGCCTGCCCTGCATCCCCACTCTGCCCTGCACCCAGTCTCACACCCTGCCCTGCACCCAGTCTCACACCCTGCCCTGCCCTGCACCCAGTCTCACAGCCTGCCCTGCACCCAGTCTCACAGCCTGCCCTGCACCCAGTCTCACAGCCTGCCCTGCATCCCCACTCTGCTCTGCACCCAGTCTCACACCCTGCCCTGCCCCCCCACCCCCACTCTACTCTGCACCCAGTCTCACACCCTGCCCTGCATCCCAACCCCCACTCTGCTCTGCACCCAGTCTGCCACCCTGCCCTCCCACCCCCACTCTGACCTGCATCCAGTCTCCTGGCCCCACTCTGCCCTGCACTCACATCCTGCCCTGCATCCCCTGCCCCCCCACCCCCTGTGCCGCGGACCCCCCACCCCCTGTGCCGCGGACCCCCCACTGTGCAGCGCACCCCCCCCCACTGTGCAGCGCACCCCCCCCCCACTGTGCAGCGCACCCCCCACTCACTGTGCAGCGCACCCCCCCACTCACTGTGCAGCGTACCCCCCCACTCACTCTGCCGCGCACCCACACACACACTCTGCCGCGCGCACACACGCACACACGCACACACGCACACACGCACACACACACACGCACACACACACACACACACACACACACACACTCTGCCGCGCACCCAGTCTCGCACATAAACATTCGCACAGACAATAGACAAAGAGTACTTACCTCCGCTACGAACTTGTTCCACTTCCAACCTGATAGTAGACGCGCGTCACATCCGTCGTCACGTAGCTTGAAGAAGGCGGAGACTGCAGAGCGTGGAGCAGAAGCGGGGAACGCTGGCGGAGGTAAGTAAAAGGAGCCTAGTGCTCCAACGACGAATCGATCACTCGATTAATCGATAACGGAAATCGTTATCGATGATTTCCGTTATCGATTATTATCGATTTTATCGATTCGTTGTTTCAGCTCTACTCTAGTTGGTACCTCAAAGATCCTCAAGCATTACCCTGCTCTGGGTGTCTAAAGTAGAGTTTTACAGCATTCCGTGCAAGTTGTTTCGCTGCCAGTTAGCTACGAACTGTTTATATCTGAGTAGAGGAAACCAACGTCTAAGTAGATGCATTTGGAATTTTCCGTTAACAAGAGGTAGCCATCTGGAAGCTCTTTGGTTGTTTTCAAAGTGACCAGACATGTGCTGGTTGGAGACACAGCAAGACATTTGTCTGTTTGCTTTAAAAACTACTAGTTGTATTTCACAGTATAACTAAATAAAATAAAATAGTGATAGTGATGGAAACGGTAATGCACCAATTCTTGTAGCTAATGGAGATAGAATAAATGAAACAAATAACAGAGACATATATATATTAGGCTTTCATTGTATAGTGAGCATGCAGAGGTAATATCTATCTGCAGTCAAAATCACTGGCATATTCTTAAAATAAGTGCATACACTGATTTTTGGAACAGACAAAATGACACATTATTACGCTGCATTGTTAAGCCTGGAAATGTGTACCAAAAATAACCAGGCCATCAACCACCCATCTCCTTGAAAACCAGCTCTGGTACACATAAAGTAACACAAAAACAAAAATATATTATGGACAGCTACATAAGAAAAAAAGTGATGGAGCCCATTGCTGTATGGACACAGGGGTCTCTTGAGATTACAAATTATCAATGCTTAACCCCTTCTGGACTGTTTTTTTTTTCATACCCTAAAGACCAATGTTTTTGTTTGTCATTTATTATTATTCAGACGTAAAATCAATAAAAAACATATTTGGTATACCATGCAAATTGGACAATTTTATTCAGAACCCTCTATTGAAATCATAAAAATACTTAAACCATAATAACTATTCGTGATAATATGTGAAAAAATATTATTCAGGGGGTTTGAACAAAACGTTTTCTTCCTCTTTTCTATCTAATCACACTGTAATCAGCAAGCAAGGCTTATTATTATTAGCCCAGACCCTCCAATGTCTCTATTCTTCTTTTGAGACGTTGCTGCAAGTTTCAGTATTGACATTCACCAGAAGGGAATGTGCAATTTCACATTTAACCCCTTAAGGACAATGGGAGGTCCCTAAACCCATTGAAAACAATGCATTTTGAGCCCGTACATGTACAGTCTTTGTCATTAAGGGGTTAAATAGTGACAGCATACTTGCGCTCTCAAAGAGCCCAGTTACACTGGATATTTCCGTGGTATGAGCACCTCGTGATTTGGGGGTAATTATCCTTACATATCAAAAAATCCAAGTCATGCAAGTTTTTTGATATATGTTGCATGCTGGGCTAACTAGAACAAGAATGAGAACGCAAAAAACTAATCTCCACTATTCATGAAAGTCAAACTTTGGTACAGTTACACTAGGAATGGGTAAACATAATAGTTATTAATTATTACTTTTTTAGAGGGGGGTGGGATCCCTTAGATCAGCCTTGCTTTGCTTGCTGATCATAATGAGTGTATGATCAGAGATCCCAGCAGCCTCATGATTTTGTCATGATTTCAAATGGGTTTTTTTTATGTGTGTGTTTTATAACCAACTAGCACACAAATAAGTAACGGAACAGCTTAGTGATTATATCTAGTGGCTAGGTTAGGGGTTAGGTATTAGGAGTAAGGTGTAGTGCTGGGGTGCACAGTGATAGTGTTAGGTGCAGTTAGATGTTAGGATTAGGTTACAGTGAGTGATGGGAATGATTAGATTAGGGCACTGGCTATTGCTTGATGAGACAGATTAATCAGTAACTTCATGTCCCGGGCGTCGGGCGCTAGACCCCGAATATAGGCCGCACCCCCACTTTAAAGACTTAAAGTGGGGGAAAAAAGTGCGGCCTATATTCGGGCCAATACGGTAATTATCAGATCACACCTATGGTTCAGGAGTGATTTGATCATCAGCACCCCGCTCCTGATTGGCATTTTGAACAGCCGCAGAGCCTAACTTCTAGGTCAGTGTTGAAGATTTTTATTTAATTTTTCCACTAAAATAAAATACCACACCATTAAGACTAGGTTGCTTAAGAAACTACAATACATTTTTGACAGATTTTCGAGATGAGATTGAATAGCTGCCAGCTTTGTAATACAATGCACATTGGTATATTTATGTAGTATATGGTTTTATTAATACTTAGTAATAACAATAATAATATTTATAACAACGATAATAATTTTTAATGCATTATTGCCGAGATTTAATACCAAGCAAAAAGTTACAAACACTGCAAGGACTATGACGTGTTTTGTATTCTGGACATTAAAGTTTATATTGGCTTCAGTACATACAAATTACTTGACAAATACATAGACGTCAAGTGTATATTACATTTCCTCCGAGGCATCTGGCAGCTGCGCATAAACACCACTTTTGATAGACTTTCACAAATCTGCAGCAAGACAGAGGCATGTCATTTGCTCTACTCATACGTGAAATTGCAGTTAGCAATCTGCCGAAGACACATGCTGTTGCAGCAACATCAAATCACATTATTCTGTAAAGTAACGACAAGACTTGTGCATTCAGATTTGTACAAACCTCCTGCGTTGGTATAAATCTCCAATAACGCAAAGCCCCCTTAGGAACAGATGAGAACAAACGACACTTAGTTAAACAACTAACAGGGGTTCCAAGTGTAACGTGTGTGAAGTGTAAACCATTAAGCCTGATGCATTTCCCCATGGCCATCATCATGGCTTTGTTCCATCCTTTAAACTCTATGATCAAGAAAGGATTCTATATTTTAGGGCAGCTGAGTGAGGCAACTTGAGTTTTCTATTCAAGCCGCTGTTTGTTATTTTTTGCTCCCACAGCAGTAGTGCCGGCTAAAATTTCAAAACTAGCAGCATGAGGATCACAGAATCCCTGAGAGAGAGGACTGATTTGAGCCAGATCAAGCAGATTAGATTACATTTTTTTTTTATGTTTCATTAAAATAAAAAGAAAAGAAAAAAAAAATCCAGGAATACTTTTCCACCAGGTAGGCACATTTTTCCATAATACTGGGTAGTGGAGCTAAACATACAACTTATGGGTAGGGGAACAGATGTTTTCTAAATAATTCATAGTAAAAAAAAAAACTACTTAAACTATTTAATATCCATTTCATTCATTAATTTACCACTACAGACAAGCAAGGGTTTTATTATCATTTAGGGCAGCTGCTATTGAATGCACTGTGTATGCGATGCACCCCCTCCCCTTCTCCTGCCAGTTTTTTCTGCATCTGCACCCTCTTACACACTGACTCTCTCCATGTCTCTCGCCTCCTCCCATCTCTCCTGTCAATATCTTCTCTGCAGCTTCACAGAGAGATATTTCATTTTAAAATAAAAAAGCCCTCCAATTTTCATCTAAACCAAATGAAATATTAAATCCAAATAATTTAGAGCCTTTTGCACAAGTCTAATAAAGTCTTTATACCCTGTGGGGTAAGGGGTAATAAATCAACCGCAAGAAGTTATAACGCCCACCTATAGCCCAAAACCTCCTGCTTCATTGGGATAGGGGACTAAAAAAAAAAAAAAAACATTGTAGAGGAGGCATTGAGCAACCTGCTCCTGCGCAATGGAGTGAGGATTTAAAATGCCAAAACAAACATGTGAGAGAGACATGGCTATCATGCCCCCACCTCATCCCCTTCTTGTTAACCTACTCCATCCCATAGGACATGTTATAGAAAATAAAATCACCTACCTACTTTTAACATCTACAGATTAACAAGTGGTGGGTTCCAAGAGACTAGAAAATAAAAGTCAGTACCAGGTTTGAGTCATTAAAGCATGAAAACTGGGTAGATTAAATGGGACAAATGGTTCTTATCTGCCGTGAAATTCTTTAAGACAATTTTCAATCCATGTGCAAGCAATGTTGCCGATCTCTTTCAATCTGTATAGTAACTTTTTACATGGTGCTGTATCAAACGTGCTAGCAAAGCCTAAATAAATCGCATCAACTGAAATACCCTGATGTATATTACTACTCACCTCTTCAAATAATGCAATTGCGTTATTCTGACACTATCTGCACTTCATAAATCAGTACACTCTCCTAATAATGATTTTGGTGGACAACATGAGTTCCTGGATATTATCCTTCAGCAAAGTTCAAAGTAATTTTCCCACAGCAGATGCCAAGCTGCCCGGTATGTAATTATCTTGCTCAGATCTTCTTCGCAATTTTTTTTAAATCTATGGTTACCCGGATTGACAGTACTATGTGCAGTTATGTGATATATCCTGTTTTAACCCCAACAAGCTGAAATTTGTTACAAATGTTTGTAAGGGCAGGGAAATGTTAAATGGAAATCTTTAACCATTTGAAGTGTTTTGAAGGGAGATCTCTGATCATGTATCATATGAAGGCCTGTGCCAAGTTCTAAATTTCATAGATTTTAGCTGGAAATGGATCCCAGATATTGCAAGAATATCCCCATGTATTGTCAGGGAATCATCCCCGCCAGTGTTAAAACTATTATCACATCCTTGATGATCAAGAAAATGTGTTACAGCATGTAATAGGATGTCCTATAGTCACAAAGGTGTAAGAAAGGATTCCTTGCTTCAATCTGGATCTATGCAATTAGGGATATCCTGAATAAGTCAAACAAGATGGGTCTGGTGTTGTGGTCTTGTGCTAAATATGTTACTATGCAAGTTCTATGGGTTATAAATATCAATAAACTGTAATATCCACCATAACTTGTACAGTGTAGCAGTTCTAAGAAAAATAATGTATGCATATTTGCCTTGTGAAATAATACTCTATTCCCGCTTAAATGTAAATATTATTGTGATATATATCCATGATAGATTTTCTTTGATACACGCCTTGTTGTGCAAGCAAGATATGGTAATACAATAAAATTATGATAAAAAAAAGACGAATTGACAGAATCATTTATCATTATAGCTAACTATGATAAAGTGTTTTCTTGCTTTAGTTTGCTGGCAAATATTTTTCTTTTCATTCCACTGATATTTTTATTTAGCTGTTTTGAAATTTCCTGATATGTCTCTTTAAATACAGTCTGTGGAGCTGATTATATGAGAGGGATAATGTGTACTGTGAGTCCTGCTTCCTATAAGGACTGCTCGTATTTTCTCAAGATTTTCACGCTTTGATGTCTACTTGACCTTTAGAACTAAAGTGTATTTACAGAAGATGACTGCCTAGCATTCATTGAATCTAGCTGCTCTGTAACTTCATATTAAAGGGGTGTCCTTTCTTTTAACTCTTATACCTGTACACTAAATGCATTGTGCACACAATTTAGAACTGCACGGTTTCATTTCCAGTTGACATAAATGCTCAACTAGCATGACCTAGCATGCAAGTAAACCAAGTCCACAAGCATTTCTTGTCTCTCTCTTTCTTTGTTAATAGGACCTCAACCCTATGCTAGTTTCTGGGGTGCCTTTGTAAAGCAAGAGCAACTGGCACTGTTTTCCCACTGATGGCATAGGGGCATTCCCCGCACTAGAAGGGGCAGACCAATTGGCTTACAAGGAAACAACAAAAAGACTTGTACCAGGCACATAGCTTTAGCTTTCTCTTGTTTAATATGAAAGTGAGGTTTTGAGGGAGTACAAAGCAGCTAAGCATATTCATTTAGGTCATAGAGACCCCTAGGCAGGGTCATTCCTAATGCTGTGTGGAGCCCAGGGTGACTTTACTTTTGTGGTACCCCTCATGTTACCGCCGTACCTTTTTTGCAATTCCTATCCCTTTATATATGCACATAATAGTGTATATTATTTAATTTTCATGGTAATACTAATAGTTTGCCCTATACAACTTTACCCAGCTGCTTACACGCTTGTGACTTCCCTTCTCATATCAAAGCAGTGCCATTTGTACCTTGAGCATCCTTGGGTATCAGAGGCCTAACTAGTGCCATCATTGGCCTCACTCAGATCCCTACGCTTGACCATTTTTCCTGCTTCTTACACATTAACTTTGAGCACGAAACATTCACAAGCTGCCTAATATATGCCACCCACTGACAGGTCCAACAAGATTATCAGTGTTATTCACTTCACCTGTCATTGGTCATAATGTTATGGCCTATCGGTATTTTATATATATATATACTCACACTTCAGGGCAACATCATGTTTCCATGGCAACACATTACATATAGCTTTGGTAAATACAATCTCGGGCCATTAGTGTTTTTCTTAATTATTAGTGTGCATTATACTGTATTATAGCATCTTGCAACTGAAACGCCTACATCAGATATTGATAGTTTGTCCCCCAGACTACGTCATTGCCTATTTTAACGTGGTTTAGTATATTTTAATATGATCTAGTAGTCCGAACACAGCAATGATGTTAAGCCACTTTCTGTGCTGGCTATATTGCTAGGATCATCTAATGAATTCCCATCCCAGGAGCTTATTTGATGGCCTCCAAAAATATATAACCTGTGGTCTCCGTTACCATTTTAAAAAAATTCTATAGGTGTTCAAAAAGGTTATTAAACGTGAAATATGTGCTTACTTGAACTTACCAGTAAAATGATAAGAAGAAGGGGTATTATATAGAACACATAGAGCCTTTCCCACCTCCAGTCTTCAGGGCAATGGTTAGACTAGATTCAATTTACAGACTCTGTCTTAGGATCCAACACTTTTTCTCAGTTTTTCTCCCTCGGGTAAGTACTCAAAGCAGGCATAACATTTCATCTGCATTTCAGAACATGATTGTTTTTCTACAATATGCTCACACTGAATATTGTCTCTTGAAGTAGCTTTCCATGATTTTATACCCTAAACAAACAACACAGTTTTAATATTGCTACATTCAACTTCTCTTACTCGACTGTTGGTCTTGAATTGTGATACTCATATCTATACCTAGATAACTTGGAACGGTATCGACAGTGTAATTCATTTCATGTGGTATTTTGCATGCAACAATAAACTGATTCTGCAGAGCCTTTTTTTTTTATTTCAAGCCCTCGAATAAATGCCCTAAATGCCCTACCTCATCAAAAATAAATGAAACAGATAAATAGATAAATAAAATAGAAAGTAATTGTTAACACTGTAGAAAGGAAGGGGCTCAGGGTATGCTAAATCATTCTTAAAACGATATTCTTACAAGTGTGTTTTGTGGAAAATCCTCCTCTAGTTCTTGTTATATAAATATAATCAAACGCATTAAGTGTAAGACTAAAGACATATGTTGGTCTTACATACTAACAGTAATATTTGTTAAGATTTTGGTTCATTTTCTGGGCATCAAATGGATTTTGTTTGATTAGAGCTTATGACTTCCAATATCAATATGACTGCCAACTTTGGCCAAGTTGACTTTCTCTGAATTTTCTGTGCTTTTAATTGCACTTACTTGTGAGTTGAGTTCGTGTTAGTGAATGAACAAGTTCATTGAGCTGGCCTGAGCAACTGAACTGTCAATGCATAAATGTTTATTATTTATGTAAGTAATTCAATCTGTATTCTTTTAGTAAAATGCAATTAAAGTAAAACATACAAAGTATCATGGCAGATACCTAGAGCTAGAAGAGACAAGTGGTCAAACCTAGACACATCATTTACATTAAAAACTAAGTCTTTATAATCTTGTGTCTTAATTATTTTGGTTATCAGTTCATGAAAGGATATTTTACAATATATTCATTTAACTGCTATTTTGTATTTGGTTCTATAAAAACTTTTATTTGTATTGTGAACATAAAAAATAAAACATAGCTTGATCTGATATTGTTATTTACATTAATATAGGCTGTCTACATTTTCAAATAACATTCGGTCAATTTACAACTTTCTAAAATCTTTGAGCTTTTGCCTTTGTGCTAGTTTGACACAATCACCTTAGAGATTAACACACTATTTTTATGGTATAAGAAATACATGTGGATGAGTACAATAATGTCTAAAGGTTGTTTGCTACAATTTCTCATCTGGTTACTGACCTACCTTTCCTTCCTAGTCTTTATTTTGTAATCTTGTTTTATCAGCATTCGGGATCTAAGAGACTATCTGTCCTTTACTGTGAAATTGGGCTACAAAACCAAGTGCTACTTTTAGATGCTGAGTGAAGGGCTTACAAATCAGTTACACGTATCCCTGATGGTGTCTTAAAAGCCTATTGTATTTTTAATTAACTATTGATACAGTTTCTATTTCTATTTCTTCTTGATGTACCTTTAGAATCATTCTAATGTTTAAAATCACATTTGCATCGTAAACTTGTTTTATTTTAACTCGCCAAAAATGTTCATTGACATTCTATTGAACTTGTATCTATTGTCCTTTTAAGTGTTAAAAAGATTCTGGTAGCTAAAAATCAGCAGTTACAACAGTTATTCCCCTATATGGCAATTTTCATATTTTGTCCCACTTGTTTGAAAGTAATAATATATATATATATATATATATATATATATATGCCCCACTTTATATATTTCGTGGGAAGATTTGAGGGATCATCTAACTTACATCTGTCAATAACATAATTTTCTATTTTGTTCAAAAATGATGAGGCTTAAACAATTTTTATAGTTATATATCTATTTTCATAGTATCACAGAATTTCCAATGTGGTAGAGATTTAACAGTTAAATTGTGACACTGCTTAACCCAACACGTCATCAGTAATCGATGGGCAGGTTAGGATATGTTGCTAGTTGAAACTTCAGATGCTGTCTGAGTCTTAAAGCTTGCAAAAGAGCTTATGGCTACATTATGTGATCTTTAAGTCATTGGAAAAAAATAGCTGCATTGAATATAAACCAGGAAATATACGTTTTATAGTTGCTATGGAGCTTCATAGATCACTGGAGACAAAATACTACATCATTATGCAAATACAAACAAACCCAATACTTAGAAACTATCTATCCCGCAAGCAAAAGCTTCTGTCACTTCTACTGGTGTCACACAAAAAAACTACAATGGAAGTATCTGTGGAAACAGATGTATTTGCAATCTTTCTCTGTGGTTTAGTAATCCATTAGAAGATCAGACATATAATTCTTCATAATGGGTTTTGGTCATATTCCAGGGGTTCAGCTGTACTTTAAAAAAACAAAAAAAAATGAAATAAAAAGAAAACATACAAAAAAAAGCTTGCAACACCCATTTAAATTGATATTTTAATGCCTGTGGTGCATAAAGGAAAGAGTATACTGCATGTCCAGGACAAATAAAACATTTCATCCATGCTCAGTTTAATGCAGATCACAAATCACATCACAATATCATGGTACAAGCACAAAAATAATATAATGAAATAATAAATAAAAGAAGAAAAAATAATGAGAGAGAAATGTATCTATTATTTCCCCATGTATAACAAATAAAATATTAATCATTCTGGCTGAAAGTCATGTGAGTTGCTGGTCACAAAGGCTCATTAATTCGTTCTTTTTAATTGAAAGATTTTTTTTAATTTAAAGAAGCACTGGCCAGCTAGTTATCTCCATAAAATGATCATATTTTTATTTTGCTTTCTTGTCATTGTGTACGCTATACCTGACTGTAGCTGACAGAACATGGACGAAGACTAGCAGTCCCAATACTTTGCCGCCTAGGTCTGCTAAAATGTACACTTGAGATTATTACAACCTACCACCAGATCTACAAAAGGGAAACACCACAAAGCAATTGGCCACAAAGCTCCACCAAAATGCTATCGCTGCTCAAAATAGCGAATCAATTATAAACGCTATAAGAAGAACTGTGGCTCTACTGTAATGAATTCTATCGTAGATGTTTGTTTTTGCTGGACTGTTCAGAGTTGTGTTTTACAAATAAACTATGTAGGACCTTGTTTAAATAGAGCTAAATGTGGAACAATTACCTTGGTAACCAATGTTCCTTCAGTTAGGCTTCATTTTTTACAATTTGCCCCACAGAAGCTCTTCATAATTATGGCCATTACAATTATTATAAAATATATTGCTTTCTCCTCTACACAGCTGCTATGTTGCCTATAGTGATGATAAATATATACAATGTATATGCAATATGTACTAATTTCACTGAGAAATGTGTATGTTCCTTGTGGTAATAAATAAGCACAGTATATACATAACATGTAATAATTTTATTGAGAAAAATATTCTGTGAATATTGTGAATATTTTTCATAGCAGAACCTTTTTCATTCCTACATGGTTGAGAAGACCTGATCCCACCACATTATCATTTAGAAGCCAATGAAGCTTACAATACATCAATGTAACAATTGAACTTAAATAAAATAAAATAATAAATATATAAAATACAAATGTAAAAACAATGCTTCTTTCTTTAGACATGCAGCCACACTTCTTCACTTTTGTGTTTTTTGAACAAAAAAAAACACTTTTAGCTAGGCACATCCACATAAAAAGCAAGAAAAATTATACCAACGAACACCAAGAATAAATACACATACAATTCTCTGGCTCTTATGGCCTTATTGTTTGCTCACAAGAAAAAGAAAAAAAAGGAACATAATAGGTTAATATTGTGGAACTGAAGGCAATCTTACACAGAAGGATGGAAAAAACCCTTATAAAAAAAATTGAAAATATAATTTATTAAATGAATAAATATTTTAATGCAGCCATGAATATTGGCATATAGATATAGAAACGTCAATGCATTAGGCCAAGTGTTTCTTTTATCCTTTTTGCAACAATAATTTTTCCTAATTTATATTTTATTTTTCTATAACAACATAACCAAATTATCATGAACAACATCTTGATATTTTGACTACTTTTACTTAATTCAATACGTAGCTCTATTTTACTGGCTCTGTGTAATACAGAAACATAGAAATGAATGGCAGATGAAAGCCAGTTGGCCTATGTAGTTACTGTATTTGATGTTAATATGCGTCCTTGTTTTATATTTAATGGTTTCATAAACAGGCATAGCAGGATTTATGCTTTGTATTTACCTTGATGGGCAAGACTTTGTCATTCAGTGGCCTCATGTTAATATGTTAGTGTGCTGTTACCTGGAATCTGTATGGTAATATGCTATTAAACAGATGCATAAGTTAATAATACTGCAAATTAATCAAATGAAATGGAAAACATGAGCTAACCACAATATATGAATAATACACAGGACTAAACATCCACACTGAATCCCTCAATGGTTCTTGGATAATAAACAGTATGTGTTATGTTACCTCTCCAAATTGTTAGTTAAAAGCTGAAGTGCTGCTATCATCTTATTACAGTGAAAACCTTTTCATCTAAAGCAGAAGGTGGAGGTGAACATTTGCCCATCGCCTTTGAGTTTGTGTCTTTTTAATATTTGGATGGTCCTTGCGGAGATAATCAAACATAGATAATCCATGTTACTTTTTTCATTGTATCCAAAGAAGCCTGCATGGAGAAGAAATAACAGGAAATAATTATTCCTAAATACTCGAGGGCTCTGATTCTGCCTCTGACCTTCCCTGCGCTCCCATCTACTTTCATACCTGCCTTTCTTTAACTATAATTTATAGGAGATTCCATCCTAACTGGAAACTCAGATTTTTTTAATAAAGATATCGGCAAGATAATCCTTTCTCCACTGCCAAATCCCAAGCACCGGAGCATTGGGGGGATTGACTTCTTCTGTATGGGACAATCTGTAAAACCATGATCTTATTAAGGTATGTATGAACTTATTAAGGTTTGCAGCTAGGAACCTGAAAGGGTTTGAGGATACATTATGGTATGGAAATATCTTGGTAGAAAGAAGTAAGCACAAGGATACAAGTCCACATTAATAATCTCGCCACTTGTCAATAGTAACGAGAATGGAAATAAACTGCCTGCATAATGTATTATTTACCTTACTATGCCCTAGTCATAAGCATTATGTACACTAACATACAGTATACAGTATAGGTTTAATTAAAATGTTTCCTTATACCAATATAATATGTAGTGATGTTATTTATATCATTTTGTTTGGTGTTTACTTGAAAGCATATTGACTTTAATATTAAAGCTACATACATTTTACACCAGATGGGTATAGAATGCATTGGAAACAGGTTCTGGAAGGGTCATACACACACACACATAGTACATTATTCATTTACATATCCTTGGAGACAAAGTTATATGTGTTTGATACTGTCAGCATTCCTAAGATACATCAGCAACATCCTTTGACTTCTCTGCTGCTGGAAAACATCAGCTAGAAAATATCCCTTTCTTATGGAAAGCATGTTGCAGATCTGTGACAAAAAAGAAAGCATTGCTACATATTTTAAAGCTTAACAATTCTTGTTGAATGAAAAAATTCCTGTTGAATGCAAAATTGTATCTTATGTTAATTTTCACATTGGTCAAGGCTTCAATGTTGTTAAAAATGCATGCATATGTTACTTATTTCACTAACATTTGAGAAGATGACAAAGGTGTGTATTCATAAACTGAAGCGAAAGAACCAGTGCGTGAATGTCCCCCTCAGCATACCAAGATGTTTTGGGTGATACTATGTTTCCAACTTTGTGGGGACAATTTGGGGGAGGTCACTTTCTAATCCAGCATGACTTTGCCCCAGTGCACAAAGCAAGGTCCATAAAGACATGGTTGGATGAGTTTGGTGTGTAACTCGACTAGCCCACCCAGAGCCCTGACCTCAACCTCATTGAACACCTTTGGGATGAACTGGAACAGAGATTGCGAGCCAGGTCTTCCCATTCAACATCAGTGCCTGATCTCAAAGCTCTAGGGGATGAATGGGCAAAAATGCCCACAGAAACACTCCAAAATCTTATGGAAAGCTTTCCCAGAAAAGTGGAAGCTGTTATAGCTACAAAGGGGGGGGGGCAAATTCACATTAATGTCTATGTATTTAGAATGCCATACCATAAAAGGCTCTGTTGGTGTAATGGTCAGGTATTCCAATAGTGTACCTACATGTAAGTAATATGTATTTTTAAGATAGACACAAACTTGTGTGTTTTATTGTTACATTAAACTTTTTGTATCTGGATATATGGAAGTTTTCATTGTATGTAGTGATGGTATATTTGGGTGCCATTGTTTAGTAACAAACCACAGTGTGTTGATTGCATCATTGCAAAGCTTATGAAAAACCTTCAAGGTCATTTCCCCCCACATACAATAGTTAGAATTCTTTCTAGTGCTAGACACCCAGAACACTTGTCTGCTAGGTTGGTGCAGGGTTAAAACCTCAAATATAATTAGATGGTTAAAAATATAGATATATTAGACTGTGCATTACAGTCAGGCCTCGTGTATATTAGTAAAAGACCATTTAATAGGAAACTTAAATGTAATTTGGCCATGTTGTGATTTGTCATTTTTATATCGCTTAGGAGCTGTATTGCTTCAAAAGGTTCTAGATAAAATCCAAAGAAGAATACATGCAAGTAATACATTTTGGAGATATGATGATACAACGTATGCATTTTTTAATATAATATTTATTGAAATCAATTATGGACATTCCTCATAAGTAGAAAGCAGGCTGGGGGTGAAAAAAATAGAGATGCCACAACTTAATTTGCTTTACTAAGTATAGGAAAGTATGAAAAAATAACCAGACCACCATCTGCATGGTAAAAAAGGTTTAGCCATTAGAATGCCTGGAATTGACATGAGGAATGGTGTTAGATGTTAGCAATTACTGTGATACTGTTTTCAATTAGGTGGTATTAGTTTATTCATTTGTTACATTAATGCATAAACCATGTCTACTGGGCACACATTTTATAGTTTTGTATAACAAGGAACTCCTTAAAATCTATACTTTCCATTTTTCTTTTCTCATTGAGATAAGCTATTCACAAATCAAGGAAAAGATAAATTGAATGTTTTATCTAAAGTTGTGATTTAACTTCATAATGCAGTTAGATTGCCCAGAAATGTCAAGTTGTTAGATGTAAAAAAAATGTTACCAGTCCAGTTGAATATATTCTCAATTACTTCTTGCAAATGTAAATCTCAAGAGCTATAAACCCTTATTGTGTGGCTCATATAAGATACACATATTTCTAAAACTTTACTAGCTACAGTTCATGAAACCAAATCGTGGTTGCTAGGTAATATCCACAGGAACCAGAGACCTTCCTGCTCTTCACACGCTTGCATTGTCTTCCAGGCTCTTTGATGTTTATTTATAAAAGGCTACAATTCCCATAAAAATGGATAGAAGTACAAGGGCTGTCCTCTTAATATGTTAGATGCCCAGGGCTCATGCTTATGAAAGCACCAGATTCCTTCCCATCTTATTCCTGTGCAAGGGCAAAGCAGAGCTCTCAGACTGATTGCAGAGCTCTGTTCAAACCTCAGAGGCCACAGGTTCAAATCCTTGCAGGGTCAACTCAGCCCTTTCTTATCACAATGGATGTAGTGCTTCTATACAGCAGCATTCCTCACAATGAAGAAGTATCTGTTACTGAAAGTGGTTTAAACTGTGATCACGTGGGGAATCAATCTAAGGAAATGCATCTAGACTTTATTCACCAAATTTTAACAAACAACTATTTTATATTATTTTATTGTTGAGCAACAATGTTACAGAACGATCTCAGGGAACTGCCATGGGGAGTAGGAAAGGACACATAGTAATAGAAGAACATATGGAAAAATATTGGTTTAGTGTACGACATGATTTCATCCTATGGGACATGTTCAATTATGCCAAAATAGGTTAAAATTTATATAAAATATTAGCTACACTCCTTAGAAAAATGAGGAAATTAAGCATTAAGTGTTTTTACCACCCAGTATCTCCTGTAATAGATTTATTACAGGAGATACTTTTCATCACCCTCAAACACAATATCTCTTTGTTAAGTGTGATGGGCATTAAACATGTCCAAGAAAGTAACAATGGGTATAGATACTTATTACAATTCTCCTGAGAAGGAAATGGATATACAGATTATCCACACTTGCACCATTATGGGCTTGAGTGGTGTGAATCATTTGTCTTGGTTTTTAGAGGAAAGTTGATATCTTTTGATCATTCCTCCTCTGTGTCTTCATCTTGCAATTGAGTAAGTCATTTCTCTATAGGTAGATCACCTTGGTATAGTCTTTCAATGATCTGGTCAAAACCCGGAGAGTTCCCAGGTATGCCTATGACTGATACATGTATTTAAATTGATATGGAATTGCTACATTTTGCAGATATTGCTCAATGACAGTTCACATTATAGGCATTTTACATACTCACATATAATTACATATTATGTAATGAGAATTCATAGTTTTATGTTGACCTATGACCAACAAAATGACGTTCCTAATAGAACAGGGTTATGTTTATATGATGGTTGTCATGGTGATTTCCCAAATGTGGATGTGTGTAAATTTTGAGTATTTGAGTGTAAAGTAACAGTAATTCATAAGCATATCATTTTGTTTGTGTTACATTCTATCATATTTGGTACAAATCTCCAATGTCTAACACATCCCTCCCTCTGATGTCATGACATGCACGATCTACTTAGATGGTTTAGTTCTCATTCTCCTTGAGGGTCTGTTATGGTTTTGAAGATATTGAATTCTCTTATTGCCTGCATTGTTCAATAACATTTCTCTTAGTAGACAATGTACCCAGTATATTTGTATTTATTTGTTTTAGGATCAGCCAGTAAGTGAAAAGTTGCTGTCAGTAAGACATAACAGTAAGAGATGTAGATAGTAGCTTGTTTCCATGTTTATCCGTGTCACCCTATATGTATGTGTGTATGTGCTGTGGCTATGTCTCAGTATTAATAAATGTGTGTAATTGGCTGCATATTTGTGTGTGTGTGCTTACATGTGTATGTATATAGATTGTGTGTTTATATATCTATGAATGTTACTATATATCTATAGAATGTCTCTGCTTCAATAAGCATCACCTATGTAAAGATTTTCTTTCATTGCAGAGACGGTCTACACTAAATACAAATGTACAGGCTAATGATAAAAAGTAAATAGACAATATCTAATATTATAAAGAACGAAAAAAAATAAGGAATTAGTTACTAATTAATAGATGACATTTTTAGTACATCATGTCAGGTAATGTAAAAAAAAAAACTAAACTTATCTTCGTGGTCTGGTCTGTTAAGGCTGTTTAGATCAGCAAGGCAATACAGTTAAATGTTGTTTCCCTTTTACATGGATTGCTGATCACAATGAAAATTATTTTAAATATACCCCAATATTAACAAACATTTTGTTTTCCCTCTTTTTGCCTGGAATTTAATGGTGTTTGGCTTCGTGTTCTAGATACCACCATTTTTCATAATGCAAAAGGACCAAAGAATAAATTACACAAGGAATTGCTTTGTAATTACCCATAAATATAAAGATACTAACAATAAATGTAAGAGAATACAATTTGTATTAGCAGCTTTGATTCAGTATGCAGGTAAAGTATTAATTCTTAGACGATTTTCTTACGCAGCAGATTAGGTATTGAAATACAATCATTAGCATGTGAGAAGTTGCTCAGGGGCTACAGACATACATTATTAATGTCAATACGTGTCGCTATTGTGATGGTGGTGATTGAAACAAGACTTATAGGGCATGAAACTTTTTACCCAATTTGTTAATTTCCATGTCAACTCTGGACCTTTTAATGAAGCCTGTAATGTATCTGTGCTAAATTACTGCCAAATCAAATTTTAAATAATGGCCTAGTGAAAACTACTGTGGCAGTATAAATCCATTTACTACTTGTTTTAAGATTACAACTCATTTGTAACAGCTTAGTACAGGTCAACAATAAGCTTAATACATGTTAAAAACATTCTACCAGGTTGTGATCTGTAAATGGACATTTGGCAACGTCCTAATATTGAGGTTTCCTCGCACTCTGCATTTAGAAGTTGTATTCTTTTTATCTAGCGAATAGTTGTAGGCAGGGAAGTTTTAGGAAATAGCAGAGGTATGTTGTCATTGTGGAACCCCCTTAGCGGAATAATTAGTGGAATTCCGGACACTGATCTCATGAGATACTCATTCTATGTAAAACAGAGCTGGGTAGTATTCATAACCGCTGGCTCAGGACATAAGAAAATTTAAAAATCAGTCAGTGGTAACTACAAATAATTAGTCTGTATAATTACAGCACAAAATTACGCGAATCACGTAGAGCTCTACAAGCTGCCCGGACTAGGCACCGGAGACTCAGAAGCACCGGTAAGTGGGGGGGGGCATAACACAGGAGGAAGATCCAGGTCCCCTGCATCGCTGTGGGGGATCTGGATCTTAGTCTCATAGTCAGACCTATTTGAGGTCTGATTATAAAACGACCCCGATTATAAGACGAGGGGTATTTTTCAGAGCATTTGCTCTGGAGAAAACCTCGTCTTATAATCGGGCAAATACGGTATATTTTCTAAATAAAAGGTATATTGGAAAACCAGGTTAAATATTATATTTCCCATATATATTTACCATATACATATTTTAGAATTCTTCATTACATTCATTGGGCAATGCTAAGCACATCTCCTATGTGTACAGTTCACTGTGGTTTTTCCTGGCCTCTTCTTCTTGTATTGATTTTTATTTGGCATGAAATGTATCTTCCAAATAGTAAGTGACCTTTATATTGCAGTTTTCATGAAAAGCTTGTATTGACAAAACAAAATTGCTTCTGAAGCTGATTCATTCTGGATGAATGGGAAAGATGGTATAACTGTCAAATTTGTACGTAACAGATATG
The DNA here is from genome assembly GCF_027358695.1 of Spea bombifrons. Taxonomy (NCBI): domain Eukaryota; kingdom Metazoa; phylum Chordata; class Amphibia; order Anura; family Pelobatidae; genus Spea; species Spea bombifrons. The sequence goes on along the minus strand of NC_071091.1, from coordinate 84,820,450 downwards.
CATGCATTCCTAGTATGTTTCTGATCTGGAAATTAAGTAGTTTCCATCATAAAAATAATTTTTTACGGATTTTTATTTATTAGCACTGATGTACTTGGTGATTAGCAGTTTACAGTATATTAAAGGGAAAATAAAGGGGAAAATGAGTGCAGTTGTAGTACGTACAGTAGTCAAACAGATCTGAGTACAGTAGGTATGACTGCATTAGAAAAGGAGGTCTCTGCTCTGTAGAGCTGTTAGACTATTAGATTTCGTTGTCAAGGTGTTATGGTTATTTTTACCTAAATGTCAAAATCCAGCTCAGTGATACTTCATGCTACATAGAAAATGTAGATGATGGCTTGCAGAAAAAACAAAACCACACAACAAAATATACACGATCAGCCATAACATTCTAACCACTGACAGGTAAAGTGAATAACACTGATAATCTTGTTATAATGGCACCTGTCAGTGAATGGGATATATAAGGCAGCTAGTGAACATTTCGTCCTCAAAGCTGATATGTTAGAAGCAGATAAAATGGGCAAGCGTAAGGATCTGAGCCAAATGGGTCACAGCATTTCCAAAACTGCTGCTCTTTTGGGGTGTTCGCAGTCTGCAGTAGTCAGTAGCTATTAAAAGTGGTCCAAGGAGGAAAAGTGATATACTGGCAACAGGGTCATAGGCAGCCAAAGCTCATTGATGAAAGCTCTAATTGCTGAAAAGAAGGCCTGGCTTGCAATTTCTGTTCCAGTTCATCCTAAAGATGTTTGATGGGGTTGAGGCCAGGGCTCTTTGCGGGACAGTCAAGTTCTTCAACATCAAACTCATTCAACCAGGTCTTTATGGACCTTGATTATAAGTTTAGAGTAATCGAAATAATGAAGACCAAATAGTTTTCATTAAAGCCTTCATCCCCCTTGATACATACACACAAAGCCCATACAGGTGACAAAACTAAGTGCAGGGTAGACACAGAAAATAAGTATTATATATGAAATGCTGAACCCACACTTGTGTTATAGCTCCCATGAACACCACAATCATTGTGGCCGAGGGTCATGGGAGTCAGCTGTCCCTTCTTTTTGCAAAACGTATGATACTGTATATATTGCATTATAAGTATGATTAATATAATGCATTTAAGATGAGTGAGCCAATTGTGGAGTAGCACAAGTCAAGTCAAGTGTGGGGTGGAGGACAGCTAACTTGCCTTCTGGATACTGGTTTCTGTCTTTTGGCATGTGTAGAAAAACCCAGTTTTTTTTAGCCATTTCTGCCTTTTGACTAGGCTGCACTTCAGGCTTCCCCATCTTGGTGATTCAGGCCAGAATGTGCTCCAGGTCAGAATGGCTTTCCCAGCTAAATAATGATGTTATATACTTTACTCACTGTATTCAAAGTTTATAATGACATAATGTATAATTAGACAGGCTAAGCACTAAGGTCATGGAGATTTATGGAGCTACAAAAATACTAATATTAATATTTGCGATAGGTTCATTTGAATAAAATGTCCAATTGCCTTACTAATATAGAATGTAATCCAATTTATTTATTATTATTATTTGTATTATTTGTTTTGCATTGCAGGAGAAGAAATCAATCAATATTAAAAGTCAGACCATGCAATGCATGGTTAAATTGCATAAAAACCAAGAGCTATATCTCAGTCTGTACAGGCCTCAGCATGTAAATTATTAAAGTAAAGTTTGTTTGGAAGAGTTGCCAGGAGAAAGCCTCTTCTCTCCAAAAAAAAATAAACATGGCAGCATGGCTTAGGTTGCAAAGTTGTATTTTGGACAGAAGAGACCAAAGCAGAGATGTCCATAATGCACAGCGACACATTTGCTGAAAACCAAATACAGCATATCAGCACAAACACCTCATACCAACTGTTAAGCTTGGTGGTGGATGGGGTGATGATTTAGTCTTGTTTTGCAGCCACAGGAAATGGAAACATTGAAGTCATTGAGTCTACCATGAACTTCTCTGTATACCAAAGCATTCTAGAGTAAAATGTGAGGCCATCTGTCCGACAGCTAAGGCTTGGCCGAAACTGGGTCATGCAACAGAAAAATAATCCCAAGCACACCAGAAATTCTACAAAAGAATGGCTGAAAAAGAAAAAAAGTCCAAACCTCAACCCAAATGAAATACTGTGGCAGGACCCTAAGATAGCTGTGCATAAACAAATGCCCACAAACCTCAGTGAACTGAAGCAATATTGTAAAAGAAAAGTGGACAAAATACCTCCACAGCAATTTAGAGACTGATAAACTCATACGGAAAATGATTATTTAAAGTTATTGATGCTAAAGGTCGTGCTACAAGTTATTGAATCATAAGGTATACTTATTTTTTCCACACAGGGCTTCTCCGTTTTGGCTTTATTTTTGTTGAATAAATCATTACATGCGGTAATATGTCATGTGCTGTTGCTCATCTGAGGTTGTGTGTACCTAATTTTTAGACCTGCTAAGGAACAGATGATTGTTATGTCCTGATGTGTAAAACCATAGATTTCAAAGTGGATATACTTACTTTTTCATACTACTGTATAGTCTGTTAGGTAGTTTTTATAAGATGTAATAGTTTGATAGTTAGCAGATCAGACCCCTTCGACCCATCTAGTCTGCCTCTTCATCTCCTGTAAAGGCTCAAACATTAATACGTCCTTGTTCTTGTCTTAGATTCAGGGGTCATATTCCTATCTCTTAAACCAAAACAAACCTTAGAAATTGTGTTGTTCGTATGAGCTTACATTTCAAACCTTTGTTAAAAATAAATAAAACTCGAATATATATATATATATATATATATATATATACACATATTGGCATCCTTGGTAATAATGAGCAAAGAAGGCTGTGAATAAAATTGTCTTTGTTGTTTACCATTTTGATCCTTCAAAAAAAAATACACAAAGTAAACAATTGCAAACACAACACGGGTTTCTAAAAAAAAAGAAAAGAAAATTGTGAACTACATGTATGATTTCATATGAGAAAAATATATTTGAAGTAAATTTCCATTGATATTTTACATTTTTATTACACCTGGGTGACTAGTAACACGAAGTTGGTAAACTGTGACTTCTTATGTAACAGGGGTTTAAATATTAGGTAACATATAGGCAAAATTCTCTTATAAATACGGTAAATATACATATTATCATTGAAAAGTTAGGGTCACTTTACTGCTGTCATGGAAAACAAGGAAATGTCTAACTGTGTTAACATAATTGCAATTATCAAATGCCTTTTCACACTTGAACTTGGATTAACAAATACAATGTGCCACTGTAACACAGGAGTAATGGTTGCTGATAAAGGGCCTCTTTACACCAATGATGATATGTCAATAAAAATCTGCCGTTTCCAGCTACAATAGTCATTAACAACGTCTACACTGTATTTCTGATGCATTTCATGGTACTTGAATAGACAAAATTGACTTTTCAATAAGGATATTTCTGAGTGATGCAGTAAAATGATGAGGTAAAGTGGAAAGGGACTGTGTATAGGGGGTACAAATGAATGATCCATTAGTAGAAGAAGCCAAGAAAATGAGGCGTCACATTGATGATTATAGAAAAAAGTCCACTAGGGGGCGCTCGTGTGTTCCATACAATGCAAAATAAAATAAAGAGAAAAATATATATAGTGTAGGAGTAAAACAATATGTTTTGCCCTGCGTGTCGCAGATTTCCCACTCACAGTGTGTTGATGGAGTTCAGTGCGTCATAGAAATAACCTTGAGGTCCATATGCCGGGATGTAAACCGAGAAGACAAACCAAACAAGGATCCAATAGTGTGATAAGTATGTGGCGCTACAAACGCAACAAGTGGAAATATACTTACACTTAACAAGTGTCAAAATACTCGTAATTCCTGGTGATAATCTGGTCGCGTCTGTATGTCCTTCTGCTTTGAAGAATCCAATGGTGAGATACCAATGTGTGTGTGGTGTTTGAGAACCAACCACTATTCACATATCAGGTATATTAAAAGAAATATTTATTTTGAATTAGCAGCCAGCTGGATACATATCCACTGCAGCTTTAAAAATCTTTAAAATATCATAAAAAGTGGTAATACAAATAAAAGTACTAGTAAAATAAAATTGTATCATAAAAAGTCCTTGAAAAGTCACTCAACGCGTTTCGCCGTATAAGGCTTCATCAGGAGTAGTGTTTTCTTTGAAGTGAAGGTCCTTTTAAATGTTGGTTTGGCGCCATCTACTTGTCTTCCGTGTTGTGGCGTCTGACGTCAGCTGGACAATTACTTCCGGGTTCAGTTCGTTCATTGACATGCCGGGGTCGCTGCCTTCAGTAAAGCTTGGATGCCGATCGGAGGATTCGTTGCACCGTAAGATTAAAGGTAAGTGTGAGAACAGTGTCACCGTGTTATTATCTTTTTGTATTGCAGGCTATTCCCGCAGAGAGAACTTCGTGATCGGTATTACTGCCGATATATGCGGCCGTTACGGGGATCAAAGAGTGAAAATATCGGGGCAGTGAGGCAGTGATATTTGTCAAAGACGGACAGTGAAACAGAAATACAAAAAGGTGTATATGAAAACTGAAATCTAGAAGATGAGGTCTGGCCTGCCAATGGAAGAAACCTAATGTATATGGAATATATTATGCTGGTGTATATACCAATACATAGATGAATGAATATATACAACTGAGCATCATGTAACTATATGTGTGTGTTGAATAAATAGGATCTATGAAGGGAAAAAGGTTTTGAGACTGGTTATTGTATTAAAAAAAAAAAAAAAAAAAAAAAAAAAAAAAAAAAAGGGAAAAGGTGTTATATATGAGCTAAGATGTCCAGCTCCATATTTAATCCTCCACTTTTAAAAGTTTTTAATTTAAATATCCATTCTGTCTCCTTTTTAATAAGGCTCTCTGTTGTATTGCCTCCCCTCCAGTGTTTGGGTACCCAGTCTATGCCTATGATTTTAAATGTATCCTGTGAAAAAAGGGGGCAGGCATTACAGTGTCTGGGGACACTGTGTTTGAGATTTTTATTTCTGATATTGCCCAGATGTTCTAAGGCTCTCTCCTTTAGGGGTCTTGTTGTCATTCCCACATACTGCAGACCGCAACCACACTGGAGCAAGTATATAACATTTTTGGTGGAACAATTGATAAAATGTTTGATGGTATATGTTGAACCGGTTATGTGTCCTGTGAAGTGTTCAGTCTTTCTGGGTAATGGACCACACATTTTACAGTGGCCGCATTTATGGAAGCCATTAGGTTTGGCCCCTAAAAACGTGCATGAAGATGTATTTGATTTGGATTTAGAGAGTACGCTGGGGGCAAGCATGGTTTTTAGGGAGCCTGTTTTTCTGAAAATAATTTGTGGCTTATCGGGTAGGACTGTCCCCAAAATTTCATCATTTTTTAATACATGCCAATGTTTATTAAATATTCTTTTTATTTGATTGGCGTGGGTATTGTACTTTGTAAAAAAGGAAAAGCTGTAATCTCTTTTCCGATCGGATTTCTTATTTTTGGGGTCAAGAAGGTGTTCTCTATTTAGTCCCTGAACTTGTGATAGGCTACTCTTTAAAGTTTCTATAGGATACTTTTTATCAATGAATTTTCTCGTTATTTCATCCGCTTTTTTCTTGAAATCGTCATCCTTTGAGCAGTTCCTTCTAATTCGTGTATATTGGCCCTTAGGGATGTTATTCAACCACTGTGGGTGGTGGCAGCTGGTATAATGAATGTAGCCGTTTCTATCTGTGGGCTTTGTGTAGTTTCTAGATAAAATTTGATTATTTTCTATAAATAATTCTACATCTAGAAATTCTATTTGGGTAGTCTGGATGTTGGACGTAAATTTGAGGTTGTAGTTATTATCATTTATATGTTGTATGAATCTTTGTAGTCTATCTTCTGTCCCCTTCCAGATAATTAGAATGTCATCAATATATCTCCTCCAGAGCACCAGGTCTGCACCGTATGGATTATTGTTCCACACCGATTGGTCCTCCCATTCTGCTACGAATAGATTAGCATAGCTGGGTGCAAACCTGGTGCCCATGGCTGTGCCGCATAATTGTAAATAGAATGTGTCCTCAAACCAAAAATAATTGTATTTGAGTATGTGTTCTATGCATTCAAGGATAAATGATTTTTGTCTGGGATCCATATCCCCATCCCTAGAGAGTATGTTGTTAATAGCTTCAATTCCCTGTGTGTGGTCTATGACCGTATAGAGTGAGGAGACATCCATGGTAGTCCATAGCCACCCAGGGGACCATTGTATGTCTTTTAAAATGTTTAATAGATGTGTGGTGTCTTTGAGGAAGGATGGAGTATTGGGAACATATTTTTGTAAAAAATAGTCTACGTATTCAGACGTATTACAGGTGAGAGAATCCAAACCACTGATTATGGGTCTCCCAGGGGGTTCTTTAAGGTCCTTGTGTATCTTTGGTAGGAAGTAGAACACTGGGATTTTGGGATGTTCTGCCTTTAAATAAGAATATTCTTTTTTATTCAGAACTTCCAAATTGAATAAAAAAGAATATTCTTATTTAAAGGCAGAACATCCCAAAATCCCAGTGTTCTACTTCCTACCAAAGATACACAAGGACCTTAAAGAACCCCCTGGGAGACCCATAATCAGTGGTTTGGATTCTCTCACCTGTAATACGTCTGAATACGTAGACTATTTTTTACAAAAATATGTTCCCAATACTCCATCCTTCCTCAAAGACACCACACATCTATTAAACATTTTAAAAGACATACAATGGTCCCCTGGGTGGCTATGGACTACCATGGATGTCTCCTCACTCTATACGGTCATAGACCACACACAGGGAATTGAAGCTATTAACAACATACTCTCTAGGGATGGGGATATGGATCCCAGACAAAAATCATTTATCCTTGAATGCATAGAACACATACTCAAATACAATTATTTTTGGTTTGAGGACACATTCTATTTACAATTATGCGGCACAGCCATGGGCACCAGGTTTGCACCCAGCTATGCTAATCTATTCGTAGCAGAATGGGAGGACCAATCGGTGTGGAACAATAATCCATACGGTGCAGACCTGGTGCTCTGGAGGAGATATATTGATGACATTCTAATTATCTGGAAGGGGACAGAAGATAGACTACAAAGATTCATACAACATATAAATGATAATAACTACAACCTCAAATTTACGTCCAACATCCAGACTACCCAAATAGAATTTCTAGATGTAGAATTATTTATAGAAAATAATCAAATTTTATCTAGAAACTACACAAAGCCCACAGATAGAAACGGCTACATTCATTATACCAGCTGCCACCACCCACAGTGGTTGAATAACATCCCTAAGGGCCAATATACACGAATTAGAAGGAACTGCTCAAAGGATGACGATTTCAAGAAAAAAGCGGATGAAATAACGAGAAAATTCATTGATAAAAAGTATCCTATAGAAACTTTAAAGAGTAGCCTATCACAAGTTCAGGGACTAAATAGAGAACACCTTCTTGACCCCAAAAATAAGAAATCCGATCGGAAAAGAGATTACAGCTTTTCCTTTTTTACAAAGTACAATACCCACGCCAATCAAATAAAAAGAATATTTAATAAACATTGGCATGTATTAAAAAATGATGAAATTTTGGGGACAGTCCTACCCGATAAGCCACAAATTATTTTCAGAAAAACAGGCTCCCTAAAAACCATGCTTGCCCCCAGCGTACTCTCTAAATCCAAATCAAATACATCTTCATGCACGTTTTTAGGGGCCAAACCTAATGGCTTCCATAAATGCGGCCACTGTAAAATGTGTGGTCCATTACCCAGAAAGACTGAACACTTCACAGGACACATAACCGGTTCAACATATACCATCAAACATTTTATCAATTGTTCCACCAAAAATGTTATATACTTGCTCCAGTGTGGTTGCGGTCTGCAGTATGTGGGAATGACAACAAGACCCCTAAAGGAGAGAGCCTTAGAACATCTGGGCAATATCAGAAATAAAAATCTCAAACACAGTGTCCCCAGACACTGTAATGCCTGCCCCCTTTTTTCACAGGATACATTTAAAATCATAGGCATAGACTGGGTACCCAAACACTGGAGGGGAGGCAATACAACAGAGAGCCTTATTAAAAAGGAGACAGAATGGATATTTAAATTAAAAACTTTTAAAAGTGGAGGATTAAATATGGAGCTGGACATCTTAGCTCATATATAACACCTTTTCCCTTTTTTTTTTTTTTTTTTTTTTTTTTTTTTTTTTTTAATACAATAACCAGTCTCAAAACCTTTTTCCCTTCATAGATCCTATTTATTCAACACACACATATAGTTACATGATGCTCAGTTGTATATATTCATTCATCTATGTATTGGTATATACACCAGCATAATATATTCCATATACATTAGGTTTCTTCTATTGGCAGGCCAGACCTCATCTTCTAGATTTCAGTTTTCATATACACCTTTTTGTATTTCTGTTTCACTGTCCGTCTTTGACAAATATCACTGCCTCACTGCCCCGATATTTTCACTCTTTGATCCCCGTAACGGCCGCATATATCGGCAGTAATACCGATCACGAAGTTCTCTCTGCGGGAATAGCCTGCAATACAAAAAGATAATAACACGGTGACACTGTTCTCACACTTACCTTTAATCTTACGGTGCAACGAATCCTCCGATCGGCATCCAAGCTTTACTGAAGGCAGCGACCCCGGCATGTCAATGAACGAACTGAACCCGGAAGTAATTGTCCAGCTGACGTCAGACGCCACAACACGGAAGACAAGTAGATGGCGCCAAACCAACATTTAAAAGGACCTTCACTTCAAAGAAAACACTACTCCTGATGAAGCCTTATACGGCGAAACGCGTTGAGTGACTTTTCAAGGACTTTTTATGATACAATTTTATTTTACTAGTACTTTTATTTGTATTACCACTTTTTATGATATTTTAAAGATTTTTAAAGCTGCAGTGGATATGTATCCAGCTGGCTGCTAATTCAAAATAAATATTTCTTTTAATATACCTGATATGTGAATAGTGGTTGGTTCTCAAACACCACACACACATTGGTATCTCACCATTGGATTCTTCAAAGCAGAAGGACATACAGACGCGACCAGATTATCACCAGGAATTACGAGTATTTTGACACTTGTTAAGTGTAAGTATATTTCCACTTGTTGCGTTTGTAGCGCCACATACTTATCACACTATTGGATCCTTGTTTGGTTTGTCTTCTCGGTTTACATCCCGGCATATGGACCTCAAGGTTATTTCTATGACGCACTGAACTCCATCAACACACTGTGAGTGGGAAATCTGCGACACGCAGGGCAAAACATATTGTTTTACTCCTACACTATATATATTTTTCTCTTTATTTTATTTTGCATTGTATGGAACACACGAGCGCCCCCTAGTGGACTTTTTTCTGTATTACTTCAACACCTGGAGAGTGTTGCTCAAGGGTTGCAGCTGTGGTTCCAGATACACCAGGAAGCCTTTAAGGTTGATTACCCCTACCATTTATTATCTTACTCCCTATACTGGTCTCTCTCACTTTTTTCACATTGATGATTATGGCTGTGATTGATGAGTCCAGCAACATGTGGGAGTTTTCCCTTACTTTTTTTCGCTCTGGCCAATCATCATTTACAGGGAGAAGAGACAAGAATTAGATATTTAAGTGTGCTGATACCGTTTTACCTTGTCAATAGCAGCAGCTACAGACTGATGAGAGTTGGAGTGTGAGACAGTGACAGTGTAAGGGCACTGGTTGCCTGATCAGGTAGGGGTCTCGATGCAGGGGTAGGTTCGGATTGAGAGCATGACCAAAGGCAGGCTGATACTGTATCCAATTCAGGGCTGCTCTCCACTTTAGCCTTAGTCTTGGGCACCATCGATAGGTGTTATGAGCATGAGCAGGATATAAACTTAGGGGGACAAGCTCAGTACAGGCAGCAAAACTTGAAGCACACTGGCAAGGTAAAAGGTAGTAGCACAATTGGAAGCCCTCTGGCAGAGCACATGGCAGGAGCACGGCTGTAAAGCCCTCTGGCATGGCACATGGCAGATAGTAGCAGACCAGCAGGAAACAGAAAAAAAACAATGAAAAATTGAAAAAAGCACCTTTTCTCACTTTTATTTGAAAAATATTTTACAGATCTAAATAGCTAATAAAAAACCTGCTAAATAGATTCTACTATTTGTCCTGAATTTAGATGTTTTTATGTTTTTTTTTTTTTTGTTAATTCAAGATCATTTTTTCCAAATCTGGTCATTAAGCCCCCATGTGTTATTTGGGACATCTTGAAAGTCAGTCAGTTCAACAGAGCCAAGCCTAGGGTCACTAATGCCTGGGTGCCACATTTTTTAACATCCCCCAGGTGGGTGTGGCAACGTTGCTAACTCCTTCCTTTAATAAACACTTCTTTGGGCCCCCGACTTCACCATATAACATCACTTCACACACACTTCACACAGTGCCAGCTTTGTCTGCAAACAACTCATCAGCTATACCATCTATACAGAGGTTATTTTGAGGATAAAAATAAATAACAAGGACATTCATGATATTAGAACTGCAGAGTTAAAAATATTAGTAAAACAAATTTCCCCAAACTCAATCATTTATTTACATTTTGACAACGAGGGTGGTACAGCATAACTCCCATAAAAATATACTGAGCCTGACAGTGGTATACCACAACTACTGAGGGAGGTACAGGGTAGAGCCCTGTGCAGGACTGCTTTTTCAATCCCGCTCCCGGCCGCCCCCGCTGATTTTCTGCTGCGAACGGCGGCTTTGCGGCATATGATCCGGGAGGAAAGCCCTCCCCACAAGAAAAATGGCCGCCATTGCACCAATCATCAAGGATTGCGGTGGCAGCAGGCTAAAACAGCGTAGGAAGCGATCAGAATCACTTCCTAAGCATAAACAGTGTTGCTGACATGCCTCGATATCGAGGCATGTAGCAACACAACCCCTCTACCCCATAGCCTTGTGATTGTTCCTAAGAGTATTGGTATTTCTAAACTCAGGACAAATAGTAGAATCTATTTAGCAGGTTTTTTCATTAGTTTTTGCAGATGTGTAAAAGAAAAGTCATTTTTTAACACAAAATCAACATATTTTATCATTTTTTTTAAATAATAAATTAGATATGATAAATAATGGTATCTAAAGAAAGCCCTGTTTGTCCTGAAAAAAACAATATATAATATGTGTGGGAGCACGAAATGAGAAAGAAGAACAGCAACACTGAAAAATGTTAAAGAGCCATTGTCCCAAAATGTACTACAAGTAAGAAACAGTCTTGTCATTAAGGGGTTAATATGTGTAATATAATGAATAAACTGCAGTACTGTTAATCCACGTACAATATAGAAGCTATCTGTGTCAGAAAGTAGTTGGAGGCAGGCAATGATGTGGACACCTTTTTAAAAACACATTTTTCAATCCACAAGATTCCAGAAATTCAGTGCAAATAGAATAAAGATGTTACCACTTTTACTAAAGTTTGTTTCTGCAATATATGCTAACCCTATGTAGACTGATAAGGTATAGGTCACAGCAGCTTTAGGTGGTAGTAACTTAGCTAAGCCAGTGTGAGAAGAATTTGGAGTGAGGGTAATAATGGTATTGTTGAACCCATACGTATATGTTTAGATTAATAAACAAAGTGAGGCCTGTTAAATGAGGAAAATGCATAAATTTGTGACAGGAATCCAATGCCCATGTTGAATCCAGTGTCCCTGGTGTTGAAATGGTTAATCATCTCCATTTAGAAAAAAATCACAAAATCTGGTTTGTGTGTTTGAAGTTCCCTCTCAGTACTTTTATTTTGAGGTGGCTGACCAGGGTGCAGTTATTTTTGTTAGTGTCTTTATACAGGGGAGTTTACACACAAATGTAAAGAATGCAATTCAGTAAATCTGTCTCTGTCAAAAAGTTTAACTTTAGCATGCATCTGTCATCAAAATATGTCATGGTGCTACTTTATAGTGTATATAATATAACCTAATGCTAACTACTTAGATAGAAAATGCAATGGGAAAATGTTTTGTTAGCAGTGGCGTGACTACTGGGGTCGCAGGGTTCAGAACTGCAGCTTGACCTGTCCCTTTAGGTGGGGGACCACTTGTTCCTGTCTCCTTGTGCCAGTCCTAAATTTTTCTGAAAAGGGCCTTTCAACCAGGACAGGCACGGTCCAGATCCAAAGGGCCCTTTTCAACCGTGCCTGTCCTGGTTGAAAGGGCCCTTTCTAAATAAGTTTGAACCGGCATGGGGAGACAGGAATGCATCACTGTCACATATTGTGACGTCACATGACCTCGTGGTAAAAGAGCTACGGATGGACCAGAGGGAGGGTGAATCCATACACACATACATTCACCCTCCCTCTGGTCCATCCGTAGCTCCTTTACCACGAGGTCATGTGACGTCACATATTGTGACGTCACATGACCTCTTGGTAAAGGAGCTACGGATGGACCAGAGGGAGGGTGAATGTATGTGTGTATGGATGTCCGTGTATAAGTGTATGTGGGCATAAAAGTCTATGTATAAGTTTATGTGAGCATGGAAGTCTATATGTGGATAAGTGTCTATGTATAAGTGGATGGGGGCATAAATCATAAATGTATATATAAAAGTGTATGGCAGCAGGGATGTGTAAATATAAGTGTGTGTGAGCATGAATGTCTATGTATAAGTGTATGGGAGCAACACCGATAGATAGCAGTAAGGGAGAGGAGCAAGTTCCAGTGAATGAGACACTAAAAGTACGGTCAGGTAGGATTTAAGCCATGAAAGAGCCGTGTCACGGATGCCATGAGCATGGAGGGTTTGTAGGAGGAGGGGGTGATTTACTGTGTCAAAGGCTGCTGAGAGGTCCAAGAGGGTCAAGTAGAGAGTTTGAAGAGAGAAAGTTTGTTAGTCGATTGTAGGTTAGAGATGGAGGGCCGATGTGTAGGAACAGAGCAAAGGTGGAACAAAGGTGGGAGAACACTAGATCGATTTGATTGCCACGGTGCGTAAGGGAGTTAGTCCATTGTGAGTCCGAGGGAGGAGAAGAGTGAAAGTACTTTGGAAGCAGCAGGTGAGGATGGGTCATCAATAGGTATATTGAAGTCCCCTAGGATTAGTGTAGGGATGGTGGAGGAAAGAAAGTGGGAAAGCAAAGCAGCAAAGTGATCACAGAAGTGTAAGGTGGGGCCAGGAGGCCGGTAGATCACTCACAGAGTGTACTTCGAAAGGCGAGAAAGAGTGAGAGGGAATTGATGGTAGACATTGAAAGGTGCAGCGGGGAGAGAGGAGAATACTAACACCACCTCCCTGTTTGTCTCCAGGTCTGGGAGTGTGGCTGAAGTGAAGACCACCATAAGAGAGAGCAGCAGGAGAGGTAGTGTCTGAGGATGTCAGCCATGTTTCGGTGAGTGCTAGAGTATATATTGGAGAGGGAAGGGGCAATGGTGGCACAGACACAGGCCCAGAGTCAGTTTCAGAATAAGGAACCCCAAAGTAGCAGTATGCAAGTCCAAAGTACCAGGTGATATATGTAGCAGGGTCAAAGATGAAGCCAAGGACAGAAGCCATGGTAAAAGTCCTCCAAGCAAAAATACAAGTAGGGTTACTCATCACACAGGAAAATGAACTACCGATAAGAATGTATGCAACATGACATTTCTGTAGCAGACTGACACTAAAGGACAGATTTAAACAGTCCATCAATGATTCTGCAATAATTCTACAAACATTTCTAATCACTCTTTCCAGACATTGCAATGATTCTAAAATGTAATCAGTGAAGTATATACAGTATATATACAAGTTACATTTATCAGTGGAATAATTTAAAATCACACACAATAACAAACAGATACAAAAGAAGAAGAGGGCCCTGCTCTTGCGAGCTTAAAATATCTTACAATATATATTATGTTTGTTTGTTTGTTTTCATAGTATGTGCTTCAATTTACAAACCAATTGGTAAGCAAACAGAATTCCAATTACAAAGGACAATTACACTGATTGCTAGCAGTGCAATAAAGTCATTAATTATTTAGAAAACAATTTACCACTTTTTTTCAATGAGCCATGTCCTGCTAATGTCATTCGACTCTTCTCAATCTAGTTTTTATTCTACTGAGTTGTTGAATTAACAGTGGGAATTTAAAACACACTAGCCAATGGCAAAATAAAATTTTTTGGGTCAACAAACATTTTTTCTAAATTAAAACCAGACATTCATTGCATCTTAAATGCAACAATACAATAGTTTCATTTCTAGTGTTTCTAACCAAAGGAATAATGGGACTTCATAAGCATAATAATAATTGAGACATCAATTTCATATGCACCTGGAATTTCTAGTTTTCTGATAATTTTGTCTTTTGTGCTTGAAAAATTGAACATGAGCCTTGCTTGTATGAGTGATAATAAGAGTTTTGAGATACCCTTTATCTCTGTTGGTTGTGTTTTATGCCCAGGGTTGTACATTCTATACACACTTATGTACAGATCTAGGTAAATACTTTCTTACGGGCATCCGAAGACTCTATCTGATCAAATATATATATATATATATATATATATATATATATATATATATATATATTATTTGCATGATAAATTAGTGCCTGTCTAAAATACTTCATTAAGAGATTTAATGCAAAGTATACGTCTTCGTAAATTACAATAAACATAATATATAAATATATACTGTATAAATATAGATATCATTGTTAAAAGTTTTGAGGTCAATAAGGAATGTCCTTGTGTTTGATAGCAAATGGTCATTTTGTCCATTAAAATAACACCAAATTAATTAGAAAAACAGTGTAGATGTTGTTAATGTTTTGACTATTGTAGCTGGAAGCAGCTGATTTTTTGTACTGGAATATTTGCATAGGTGTATTAAGGCCTTTGATCAGCAACCATCACTCATGTGTTCCAATGGCACACTGTGTTCACTAATCCAAATTATAAACCCTTTTTCAATTATGCACACAGCTAGAAATTTTCTTTAATTTCCATAAAAATAGCTAAGTGGCCGCAAACACTTGAATGGTAGTGTATATATCTGTGTAATAATTTAATGCATTTCTCCTTCCCGCTCTATTGACTACTTTAAATTACACATTTTAGGTTAATAATAGTGGATGTAAAAGATGTGCACTTCTTTACAGTCATCTCTTTCCAATAGATCCATATTGCTAGTTATAAAATCAGCATTTGGGGATTATGTCCTTACTTGGTAACAGCATATTAGTCAACCTGAGGGAGATGAGACTCATTGATACGTTTTACTCCTTCCAGAAGAAAACCATATTATTATTCATGCATATAAATGTGCTTCTTAAATTGATTATGACTTAAAAAGCACTATTTGTGGCCTGCAGGTCATTAGCTGTCTTTTTATAAGCCTTGTCATCAACACTGTTACTTCTTAGTGATTGAGCCATCCATATCCTTGGATCAATACCTTTGAATATTTTACAAGTCTCACAGATAGTTTATCACAATATTTGTTAATTACTGTAATTACTTACAGCACATATAATAAAAAGATGTAATCTCGCCCGCTGATTACTAAGATGCTAACATTTGTGTTGTACCTCAGTGCCTTTGTGCTCCCTAATACTTGCATGTCCTTACCTGAAACTTGCAAAATGTAAGATCAACATTTAATCAACTCGCATTTCACTGGAAATGCAACTTCCTTCAAGCTTGGCCAGACAAGTTCAATCTAGTAACCATTTCATAGTGAACAGACACTGTTGCAAGTGTGATACTTTTGCCGCAGCAACATTTTTGTAAATAATTCCTCAAAAATCAATAACATAATGCCTTAGTAACTAGGACCCTCTGAGACTGGAATAGCCATAATAAACATATAACACTACCGAGATACATTGAATCTATACTCCTGGGCTTCTAGCTTTCCTGGGTTAGGAAATTATAATTGCATGTTACACTTTAAGCATAAAGGAATACTTTTTTAAAGCCATAAATGTATGCTTTCGAGTTAAATACATTTGAATCTGAATGTGTCAGTTTAAAAGTGCAAAATTAATTTTGATTTATAAAATATACTTAAAGAACAGTTCATGTTATTTCCCAGGATACTGTAAACTCATAGCATTAAAATGACATTGATTTTTTTGTTTATCCTTTTATTTGTTTTAAACAATACAATACTATAGCAATTACAGACCTGTGCTTTCCCCAATCCAAAGCATACATAATGGGGTTACTCTGGTTTGGAGGGCTTCTCAAAATAACTGCACAGAATTAATATTTGCACATCAACAATTAGTAGATCAACTTAAGTAGTGTAATAGACCCTACATTAGGTGAAATATGAAACCATCTTTCACATTTTGGGACAAATTGAGGATTAAGAAGCATACCATCTTAGCTGCTAGAACTTCCTTGTCATCGATACAACCACCACACTACCTCTCACCCTTTCTTTGTGCCTTATGTTTGTCACCCCATTTCCCTCTAGATTGTAAGCTTGCGAGCAGGGCTCTCTCCACCTAATGTATCGGTTTGTCTTAGTCTGTCAATTCTTGTCATATCCCTTGAATTTATGTATTGTATTAAGCGCTGCGTAAACTGTTGGCGCTATATAAATAAAGGATAATAATAATAATAATAATAATAATAATAAAGGTAAAGTAGTTCCTTAGGAGGCCTCAAATTCTTGACCTTATTAGTTTCTTGTCATTTGGGGAGCTGCAGTGAAGTGAAATGGTAAAAAAAGCAAATGTATTAAAAACATGGTGACGTTGGGAAGCCCAAAGAGGTGAAGTAGAAAATGTATGTGTTAGAGAAGTTATGTTTGTTAGGGAGACGAGTTAGCAATATTTCCACACCTACCTGGGGGGCGCCAAATATTGTTTTGCACCAAGGCGTGGGTGACCCCAGGCTTGGGCCTGCTGGCTGGTTTCTTTCTGTACTATATTTATGGACTATATATAAGTCTGTTTCAAGAATGCTGGTTTATCATGTGCAAAAAAACCAGCATGTACTATTTTTTTCAAAAACAAAATATTATAATTTGAATAGATCAAATATTGGTTATCTACTAATTGTGAAATTTTTTTTTTATAAAAGATATCCTTCTAGATCAAAAAACAAAATGTTCCAAATTTTTGTCAGAAATACAGGGGCCCAATTCACACTCTCTCTCACTCTATTACACTCATTCTCGTTCACTCTCTCACACTCTCTAAATGTTTCCCTTCCTTCACTTCAGCTTCCACATCTTCTTCATCCTCTTCTATCTTTTATCTCACTCTCTTTCGTTTCACTGTAAACACATACGCCAGAACAGGTAGACACATGGGGGAGTTCAACAGGAAAGATTGTAGAAAATACAGAGGGAATGTGTGTCCCCTGGGATTGTTATTTTCTCTGCTACTCCCAAGTTACCTCGATTTCTCGCTCTCTTTCCGAGATCACGAAGTTTTGAATAATTCCACGGTGGAGAGTGAAATCTATTCGGGAGATGAACAATCCCTCCTGCTCACCCCCCTACGTGGTTTATGGGCTTGAATAAGCCCCACCAAACGCAAGGGTCCAATTTGCCTGTTAGATATATATATATACAATTATTTTGATGAACTACACTATGATGTTTTTTTTCTTTTCTTTCTGTTCTATGATTGAATTTTACATACTGCTCGGATTTCCTTGAAGCTACATTGAATTGGTATTATTTGCATTATTTATACTCACTTGCAGTGGCGACTCTAGAAACAATATATAGGGGGGGCACACAAGATACCACAGTCAAACTGGGGGGGCATTCATAATTTCCAAAAGTAATGTGCTATGGAATTATACTTTTGTTATTGGGCTAAAATAATACTTGATCATTCAACATGGGAAGCCTGAAGCCACAATTGAGTGCGACTAATCCTTGAAATAAATATTATAATACAATAAATAACTTTTCCACTAAATGATTTCAGGGCCTTGAACGTTTTGTCCCCTGAAGTCCCTACAACTTCAGGAGGGCATTTTATCTCTGGATAAATATAAATTAAATAATTCCTACTGTAAGTTAAGTGCCAGGATTGTTAGCAATCACACTCCTATCATGCCAAGTCAGTCAGTACATGCTGGTACAGGGTGGCTGTAAGTTATGTGCAGACCCCATACTGCTGGCAGCATCAATACACAAGGAGGGCAGCTAGCTAGGTTTCAGCATGTACTGGCTGACTTGGCATGATAGGAGTGTGATTGCTAACAGCAATCAAAGTCCCATCATGCCTAGGTTCCAGCACTTACACATCCAACCAGTAAATGCTGGGGGTGCGGCCTATATTCGGGGTCTAGCGCCCGACGCCCGGGACATGCAGTCCCGGGCGCCGGGCAGGCAGCGGGGTTAGGATACAGATCCCCCGCAGCGGTGCAGGGGACCTGCATCCTACTGTCTGATACGCTCAGACAGTCTCCCCTGCCGGCACTTTCCACAGGGGAGTACCGGCACGGGAGGTTGTCTAAGCGCATCGCACGGACGTTTACCAGCAGCGGCGATGCGCCGTTGCCGGTGAACGTGCGCACGATGCATTCTAACCCCCCCGACTTACCAGGGCAGACTCCCGGGTGTCTTGCAGGGCCGACGGAAGACATCTACGCAATACGCGTATACAACTTCGAGTGCCGGCACCGGGAGTTGTATACACGATGTGCATAGATGTCCCCCTCCGGCCCCGTAAGACACCCGGGAGTCTGCTCTGGTAAGTCGGGGGGGGGGGGGGGGACAGAGTGGCAGCATATCTCGGGGAGGGGGGGGAGGACAGAGTGGCAGCATATCTCGAGTGGGGGGAGGACAGAGTGGCAGCATATCTCGAGGGGGGGAGGACAGAGTGGCAGCATATCTCGGGGAGGGGGAGAGGACAGAGTGGCAGCATATCTCGGGGGGGGAGGACAGAGTGGCAGCAAATCTCGGGGGGGGGGAGAGGACAGAGTGGCAGCATGTTTTTTTGGTGCTTTTTTAAAGAAAAAAACTTTTTCTTTAAAAAAGCACCAAACTTTTAGGGTGCGGCCTATATACGGGGGCGGCCTATATCCGAGCCAATACGGTATATATGTTTTTGCAGTTTTTCTTTAACAAAGTGGGGTTTTGTTCTGAGGTGTACCAGCAGCACATTCACATTTACTTATATAAGTGTATTTTATATTATTTATATAATTTTATTGCGCACTACTCACTTTTTATTCTAGATCCATAATTGCCCCAGGGTGGCGGACACCACAAATTGTGGTGGTGGCCACAAATTTGGGCCCCCAGGAATGACTTTTGCCTCACTTTAAAGATCGCCCTGACACGGGCCACTAACTACTGCATCGAATAGAATTTCTTTTCATAAAAGAGCAAGGATAATATGTGTTATAATATGCTTCTTTATATAACTACATAAGATCCATTTATAAAATCAAAATCAGTGGAAAACCTATATTATGAATTGTCAAACATGTTTGTTTTGAAACAAATTATTGTAATTAATTGAATCCTCGAAATACACATTCAAATTGCAATATGTTTTAGTTGTACATTATGAATAGCAGAACCATGCAATATCTTAATTATGGTTATTTAGCATCAGCTTTATTTTTTGAAGGTAATTCCATTTTTGCTGGAAATAAATCTACTTTAAGAAAACACTGATAATGTTTAGATAATATTCAATATGCAACATTGTTTTTCTCTTGTCCTTTTATCAAATATTTTTCAAGTGAATGGAGACAAGTGCACACCATATGTACTGAAAAAACTACCGTATTTGCTAGATTATAAGACGACCCCCCCCAAAATCTGAATATTAATTTAGGAAAAAAAAGCATGAATATAAGACAACCCTATAGGAAAATGGTTTTACTAGTACATATTAATTCATGTAAACTATTTTTTCATATTTAATAAAAGCTATGATTGAGAAAAATATTTTTTTAGTTTGTATTTCCTCTTATTTGCCAACCTGCGCCCCAGTTATGCACATCTGCCCCAGGCTTGCCCCTCTGCCCCCGGAAATGCCTTATACCCCCTATATGCCACTCTGCCTCCCTGATATGAATTATACCCTCCTATATGCCACTCTGCCCATTGATATGCCTTTTAACCCCCTTTATGCCACTCTGCCTCCCTGATATGAATTATACCCTCCTATATGCCACTCTGCCCATTGATATGCCTTTTAACCCCCTATATGTCACTCTGCCTCCAGAAATGCCTTATACCCCCTATATGCCACTCTGCCCCAGAAATGCCTTATACCCCTATATGCCAGGGGCATATAATGGGACATAGTGGCATATAGGGGGTTTAAGGCATTTCTGGAGGCAGAGTGGCATATGGGGGGTTAAAAGGCATTTCTGTGCTTCCAGTACTTCTGACTCCCTGGTGTCTGGTGGGGGCAGCGGGTGGAGGTTGGCCTTAGTTCCGCTGGCGCTGACTGAGCACCGGAAGGTCATGTGGCGCCAGTTCTCCGTCATAGAAACCCCAGCGGAAGTGCCAGGAGTAGCGGGGGTTGTCTGCGTCCATCGAGAAGGTATGTGCCATGCGCGTACACAACCTCCGCTGCTGCCCACACTGTCGCCGGCGCTCGGTGATAGAAGCCCCTTAGGAAGTACCGGCAGCAACTGAGTTTACCAATCAGGAGGATCCAAGTCCCCTGCAGCCAGAGCTCTATTTGAGGTCTGATTAGAAGACGACCTCTGAAAAAACCTTGTCTTATAATCGAGCAAATACGGTAATTATAGTTTAAAATAATATTTAAATGTTGAATGTTAAATTATAACCAAATATGCAACAAAAAGTATGTAAGCATATTGCTTCAACAAACTAACTTTGCAGCCTCCTCTGGCATAAAAACAACAAGGTATTTCAGGGGCTTTCAGCATTCTGGAAATCATCCTCCTTGTATAGAAATTACTTTAGGAGTAAGGGAATCGCCGTTCAGTTTACCCCACATGTTTTCTATGGGGTTCAAGTCAGGGGACCGAGATGGACAGGGTTCAAGTCAGGAGACCGAGATGGCCATGGTAGGACCTTGATTTTGTGGTCAGTAAACCATTTTTGTGTAGAATTTGATGTATGTTTTGAATCATTCCCTTGCTGGAAGATCCAACCAAGTCCCATTTTAAGCTTTCTGGCAGTGGGATACCATGTATCCTTACAAAATGTCCAGGTCATTTGGCAGAAAAACAGCACCAAAACATTAACATTCTGACCCCATAATGCAACTAACCTCTGCATTTCTCCAGCTGTGGTCCTTGGAGATTTTTTAGCCACTCGATCCATCTTCACGGTGCATTGAGACACATCTTCTTCCGGGTTGATTCATAAGATTTCCAGTTGACTGGAACTTCTTCATCATTGTCCGGATGGTGTAAATGGGCACTTTCAATGCTATATTCCTTGGTCTTAGCCATTGTGATGAATGAGTGAAGGAATTGGGCTTATGTGTTACCTAATATTTATACCCCTGTGAAACAGGAAGTGACAAGTGAACAATTTCCTGTTTCTAGTCACTCAGGTATACTAAAAAAGTAAAATACCACTGGTAATACCCTTTAACCCTTCTCCAGTTCCTTGTGTTGTTCCCTGAATTCGTTGATCAACTCCCCGACTCCTTTAGCATTCTGGTTACCAACCCAGCTATTCCAGCACGTTCCTGACATGCTCAGTATACTTCTTATTTCTTCCAATAAAAAAAAATAAAAAAATATATAAAATCTAATATATGTACATATATGCTTACTTTCTAGTAAGGGAAAGGGAATCTCTGGTCTATGGTCTACTGAGTACCACGATTCTGCCCTGGCTTCCTTATGTTAAGTGCATATCATGGTGCTGATGGAGGCATGGACATTGCTGTCCCTCTTTCTGCATAAAGACAGACTCAGCCACATTCAACAAAGTGTCACCTTATGAATTAAATGCATTTACCAAACATTTATATATTATTAATGTTAAATGTTAAAGGTTAGTCCCTAAAATTGAATGTCTATTCTTTTAATTTCTTTTAATGGAGTTAAAGATCTATGTTGAGATAGCAAGAGGACTGCTACTAACAATAATCAAGAAGTGTATATAAATGCTTCATGGTTTTGATTTAGGCGATTGGGAATATGAAAAGTAAATAAAAGACAGAATTGATCAGTAAGATACACTAAATATTTCCATGGCGTTTAATAAGATGATCAGTTTTAAAATGATAGACCTGGCGTAATTCATTTGCAAAGGAGATTACTTTTTTTAAAATTTAATTTCCTATACAGTGAATGCCTAGAATGAGAGATTAGATCGGGTAATTGTAAAATGGCAGTGGGGGAGTGTGCCAAATTGATTTTTCTTCTAAGGTAACTTGTTGACAGTGGATCTTCATATAGGTGAAAATTGAAACCATAAGCTACAGTCAAGCTTTCTTGTTTTATCAAACTATTCTGCTCTGGATAGAACATCTATTTAACTATATAGTATTTAAAAAGTAATTATGCTGTATGTTTGTCATTCAAGCTTCATTAGTGTCATACAGGGGAAATGCATGATCCCCCAGCAACTCAAGGTTTTCAGTCACTTATGGGGAAAAACGAAGATTTCCAGTTGGTGCAAGGAAAGGGAAAGAGAAAGTCAAGACATTTAGGATTACATAAGCAGAAAAGCAATATTCAAGGACTTCCTTTCAAGATAACTGCTGGTCGTTATGCTGGCCTAGAGGAATCCTCAGGAGATGCTACTGAACTTAAAAGAAAGGAAGGACCATTTTGGAAAGAAGGATCCATAGAAGAATTAATGAGGTCCTGTGATGAAGAAGAGACTGTATCTGTCTCATTTAAGAGATGGGGTTCCCAAGGGGACAATGTTGGGGGTAAAAAGAAAAAATGATGAATTTATATAGATCATATGTCTCTACAGATCTGTTCTTTTAATACTAATAGTTTAAAAACTAGTGAGAGGAGAAATTTAGTATATAGATTTTTGCAGGATGAACCGTTTGATGTGTGTTTTTTACTGGAAACCAGACTGAGGAATAACGATGATGTCTTGCGTGCTAAAAGAGAATGGACACATGGGCCGTCTTACTGGTCTTTTGGACTCGATAACTATGATGGTATTGGTGTTTTGTTCAAGAAATGCGATTTTACAATCGACCGTATCATTGAGGTTATTGAGGGTAGATGTTTATTGTTGGATATAACACTGAATAAAGTGAATTACCGTATAATTAATGTTTATGCTCCTCAAACGTTAGTAGGTAGGAAGGAATTGTTTACAAATATTAAGCCATATTGTTTCACCTCTAAAGTATTAGTGATGGGTGGTGATTTTAATTGCGTAGTGAATAACGAGGATCGCAATAGTAATTATAAGAACCTAAAATATGATGAAAATTTCTTTAAAAAACTGATTGGTCAAGCGGGTCTTGTTGATACCTTTAAGTATAATTACCCAACGGAGCGTGGATTTACCTATCATAAAGGGAAATGGGCAAGTCGTATAGATAGGATATATGTAAAAAGTCAGTCTTTATCTTTTGACTTTCAGCTTCTCCCAGTAGAGTTTTCAGATCATGTTATGATTGTCCTGACTTTAAAAGTAAAGGATGGGATATTGTACGGCAAAAGTATTTGGAAACTAAATGTAAGAACACTAGATAATGAGCAAGTTAAACAAGAATTTATACAGTATTATGCTCATAGGAAATCCACACAGTGTTTATACGACACCATGTCAAGCTGGTGGGAGCAAATTAAAACTGATATTAAAGGGTTTTTTAAGTCCAAAGCCTGAAAGGAAGGAAATGCTCAATACATGCAGTACCTCGCCCTAAGGCTTAAATTAAATAGATTATACTCCAGGGTTAATAATGGGGAGAGTATAAACTTAGACATATTGCTGGAATTAAAGATAAAATGAGGAAACTTCAATATGATCGTATGAACTCGTTGAAGGCGGAGAATAAATTTGATAGTTGGGGGTTTTCTGTTCCTGATCCATTTGAAGCTTGTAAAGAACAAATTGGTAAGAAAACCATATCAGGATTGGTAGACAAAGATGGACATATCCAAACAGAGGGAAGGAAAATTTAGGATATTGTTACATCGTATTTTGGAAAACTGTTTGCAAAACAAGATATAGATAGGAGTGAAATACAAATGTATTTACAAGATGTGGATACTCCGGTATTAGATGTAAATGAGCCTGTGGAAATGATAAGACCTGTAACGGAAGATGAAATTAAAATGAGTATCAATTCCTTGGGCACAAAAAAAAGTCCAGGTTCGGATGGACTAAGTGTTGAATTTTATCGGGCTTTTTCTGATATTTTGATACCTGATCTAGTAATGTTGTATAATGAGGTGTTAACTTTGGGACAGTTAACTCCATCTCAGTACACCTCTATTTTAGTTCTTTTGTCTAAACGCGGTGATTTGGCTGAGTTAAAGAATTGGCTTCCGCTGTCTTTATTAAACACTGATTATAAAATACTTGCAAAAATTATGTCATCAAGGCTCAGTGTGGTAGCAGAAGCATTGATAAGTCCATGTCAGTCATGTGCAGTTAAAAATCATAGCATACAAGATACACTATTATTGGTGACAGAGGTGATTGAACACGCAAAACAGCAGAGAGAAGGTGTGTACTTGGTTGGGCTGGATCAAAATGGATTTTTATTTAAGACCTTGTTAAATTATGGTATTCCTGAGACTTTTATTAAATGGTTGGAAATCTTATCTAAAGAAGCAGAAAGTTTTCCTTTGATTAATGGTAATTTGGGTGAATCTTTTCAGATTAAATCTGGTGTACGTCAGGGTTGTCCCATGAGCCCTTTACTTTATGTTTTCAGCATTGACCCTTTGTTAAGGAACATTCAAGGGCATCAGGATATTGAAGGGATGGAAGTGAAGTTAGGAGGTGCCTCAGAGCATGTCAAACTCTGCGCTTATGCAGAGGATATTACTGTTTTTTTAAAATCTGATGCTGATAATAGGGTATTACAGTGAGAATTAAACATTTACTCTAAAGTTTCAAATTCTATGGTTAATGAGGATAAAAGTGAGGCTCTTTGGATTGGGAATCAAACAGAAGCGTTTCCGATCTGTTTTAAAAGGAAGGAAGAAACTATTAAAGTCTTAGGGATCACATTTGGATGTGTAGAGGATATAGGCCAAAGAAATTGGGAAGGGAGGTTAGAAATTTGTTCTGCTAAAATACATAAATGGAAGAACTGGAAATGGTCCTTTGAAAGGAAAATTCAAGCCATTAAACGGTTTCTCCTTCCGATATTTATCTATACCAGTTTTGTTTTCCCGCTACCTGAAAATGTGGTGGTTAGAATAACAGGTTTGTTTTTTCAGTTTATATGGGGAAATCGGTTAAACATTATTAAGAGAAACGTTACATATCTTCCCAGGAAAGACGGGGGTTTGGGTATGGTGTGCCCCGAATTATTCTTCAATTTATTATTTCTAAGTAAAAATTTATGTTTTTTTAAATCTGGTAGAACAAATTTATGGGGGGTTCTGTATAAGAAACAGATAGTGGATTTTGTAGGTGTTTGGGTAAGTGGTGAAAAGATTAAGAGGATGTCTGGTAGATATAAACCACGCGCTGTCTATGCACAGCAATGTATTCGTTTGTATTGCTGAAATGGCAAATTTCTTTTAATGATTTTATTCAATTTGACAGGAAAATATTGTATAAAAGTATCCTAACCAAGTATTACAGTGCACAGCTTGTTTTGAAAGATTGCCCTTCTATCTTAGTTAAAAATGCCATACAACATGTTACGAGCACAAGGGTTCCGGTCAAGATGAGAGACACGATTTGGCTTTGTTTTCATGGTAAATTGTATGTTAGATCCAATTTAAAATTTATGAATTTGGTGGATCGAAATTGCCCAAGGGATGAATGTACAGATATCTTAGAAACCATGTCCCATTTCTTGTGTGAGTGTCTATTCAGTAAAAAAATATGGGACGTGATGGCAACATATTTAAAGATGTCTCATCTTAAAAATCAGTCATATGCACAATTGGTATATGGTGAATTTAAAATCCCGGGTAATATTAATCAAAGTACGTTGTATGTAATTAATGCCATTGTTATATATTATTTGTGGAATGCTAGGTGTTTAAAGTCAGCAAAACACATTTTGTTATCAGTTGAGTCTGTAACTACTTTGATTATTGATGCTTTAAAAGATGTGTATGTTTAGGAGAGAAGTACACGGTATTGGGAAGGGATTGATCTGTCATTTTTGTTTTGATGTGTTGGGTATAATTTTTTTTTTGGCGTGTTGTAATTATTGTTTCTTTTTTGTGATTGTATTTTTTTGTTGCATGAATATTAAATAAAAAAATTTCCACTTTATACATGGATCCCTTGAAAGTAATTGCCCGCTGTACAAGAAAGCCTTTAGACAAAACTCGGGAAGAGGTACAATAGCCAGATCACCACTCATGGACAGCTGCTTCGTCATTCATGGGACTCGTCAGCATGAGGTTGTGATACTGGCTTAATAGTTGAGGCTTGGGTTAGCTAAGAAATACCATTACATAAGTTATGGTGGGTAAAAGGTGAGGGAAACCCTTCCACTTAAAACAAACCCTTACATCCCATTGCCCTAGCACAACATCAAAAAGGTATAACCCCCTGCTCTCTTTTACAACCCCCAAACCCGTTAAGCTATATGTATGAAAAATACTACCCTATAGCGTACTATGTATAAGGGATGGATATGGCCCTCTAGGGGGGGGGGGACTAAGGATGTGGGGCAATGTTCCATCTAATTTTTCTTAGTTGGCGTGCGCAGAAAATTTCTCTTGTGCAAAAATTTTCACAGAGCAAACATTTTGTGCGCACAATATCAGTGCCGCATAAAGTTTCAAAAAAATTATTATTTTTTTCTTTTTTTGGGAAAAACTGTTGTGCGCACAATTTTTGGACGCGTGCGCTCTCTAAAAAAGCTATGTGCGCGCAAGCGCACAGCTTAGAGGGAACACTGATGTGGGGTACTTCTGTAACCAGGAGATGCAGCTGAACAATTTAACAATAGTGTGTCTTTTGTTTTTCTTTTTCAAATGTTCACACAGATGTACAAATGAGTTCAAATGGTCATTGTGGTAGTAAAGCTATGCAAAGTAATGCTCCTCACACTTCCTTGGACAAAATTCTACGTGTGTACAACTAAGCAATAATATTTTTACAATAGCTGATCATACTGGGAATAAGGCAGTTTACTTATTTACTGTTTATACTTTTATATTTCCCTTGTCATTGAAGACACACATAACTGCAACAAGCTAGCATGAGCTCATTGTAAGGATAACATTTTGAGATGCCACATCCATGTTGCAGTTTAAAAAATAAGATGCTTTTATTGAACACCATTTAGTCCCGGTTAGTTCCTATAAAGGGGATATTGCAAATAGTTTCTCATCTGTTGATAGAAAAAAACATTGGTAACTGGTTTATACTAAACAGCATCTATCTGAAGCAAGTAATCATTTTAAATAAAATTACATGTCACATAATCATTTACATATATAAAATGCCACTGTAGCAAACACCGACTGTGCTGGCTCAAATAGAGTGTTTCGCGTGAACCTTTCCATAATATTAGATCAGTATCTGTGATCTCATAATATATGACAAAATTTACAGCATAGGAAAAAAAATGTCCTGTCCTTTTAACTCATGATACAATGTGCACCGTCTTCATTTAAATATATTGATTATACATGTGCTTAATGTTGATTTACACTGGTGCGTTATCATTTTTTAACCAACGTATGTCCGCACCTCATTAACTTACACAATTTCCAATTCCAATCATTGAGGTTGCTTTACGGTGTTTCAATGGAACAATAACGTTTTTTTCTTGACTTTACCATGCTGCTATGGCAACAGGTAAACAATGCCCTCAATCCAAGGGCCTACATTTTCTTATATTGTTCAGACATATGATTCACTATTCTATTGCATGAACAGATTATTTCACTTTGTGGTAAGCAGCGCTCTTCCAAAACAATTACTTTACTGCATTTCTAAATCTTCCTATCCAAGCATCAAAGAATACTGTGTGCATTTGTGTATCTGATTTAACACACACACAATTAACAATAATGTCCATAGTAATTGTGACAATGGTTTGGCTAACCAGCCATCCTAAGTCTGCAAACAACACATTTCTTGTGTGATCCATGTGTTTCTCACAGTTTATTGGCTTGATCTAGATTCAGACACTGGGCGTTTTTCTCCATTCTGAGCGATGCCTGTTAGCTTATTCAGCACTAGGCAGGGAGATGCCACCATGCTCGCTTGCGATCTATCCAGGCAAGTGAACGTTGAGTGAGACCACAGTGTGTGAGACATAGCGCTGGAGAGAGCAAGTGGGTGGGAGGGGCGGTGTATGAGAGACACGGAGACAGAGAGTTACAAGCAATCTAGTACAGGGAACACAATAAGGATAAGCTGCGGGGTTCTTGAAGACCAAAGTAAGAAAGGCAAAGAAGAATAGCTTTCAGAAAAGAGTACTTCTCAAAAGAGTGAATACGATGCCCCTGGTAAGAGAGACCCTTTGGAGTTCAAGATCTGCTTTCTAGAGTGCGTTCTGTAGTGCGCTAGAAGATCACCGAAGGAAGAAACCTGCTGTGTCTGACAGTTCTTCTTCAAAACCTGTCTGGAGGAGGTAAGTTCATTTTATTATGTTTACTGTGTGGCAGTAAATTAAAATAATTACTGTTAAATATAGAAGTTAGTGAATACCATTGAAACTAAGTCAGCCGAATATGTAAAACTACAGTGTGTGCCTGCTTTATCTATCTATCTATCTATCTATCTATCTATCTATCTATCTATCTATCTATCTATCTATCTATCTATATCTATTATAGTTGACAAATTAATATTATATTAATTAAAAGGCATGGTTGAAATATCCATTTAACCCATTAGGTATACTTGGTTTGTTGACTGCATTTACAATATTCAACCCTCTGGCTTTCAATGGGTTAAAGGAATACTGTAGATGAATGGCTTTTCCACTGTCACTGTACCATAGTGTCAGCCCTGCTTGGAGATACTGTACGTTATTTATGGCATACTTTATCTTATGAATAATGGATCCTATACGTTAATTGTAATCCATATACTTCAGAATGCGAGACACTGCCAATATAGTTTTATTTTTCCTTGAAATGTATCGTTTTGGTCAAACTGAATCTTAAGTGTGTTTAGTCTTATTGCACAATGTGCAAGAATCGTATTAGAGAAGGAACATGTATGTTAAAGTGCTGTACACAGTGAGGGGAGACCACTCTACAAATACCATACATTGTTTATGTAATGATTATACTATAACCTGTTAAAAAACCCCATCTAAGCAGCTATATATTGGTTGGTATTAGCCATGTGTTTTCAGATGTGTCAGATTCCCAGCATAGAGTAAAAAGTGGTTTGGCAACAGCCAGTTCTTTTGTACTGATAGAGTTAATCATTTCTGTGCCAAAACAAGTATTATATATATATAATTATGGCATTCGAATGGTCAGCATTCAGGAGATAAAACATGGTTTTAAATTTGCAGTAAAATGCATCTAAGATCATATAACTATGATTAAATATAAATATTAAAATATAAAAAAATGTTTAATATATAATGATTAAATATAAATATATAATTAAATATAGCTAAAACCAGATGATTGATTGATTGATAGACAGATAAATAGTTAGACCTTTTATATTTAACAGAAGCTGGGAGGTTAATACATGAAAACGGTTATAGATCATGTTTATCTATTTATAGTAAGGGAAGGAAAAATACATATTACCTGTAAGATATCTGACATAAATAACACACAGTCCCTGAGAGTGGTGATGGTTACCATACAATATTGGAAAACCAGACTGGGCAGAAAAATAGAAAAGATTTTTGTTTCTATAGGTACTACCTAAATGGTTGAAATCATATAATATCAGAAAACAGTACACCAAGAAGAGATGTTTGTTTCCAAAAGTACTATGCAAGTAAACAATGCACAGGTCATGTATAGATAATTTTTTTGAAGTGGTGAACACCAAGTTACCCAAGGCATTTATTACTTTATGATATGTGTATTTTGTAAATACTGTATTTCTGTAGGAACCATTCCGCAGAACCACTTGCCTTCATTTACTTTGGTTGGCTGGCCCAATGGGCGGCTTAGAAGTCTTCCAATGAGAGCAGAGAAGGTTAAGTCATTAACCCTGTACTTAGTAGCCAGTAAACACCTGTTCCTTTACGTGAATAAAATACACTATTCAGGCAAGCATTGTTTGTAGTGCTGATTCCTGGAAAAAAAGTGACACCATTGCTTTTTTTTTAATCTACTAAATAGTATTGGTTTTATATCATCACAGTATATTGTGAAAACTGCAGGGGTTATATATGATGACAACTGAGACTGTGTAAATAACAGGACATTAAATACGTTCCAATTGAGAGCAGTGGCAATACAAAATAGTGTACATACATAGTAAATTTAATAAGTAAAAAAAATCCTGGTTGTTTTAGCTTCAATCAATAATTGAATGGTATTTACTAGACTTGTGCCTTTGGTGATGTTCTCTCCCTCGATTGGGGATTGGGGGAGAGGAAGTCATTGGCGGAAATTGCAGCGCTTTTGGTGAGGTTCATCAAGGGAGAGGATGCCACTTGAAGAGCTACCATTGTGGGAGAAGGTTGCACAAGGTTATGTCCGCAGAGATGAGGACGAAGATAGAAGATAAAAAAGAGGAGATGAAAGAGAGAAGGTTAAAAATGAAAGAAGGAAGATGAAGAACAAGAAGATGCAGAAGCAGCGAAGGTAAGGAAACATTAAGAGAGCATGAGAGAGAATGAATCAGAATAACCATGTGAAAGGGCCCACAATTGTCAGATGAAAATTCTGATGAGCTTTTTGCTTCATTTTCATCCACTTTGTGGGAGATATGGCCTCATTTTCATACGAATAAACAAATTTGCCAAAATTCGGTAAATTTGCAATTCGTACGAATCCAAATGCACAAATCTATTAGTTACCATTACAACTGCCTGCATGAGAAACTATTCAAATCTGAAGTAACTATTACGCACTTGTGCATTTTCTCACATACAAATCGGATTCATTTTGCCAGTACACAAGGGTTTATGAATTATTACGCCTCAAGCATTAAACTAGGTGCAATATTTTGATTCTATTGTATTGAAGCGGGGAAATCATACACTGAGAAAGTGTCTCATCACACCTGCATAGATTATATAGGATTGATATTAAATGAATAAGCATTAATTCATGCATACTTGGTCATAAACCCTCCCCCTTACCTGAACTGCAGACCTCTCACTCTCAGATTTCTGCAGAGGCCGGCTTCTTCTCTCCGCCCCAGGGGAAGAAGGAACGGAGTCATGTGACGTTCCTGTTCTCCTGGCCTGTACAAGAGACACTGCCCGCACACTGGCCCCTGCGGACAATTATTTTTGGCCGTTTCTTTTAATTTCGGCATTTTGCCGATAATCCCCTTTTCGACCGATATATTTCGGCCACCAATATATCGGTGAATCCCTAATCAAAAGTTTAAGGTCATTCAGAAATGTCTTTGTCCTTTAAAAGAAAAGCAAGTAGTGTCCATTAAAATAACAATAAATGGATCAGAAATCCAGTGTAGATGATGTTAATGTTGTAAATGACTATTGTAACAGGGAGGAACTTAATTTAATGGAATATCTTATACGTACAGAGGCACCTTATCAGAAACCATCACTCCTGTGTTCCAAATTTAAATTTGTATAGGCTAATCGATCACTAGAAACCCCTTTATTATTATTATTATTATGGCTATTACCTTTTTTTTATTAAGTGCTAACAAATTATGCAATGCTGTACAATTCAAATGGGGCAGTTAACATAACAATTATACATTAATACATACATACACATCAGGAGTTGAGAACCGTACCTGTGAGATTGCCATCTAGTCTTAAGGTAATTTTAGACAAAATATAAAACAAGGGGGATGGAAAAAGCGCTAGACAGGACTTTCTAAAGGTAATTCTTTGTTAAAAACGTATAAAACAGATTCTTAAAAGTCCCTAAACATTCATAAAATAGAGCAGCCCACTTGCCAAAGTTTCCTCTTCTTGGCTTGATTGATTCACAAATGCGGTAGTGGTTGCGCTTCCACAATACAAAATAGAAAAAAGAAAAGCAGCACAATGGTGCAGTACTCCATATATATATATAAAAAGCGATAAAAAAGTGGTACTACTATCCAAGCTCCAAAATGCACGTATGGGCGATACAATCCTCGCCTAAGGATGAAATAGCAGCAATGGTGTGGTACTCAGGTGTTGGTTAAAATCGTGGTTCAGAGCAATTTGAAGGTTGCTCTTTCCTGCAGGTGTAGGTGGTATGATCCCCACCAAGGATATTGGAACAGCAGGTGTCCTTCTCGATAAAAAAATAAAAGAAAATGGTCCCAGGAGCAATGTAAAAAGGTTATTTATTTATACTTTACAGAATAAAAAGTATAAAATAGCATAAAATAGCACAATACATGTTTCACTTTTACAAAGGCTTTTTCAAAGTGTTAAAAAGTGTTTGCTGCTATTTCATCCTTAGGCGTATGGATTTTGGAGCTAGGATAGTTAGCAACCTAAGGGAGTAGTATGGTACTTAAACTAAAAGGAGGTCTGAAAAGAGGAAGTAGTATCTCTCTTGTAGCAGTAATTAGGGCTTAATTGCTTCATAATGCAAAAGAGGATGTACACCACCCTTCACTAATATTGCCACCCTTGGTAAATATGAGCAAAGAAGGCTGTGAAAAATGTTCTTTATTTCTTAACCTTCTGATCTTTTCTTCAAAAAATACACAAACATACTCTGCTCTCATGGATATCGAACAATGGGCAAATACACAGATTTATCAAAAAAAAAATGTTAAATATATGTGTGGCACAATTATGGATGCCCTTTTAATCAATACTTTGTGCTACCTCAGTCTGCCAAGATAACAGCTCTGTGTCTTCTTCTATAATGGGAAAGGATCTGCGACCATTCCTCCATATGGAATTACCCTAGTTCCTTCTAATTTCTAGGTCCATGCTGGTGGATTCTCCACCTTACTTCATTCTGCATGCTTTCTATGGGGTTCAACTCAGGGAACTGGGATGGCCATGGCAGGACCTTGATTTTGTGGTCAGTAAACAATTTTTTGTTGATCTTGAGATATATTTTGGATCATTATCCTGCTGAAGATCCAACCACGGCCCATTTTAAACTTTCTGGCAGAGGCAGCCAGGTGTTCATTTAATACCGTATTGGCTCAGATATAGGCCGCCCCCGTATATAGGCCGCACCCTAAAAGTTTGGTGCTTTGTTAAAGAAAAAGTTTTTTTCTTTAAAAAAGCACCAGAAAAACATGCTGCCACTCTGTCTCCCCCCCGAGATATGCTGCCACTGTCCTCCCCCCCCGAGATATGCTGCCACTGTCCTCCTCCTCCCCCCGAGATATGCTGCCACTGTCCTCCCCCCCGAGATATGCTGCCACTGTCCTCCCCCCCGAGATATGCTGCCACTGTCCTCCTCCCCCCGAGATATGCTGCCACTGTCCTCCTCCCCCTGAGATATGCTGCCACTGTCCTCCTCCTCCCCCCACCGAGATATGCTGCCACTGTCCCCCCCCCTGAGATATGCTGCCACCCTGCCCCCCCCCGACTTACCAGAGCAGACTCCCGGGTGTCTTGCGGGGCCGGCAGGGGACATCCACGCAATACGCGTATACAACTTCCGGTGCCAGCACTCAGCGGATGTGCCGGCACCGGAAGTTGTATACGCGTATTGCGTAGATGTCCCCCGCCGGCCCCGCAAGACACCCGGGAGTCTGCTCTGGTAAGTCTTGGGGGCAGAGGTAAAACGCATCGTGCGGACGGTCACCGGCTGCGGCGATGCGGGTAAACAACCTTCGCTGCCGGGACATCTGCACGATGTGCTTTAACAATCTCCCTTGCCGGGACTCCCCCCTTGGGAATTCCCGGCAAAGGAGATTGTTAAAGCACATTGTGCAAACGTGCCGGCAGCGGAGGCTGTTTACCTGCATCGCCGCAGCTGGTGACCGTCCGCACGATGCGCTTAGACAACCTCCTGTGCCGGCACGGGGAGGCTGTCTGAGTGTATCAGAGAGTAGGATACAGGTCCCCTGCACTGCTGCGGGGGATCTGTATCCTAACCCCGCTGCCTGCCCGGCGCCCGGGACTGCATGTCCCGGGCGTCGGGCGCTAGACCCCGAATATAGGCCGCACCCCCACTTTAAAGACTTAAAGTGGGGGAAAAAAGTGCGGCCTATATTCGAGCCAATACGGTATATTGTTGATATTTGATTGAGTCCATGAAGCCATTTATCCTAACAAAATGTCCAGGTCCTCTGGCAGAAAAACATTAAAGAGCCAGCCCTATATTTAACCCTGGGCATGAGGTACTTCTCCATATGGCTACCTATCTGTGTGCGCCAAACGCACCTCTGGTGTTTATTGCCAAAAAGCACTATTTTGGTTTCATCTGACCATAGAACCTGATCCAATTTCAAATTCCAGTAGTGTCTAAAAAAACTGAAGACGGTTGAGTTTTATTTCAGATGAGAGTAGAGGCTTTTTTATTGAAACCCTTTTGAAGCAACGTTTGGCAATTGTAGTTTTGGAGACTTTCTGACTCCAAGAAGTAACTAACTTTGCAATTTTCCAGCTGTGGTCCTTGGAGATTTTTTGGACACTCAAACAGTCCTCTTCACAGTGCATTGAGACAGTATGGACACACGTCCACCTCCAGGTTGATTCATAACATTCCCAGTTGACTGAAACTTCTTAATTATAGCCCTTTTGTTATTTTCCTATACCCACTTCCCATTTTGTGAAGCTCAAAAACCTTTTGCCGGATCACAGCTATATTCCTTGGTCTTACCTATTGTGATGAATTTGGCCTACATGGCCATATATATTTGGCCATATAAAGGAAAACATGTATAATAATGCAAATAGAAATTAGTAAACTTTCTTGCAGATCTGGCATTGTAGTCCATATGAATACATTTTCTTGCTTTAGATGGTGGCTAGCAATATATTATTTTTGAACTCTAGTATATGTTTATATGTAACTCATCAATTATGGTGATATAATATTATAATACACATTTTCAGGATTATCTGTGTTCCATCCAATGGTGGGCCCCAGATATGAGTAGAGCACCTAAGCAATAACATAATCTGTCTTTATGTTTCTGTCATCGCGGGCAAAAAAGTATTTGGCGTACAACTACACTGAAAAAAAACACAAGCATGTTATGTGGTTTGCAAGATGATTAGTCGTTGATACTGTTACATGATAACAACACCTTTAGAGTCCCAAGTAAGCATTCTGATCTAACTCTATAGTACACAGTTTTAAATACCTTTAAATGCTCAAAGCATCAGGGATGGCCAAAAGTGGCACTACTGTATAAACAACTATAATGGTCCATGCTGATCCATGGAACATTCATCAGAGTATTAAGGTTAGCGATATATTCAAGTCCCTTTTTTGAAGCTTATTATGGATACCGTACTTGCCGGCGTATAGCACGCACCGGCGTATAACACGCACCCTCCGCAGGACCGGAAGTCAGGGAGACGGCGCTGCAAATCGTGCAGCTCTAGGATTTATCGGCGTATAACACGCAGGTAGGGTTTTAACTTCGTATTTTGGTTTAAAAAGTGTGTGTTATACGCCGATAAATACGGTATATCTTATTGTTTCAAATTAAATTAATTTCTTCTATGGCAAGTATTTTGTCCTTGTGACCTTAAACACATCAGTGCAAACTTAAGTTTTTTCAAATTCTTCCAGACTAATTTAATCAGTCATGTTCATGACAGAATTTTTCTTTCTTCTCTCTCTGTATATAGTATTTCTCAGTCCATTAATGGTGATGGAATCCCCAGTTCAAATTTTTCGTGAGGGATCAGATCATCTGCCTGTGAGTACTACTTGCTCACCTAGTTGTGCACCTGCATGTTCTTCAAGCTGTTATTCTAACTCCAGTTGGATTCTTGGCTTGGGAGACTTTGAAAATGGAAGTGAGTATTCTGACTCTCCCACTTATGGAAGCAACCATACCAGCATTTCTCCTACAATATCAGTGATCATTACAGCTGTCTACTCTATGGTGTTTGTGGTTGGACTGGTGGGCAATGCTCTAGTGATGTTTGTGATAATCAGGTAAGTAACATTTTAGATTACTTGTGAAATAAATCCTTCAGTATTTCAAGAACTGTTTTATGAATAAAGTAATTTGTTATAGTTTGTGCATTTTACGTATAACATTCACAGTTTTATAATGTTATTAAATAGTACATATTGATTTCATGTTGTATTTAAGCTCCATATGTGTATTACAGAAAATATTAAATGTAATAAAATTTGGCGGAGGTAAATTAGCTATTCCATCAACTTTGTTGAATTTAAAAACGTTCTGCCAAAATGTATGTTTAATGGTTTGTCTAAGTGGAACACCATATTTAGTGAAGACTAAATCGTTATAAATAGGTATAGGCTAAGATGAGTCTCAAGACACATGTAAGCACCCCCTTAATGGTTGTTCATTCATATGCATGCAAATTCCGAGAATTGGTGCCTCTGAGCAGATTTATTTAATGAGCATGAGATATCTTCTGCCTCTCTGTCGGTAATCATTTGTTATAGGAATACGGTTAACAACATGGACAAAATTACACGGAGAAGTAAAAATAGTTTGCTTCAATGATCCTCCCAAAATGAGCAAGTAAGAACCATTAACATTATATTTGATAAATCTGTTTTATCCTAACAAAGTTATGATAGGAATTATATGTCTAATTTTTATGGCATTCTTGTTGACAGCATCATGTAGATTTTCTAAAGGACAAAATCGGTGCTACGGTTTTGTACACAGCAATTCAATTTTGTAAATTTAATATGAAGTAGAAGTAAAAACCAGACCTCCTGAAGTTTATTAAATTACTTGCTTATGTGCCTACCAGAAAAGACATTGAGGCTTATAAAACGTGGCAGGCTGTGCTTCCTCTGTAAGGATAATTCTCCTTTTTGCATACAGTACAACATAACCCAAAGGTAAGTATGTGTATGAGTAAGTGGAACTTCCTGTTTAAATTATTTCATAATGCTTTTAATTTTTTTAAATAAATTGCTTTTCCTCTTGAGTTTCAATTGAGTGATATACACTAAAACATATTCAAGTGAACTTTTTATAGACATTTTACTTACAACAGGGGTTATTTCCTGAAACAAAATGTTTTAGGTCACTTGCTTTTGGACCATCACTTATAAGTTCTTGCTGATATCCCAGTCACCTATGCATGCCAAGATACATGCTTAGGAGCATGATAGGCCACAAACACAACCCGTGGCAGATCCTTCATCAACGAAAAGTAGTTGTTAGTCCTATGTTACCCTGCTGAAAGCCACTCCTTACTTAAAAGTCAACAAGTCTCAGAATATACAGAGCATATGGAAGCAAAATATACCTTGTACGTAGAGGATATTTGTCACTTGTAATCATCGTTGTTTTTTTCTGGACACAGCAGGAGTTGAATTTAGAATATTGAGCTCATAAAAGGGGCTAGACAATTTGAGATGGAACACACAGTTAGGTCCAGAAATATTTGGACACTGGCACAAATCTTGTTATTTCGGCTGTTTACAAAAATAAATTCAAGTCACATTAAATAATGAATATGATCTTAAAGTGTAGTCTCAGCTTTAATTTGAGGCTATTCACACCCAAATTGGAGGAATTACAGCTTTAATATTTAATATGTAGTCCCCTCTTTTTCACAGGAACAAAAGTAATTGGACAATTGACTAAAAAGGTGTTTCATGGACAGGTGTGGGCTATTCCTTCATTTTTTCTTCATCAATTAAGCAGGTAAAAGGTGTTGTGGGAATCCACAATATGCGGTCAAAGGTGCTCTCAATGCAAGTGAAACTGGCCATCCTTAGGATCATCAAAGAGATATCAGCAACATTAAGAGTGGACAAATCAACAGTTTGGTACATTCTGAGAAAAAAAGAACGCACTGATGAGCTCTGCAACATGAAAAGGTCTGGTTATCCACGGAAGACAATAGTGGTGGATAACTGTAGGATCCTTTCCATGGTAAAGAAAAACTCCTTCACAACATTCAGCCAATTGAAGTACACTCTCCAGGGGGTAGGCATATCATTATCCAAGTCTACTATAAAGAGAAGACTTCACTAGAGCAAACACAGAAGGTTCACCGCAAGATGCAAACTATTCATAAGCCTAAAGAATACAAAGGCCAGATCAGACTTTGCCAAAAAAACATCTTAAAAAAAGCCAGCCCAGTTCTGGAATAGCATTCTTTGGGCAGATGAAACTAAGATCAACCTGTACCAGAATGATGGGAAGAAAAAAGTATGGAGAAGGCTTGGAACAACTTATGCTCCGAAGCATACCTCATTATCATGGCTTCCAATGGCTCTGGGTCACTAGTCTTTATTGATGTGACAGAAGACAGAAGCAGCTGGATGAATTCTGAAGTGTACAGGGATATATTGTCTGCTCAGATTCAGCCTAATTCGGAAAAGCTGATTGAACAGTGCTTCACTTTACAGATCTACAATGACCAAAAACATACGGCAAAAGGAACCCAGGAATTTTTTATGTCAAAGAAGTGGAAAATTCTGCAATTGCCGAGTCAATCACCTGAAGAAAGACAGAAAGGCAAAAGACCCACAAACAACTAACAGACAGCTGCAGTACATATATACAATATATGGTCAAAAGTATTGGGACACCTGACTATTACACCAACAGGGACTTTAATGACATCCCATTTTAAATACATGCATTAAAGTTCATGTGGGTGTAATGGTCATGTGTCCCAATACTTTTGTCCATATATTATATAAAAATGTGTCTTTTTACTATTTTGTGAGACAGAAATATTCTTAGTTATTCCCTTGTGAGCCAATACCAAATTCTCTCTTTGATCCAGTCCTTTAATCTACTGAAGTGGCTATGGATAGCTTTGCACCATCTTAAAACATCTTTGTTGTTACTTTGATTTGATGTGTAGCCTTTTGTTTGAAATAAGTAGCAGAAAAAAAACACTTTTTGTCCACAATGCTGAACTAAACCTTGTAACATTTGAACATGCAAATTTGCAATTATTTTCTTTTAAATGTGTGGGTCAAGTGGAAGACAGGATAAAATCATACATTTACATTATTTATTGGAAATATTTTAGTTTTTGAATTTTCGACAAGAGATGACAGGATTTAAAATCGGGGTGTTTCAGCTTGGGCAGAGACACCTAGCAGTAAAGTGTTCAAAGCACCAGCTGCACATTCAAAAAAGGAAACTGTAATGGTATGGTGAGGTAGGACCCCAGATGGCGGAGTTAGCCAGGCCAAACAGGAATCAGAAAGTCAGAGAACCAACCGGGTCAGACAGGTAATCAGGATAAGCCAAATCAGAATCCAGAGACAAGGTCAACAAGCCGAATCAATACCAGACGAGAAGGAATCAGGAGCCGAATCAGGAGACAGGAACGAGGTCAACAAGCCAAGTCAAACCGGAGCAGTAGTCACAATCAATGCGCAAGCAAATAGCAAAATACACCAACCAAGGGTGATCCAGAAGAGGAAGTCCGGGTTTAAATAGGGAGAGGAGGAGGCGTGTCCTGCATGAAGAGGTCACCCGAGGTTATAAAAGCATGTTACAAATGTAACGTGCAATATTAACTTTTGACCACACGGTGGCGCTGTGGTACCCGTTTACCGCGTGGTCGGCCATGCGGTGAAGACGCCGACCGGGTAGCGGTGGTACTCGCTGCCCAGGAAGCCGCCTGAGGAAGCGTCGTGGGAGCAGCCATGGAGCGGGGCCAGAGAGGCAGGTAAGTCCTTACAGTACCCCCCCTCGAGAGCCGCCCGAAGGGCGACCAGGACCCCCACTGGGTTTCCGGGGGTACCTGACATGAAAGTGACGAACCAGACGAGGAGCGTGGACTTCAGAGGCGGGCACCCAGGCTCTTTCCTCCGGTCCGTATCCCTTCCAGTGTACAAGGTATTGGAGGGTACCCCGGAAGAAGCGTGAATCCAGGATGGAACGGATCTCATAATCATCCATGGAGGAGACTGAAACAGGACCAGGACTGGCCAGCGTCCGGGAAAAACGGTTAAATATCACCGGCTTCAGGAGGGAAACGTGAAATGTACGAGGAATACGGAGGTTGCTAGGCAAGTCCAGTTCATAGGTAACAGGGTTGATACGACGGCGGACGGAATAAGGTCCAATAAAGCAAGGAGCCAATTTTTTGGAGGGAGTACGTAGGCGTATATGTCAGGTTGATAGCTAGACTTTGTCCCTGGGCATGAAAGTGGGGGCTGGTAACCGTCTGCGATCATAGTACTTCTTTTGATCCTGAGAGGCAGCAATGGACGCAGAACGGACAGAGGACCACACTGAAGTTAGCCGCTTAAGATGATCATCCAACGCAGGAACACTCGAATCAGGGGATACCGCAGGAAGTACAGTCGGGTGGAAACCATAGACACAGTAAAAAGGTGTATGCTGGGTAGAGCCTTGTACTGCATTGTTTAGGGCGAACTCCGCGAGTGGAAGAAGGTCAGCCCAATCGTTCTGGTTGTCATTAATGAAAGCCCGCAAATACTGCTCAAGGCGTTGATTGGACCGTTCAGCCGCTCCATTGGTTTGGGGATGATAAGCCGTGGAAAAGGAAAGGGTGATACCCACAGCTTTGCAGAAGGCTCTCCAGAAACGGGAAACAAAC
Source organism: Spea bombifrons (assembly GCF_027358695.1). Taxonomy (NCBI): domain Eukaryota; kingdom Metazoa; phylum Chordata; class Amphibia; order Anura; family Pelobatidae; genus Spea; species Spea bombifrons. The sequence goes on along the minus strand of NC_071091.1, from coordinate 84,779,539 downwards.
TGGACTCCACGATTGGAGACAATCACCTGGGGAAGGCCGTGGAGTCGTACAACGTCTCTGATGAAGTTGACTGCAAGCTCCTTAGCTGTCGGTAATTTGACGAGAGGCACGAAATGAACCATCCTGGAGAACCGGTCAACAACAGTAAGTATAGTGGTGTAGCGATGAGAGGGAGGTAGCTCCACTATGAAGTATATGGCGATGTGGGTCCAGGGACGACTGGGTACTGGAAGGGGCAATAGCAGACCGGAAGGGGGAGTCCTGGGGGTCTTGGTTGTAGCACAAGTGTGGCAAGATTTAAGGAAGTCTGCAACGTCCTGTCTCCAGGAGGGCCACCAAAAACTTCGGCCCAGAGCCTGACAGGTGCGCCGGAGACCAAGGTGGCCCGCAAACTTTGTGGTATGGTGCAACTGGAGTATCTTCTCACGGTATACAGGGGGCACGAACAACTTGTCAGAAGGGGTCTGGGCTGGAGCAGTGGGTTGAATTCGTTGCAGAAGGGGAGAGAAAACGGCAAGAGTGACAGCAGAGATGATACGGTTAGTGGGTACGGTGGGTTCCGGGTCAGGTTTCTCCTCTGAGGCAGTACAGAACATACGTGATAAAGCGTCGGCCTTGGTATTCTTGGACCCCGGACGATAGGAGATTATGTAATTGAAGCGGGATAAGAAAAGGGACCATCGTGCTTGTCGAGGTGTTAGTCGCTTGGCATCGCCAATATACTGGAGGTTCTTGTGATCTGTGAGGATGGTTACAGTAATACGGGAGCCCTCCAGAAGGTGACGCCATTCAGAAAGGGCGAGAATCACTGCCAGTAGTTCACGATTGCCTATGTCATAGTTCCTCTCTGCAGGAGAGAATCGTTTAGAGAAGAAGCCACAGGGGTGTAGAGGCCCTTCGTATGTTTTGGGTTGGGACAATACTGCTCCGGCCCCGATTTCCGAAGCATCTACTTCGATTACGAAGGGTTGAGATACATCAGGATGTATGAGGATCGGAGCGGACACAAACAGGGTCTTTAGTGTATGGAATGCTTGGACTGCAGTGGTAGGCCTGTTATGGCAGTCAGCTCCCTTCTTGGTGAGATCGGTCAAAGGAGCTACCACTTTGGAAAAGTCCCGGATGAATCGGCGATAATAATTGGCAAAGCCGAGAAATCTCTGTAGGGCTTTAAGTCCCTGTGGTTGAGGCCATTGCAGAATGGACTGGAGCTTGTCAGGATCCATCTCGAACCCTGTACCGCTAATGACCTTAGAAGGATACACGGTTGACTTCAAATTCACATTTCTCTAGTTTTGCGTACAACCGGTTTTCACGAAGACGTGTCAGGACCTTCTTTACGTGAGTTCGATGTGAAAGCAGGTCAGGTGAATGGATTAGAATGTCATCAAGGTAGATGACAACGAATTGGTGCAGATAATCCCGAAAACAGTCATTTACAAAGTCCTGAAAAACAGCCGGTGCGTTACAGAGCCCGAATGGCATTACTGTATATTCGTAGTGACCAGAGCGGGTGTTAAAAGCTGTCTTCCACTCGTCGTTCTGACAGATACGAATGAGGTTGTACGCACCCCGTAGATCTAATTTCGTGAAAACTTTTGAGCCTTTGAGACGGTCAAACAACTCAGACATGAGTGGCAAAGGGTAAGTGTTTTTTATGGTGATTCGATTAAGACCTCGATAGTCGATGCACGGACGTAGACCTCCATCCTTCTTGGAAACAAAGAAAAATCCCGTGCCGGCGGGAGACGTGGAGCGGCGGATAAAGCCTTTTAGGAGATTTTCACGGATATAGGTCTCCATAGCTTCGGTTTCAGCCGGGGATAACGGATACACCCTACCCCGTGGGGGTACGGTGCCAGGAAGCAGGTCGATGGGACAATCGTAAGGACGGTGCGGGGCAAGGAGTCTGCTTCCTTTTTGTCGAATACATCAGCAAAGGTCTGATATTGTGGAGGTAAGATGGCGGTACCTAAGGAGGCAACCTTCAATACACAGGGTTGAGGTGAAACGCAAGTGGTACACCGCCAGGAGGTGATCTCACGGGTGGACAAATTGATGTCTGGGTTGTGTAGCTGCAGCCAAGGGTAGCCCAACACTATGGGAGCAGCCGGAGAAGATATTACATGTAGAACCACAGTCTCTTTATGGAGAACCCCTATTTGGAGACGAAGCGGTGTAGTGTCATGGGTCACCGCTGCAGGTAGGAGAGGCCGCCCATCGATTGCCTCCACAAAAACTGGAGAGGCTTTCTCCTGCAAGGGAATGTTGTGGAGCCTGCAGAAGTCGCGGTCGATAAAGTTTCCGGCGGCCCCAGAGTCAATAAGGGCTGGGGCTAGAATGGTTCTCTCCTGGACAGTGAGAGCAGCAGGCACAAACATACGCGATGTCCGGTCGTGGGGAAAAACAGCAGGAAGGCCTAGAGGAGACTCCCCAATCCTCCTTAGGCCCTGTAGTTTCCCGGCTTCACGGGGCAGGAGCGCACGTAATGACCTTGTTTGCCACAGTACATACAGAGGTCCTGTTGGCGCCGGAGGGATCTCTCCTCCTCGGAGAGATGTGTGGAGCCGATCTGCATGGGCTCTTCAGGCGGAAGAGAAGCAGAGTCAGAAGCAGCCAGACGTGGCGCAAAACGCACTGGAGCCCTCCTTTGGCGATCTCGCTGTACCTGGCGTTCCCGGAGGCGTAGATCAATGTGGCCAATGTAGGCGATGAGTTCTTCCAAGTCCGTGGGCAGGTCTCGGGGTGCTACTTCATCTTTCAGGCGGTCAGACAGGCCATTAGTGAAGGCAGCAACCAAGGCGTCGTTGTTCCATGCCACTTCTGCAGCCAGGGTACGGCATTCAATGGCATAGTCCGATAAACTGCGTGTACCCTGACACAGTGAGAAGAGACTTGACGAGGCAATATGGTCGCGACCTGGCCTGTCAAACACTTGACGGAAAGTGGTTACAAAGTCATTATAATTGTTGACCACTGGAGAGTTGCGTTCCCAAAGAGGAGTTGCCCAGGCCAGAGCCCTGTCAGTGAGTAGGGAGATGACATACCCCACACGGGCTCTGTCGGAAAGAAACAAGTAGGGAGACATCTCGAAGTGAATGGAGCACTGATTGAGGAATCCACGACAGGTAGCAGGATCTCCTCCATATCTGGGAGGAGGAGGTAAACGGAGGGTATGAAGACCTGGGTCAGCAGGCGGTGGAACAGCAACAGGTGCAGCAGCGGGCACAGGAGGAGGACCACGTGCTGGATCAGTCCTCGCCAGGAGGGTTTGCAAAGCCTGAGCAAACTGGTCCATGCGATGATCTAGACTTTCAATACGGGCTTCACAGGTAGACATCTTCTGGCCAATCTCCGCGGGGTCCATGGTGACCCTTGGTACTGTAATGGTATGGTGAGGTAGGACCCCAGATGGCGGAGTTAGCCAGGCCAAACAGGAACCAGAGAGTCAGAGAACCAACCGGGTCAGAAAGGTAATCAGGATAAGCCAAATCAGAATCCAGAGACGAGGTCAACAAGCCGAATCAATACCAGACGAGCAGGAATCAGGAGCCGAATCAGGAGACAGGAACGAGGTCAACAAGCCAAGTCAAACCGGAGCAGTAGTCACAATCAATGCGCAAGCAAATAGCAAAATACACCAACCAAGGGTGATCCAGAAGAGGAAGTCCGGGTTTAAATAGGGAGAGGAGGAGGCGTGTCCTGCATGAAGAGGTCACCCGAGGTTATAAAAGCATGTTACAAATGTAACGTGCAATATTAACTTTTGACCACACGGCGGTACCCGTTTACCGCGTGGTCGGCCATGCGGTGAAGACGCCGACCGGGTAGCGGTGGTACTCGCTGCCCGGGAAGCCGCCTGAGGAAGCGTCGTGGGAGCAGCCATGGAGCGGGGCCGGAGAGGCAGGTAAGTCCTTACAGAAACTTCTTGCTTTGAAGGTTTATTTAATTTTGCTTCGCTAAACTTGCAGACCTGGAGGCTGCCATTGTTGTCAGCCATGTGGTATTTTTTATTACATTCTCTTCTCAAATACCACACTAAGCTTTATGGCAAAGCTGGGTAATTTATGGCAAAGAGTGGGTAATTTGCACTTACCCATTATTGGCATTGACCCATATTGTTTACCACAGGGCAGTGATTATGTAATGAAATTTCTATTGTGATAGAACTAAAACTTAAAATAAAAAAGCACAATACTTTTGAAACATTTTTATTTGACACTACTAATGGTGGGAGTTCCTCATTAAACTATTCCAATCCAATATTTTTGGCCCACTATAATACTATACTTACCCACAAACCATTTATTGCCTCCTTGATGTACTCTAAAACCATTTAATTGTTACCTCCTAACGAGCAATGAAGTGCCAGGCACGTCACCAAATAACTGTCAATTAATGACTGATGACTTTAAAAAATAAATCATATATTTTTATTACTTATTTCTAAACTGGGCTTCCAGTCCATTTCTTAGGAGAAACAATGAAACGATATTAATTTCTAACCCCTCAATAAAAACAGTCAGTTACTGGCCCATGGCATGTTTGGCACATCATGGCATTATATAAGCTTAGAAAGGGATGAAAGTTAGCTTTCTCTGCTTAAACAGTGTTGTAATGCTAAATGTTGAGGCATTCAGCAACACTGAAATCTTCAGCATGGATCCCGTGTGGCCCCTCCTCGAGGCTTCAACATTTTCTATGTACAATGTGGCAGGGGAGGCCTGATTTAAAAGACCTTGTTGATTGCCTGGTGTTGCTGAGTTGCCATGATAGCAAGGCATTCATTGACACTGAGAACCCACCCCAGGACACAACTCTCGAGTGGTCATAAGCACAAGATGGCGATGCCCATTATAAAATAAACAAGTTTCCAAGAGTGTTTCTCCAAATACTCCAGGTACTGCAGACACCCATATGGAGCTCAGTGAAAACCACATTTCTAATCACAGTGTGATTAGTAAAATATGTAAAAAAAAGAAGAAAAAACAAATATAGTTTTAAAAATTAAATAAAAATGTGGTAACATGTAAAAATAATTATCCAAAGAGGTCATCATTAGGGTAACCATCCAGTCCCGACAAAGTATAATTCAAAAAAGTCCATAATATTGTTTTTTTTTTAAATAAAAAGTTTATTTTAAGGGGAAAGTGCTGAAATTAGTGCTACATCATTCTCAAAAATCTTGGCAAGGAAAGAGTTAAAATACTAGCATTTGAAATACCCATTGGATGTTTAGTAAAAAATGTATGGTTTGATGGGGTAAATTGAATTAGCCAGATTCAAAGACGTCCCAAAAAGGACATAGTCGCATACTGACCAGATGTCAAAATGGAAAAAATGTGCACCTCCAAAAGTGACCTTTTAGCCACCAAACAACCCGACAAATATATGCATGGGTGATATCACTGTACTTGGGAGATGTTGCTGAACACATGTTGGGTTGTAACTTATCCTAATAGCTGTAAATTCATAACTAAAGTACAATGTGTGTGGAAAGAACATAAACTTTGACAAAGGGCGATAAAATAATGACCAGAATGACCTGTCATACAGGGCCCCAAGGTACTCAGAGATGGCTCCAGCCTGGCTGTCAAACAAAGATAGCACAGGTAGGAACTCCATTGTTTAACTAGTCCCATTAATTGGATTGCTACCAGGGGAATTGAAGGTTGGGTTGTATACATGTTTCTGTTTCTCTATGTTAATGCAGTTCTGTGGATATATGAGACTATGTTTTACAACAATAAAATGTTAATTCTTGCTGTACTCAAACCAAGGTAGTTGTATCTACTTATTGGGTACACATAGCAGAGTGTGGCAAGGTGTGCATGCTGACTGGTGCTGGAAGTGATTTGGGGGACAACAGGAGGATACATCTGGGTGATTTCTACTACAGCTCTCTTGGTCAACCAGTTACATTCTTTAAAAGAAGACTGAACTGGGTCCAGACCCCAACCAGATCTGCAACCAGTTCAGTCGGGGAGCACAGCTCCATTGCTCCTAGAGTTGTAAATGCAGGGGAGCTGACAAGAGGCACCTGTCCCACTAACCAGTTCTGGGGTGCACTTGAAGACCAGGGAGTTTGGGTCACAGGTGAGGACAACAGTCCCACTCAACAGGGCAGGGAGACAGGGTCCATAATCTGTGGGTAGCAGGCTTGCTTTCAGTCCTCTCCAGGGACCCCACCCCTTCCTAATCCACAACTTACTCTATAAACCTCATTCCTTCATCTTTCGGTTCCACCACTCTTTTTTGGGCTCCACTTTTTTCGCTTTGAGCTCCACCTCTTCCTCTATATATTAAGCATGGATACTGAGCACCTACATGTATATTTTGTTGTTTCGTGCTCCATTGCAATTGTTTTATTGATTATAAGAGATTATATTGCGTTTTCATTGTTCAAATCAATTAATGAACAAGCAAACATGGCAGATAAACGTACACATAAACGAAGATGCACAATTCGAATTCAAAGTTTGTCTTTGTATATAAGACAAAATCCCTAAATATCACCTAGTTAATCTCCCTGGTCCCTTCCCCTCATATAAATCACTGCCTCTAGCAGATGTTAAGTCTTCCATTGTATAGTACGGGTTAATACGGGATTGTGTCAGGATTAAAAGGTCCATAAGAGCGACTGTATTGGAAGCTGCCCTTCATTGGTTAATGAGTCCCCTGCCAGCGACCAATAGAGGTCATCCCAGTCCAAGCTGCTCAGAGCATTAGTCTCAGCAACTTGGGCTGGGAGGAACAGGGATTTGAGTCTCCCTGGCAAAGAGCAGGGAAAAATACATCTGGGCCTGGGGAGAACAATGGCGTTGGCGCCAGGATTTAAAGGTCCATAAGAGTGACTCTATTAGTCGCCAGCAGGGGGCTCGTCTGGCATCAACCAGTGAAGAGCATAAGTATGAGTAGTAATGCCATACCAAGGCTTCAACCGCAATTACAGTACATTCACACACCATTTGCTCCGTACATACGAGACAGTGCCAGCATATATGTCAACACATCCAATCTTTTATACGAAATGGTCATTAGGGTTGTCATCTATTCTTTGGAGCAAAAAAAGAGCAAATCTACTCAACATAAAGTTCCTTTGAAGACTGAGCTTCACCTACCCTGTTAGAGGTAAAAGGTGTGTAACAGGTTCAACTCTTGCCTGTTTAGCTGGTGTTTGTAAGCTTACATAGTTTAATTTCTATCCAGCTTGTATATAGCACTGTGCATTGCTCCATACAGGTTTTCATTTGCCAGTGTCATCTTTGTCTGGCAAACAGCTTATCAGAGCCATTTTTAAACCCACACAATTTATCAGTGTAATCTTTTGTCCACAAACAGCATATCAGTGTCATCCTTGTCCCCAAACACCTTAACAGTGCCATCTCTATCCCCAAACTGCTTAACAGTGCCATATATGTCCATTTGCCATCATTGTTCCCCAGCTTAACAGTGTCATTCTTCTCCCCAAACAGCTCATATCTGCCATTGTTGCCCCCCAGCATAACAGTGCAATCCTTGCCTCTAAACAGCTTGTCTTTGCCATCTTTGTCCCCAAATGTAATGGTGTCATATTTGTCCCAAAACAGCTTTTCTTTGCCATATTTGTCCCCAAACAGCTTGGCTCTGACATCATTGTCCCCAAACAGCTTGTCTCTCCCAATGTTGTCCCCCCAGGTTAACAGTGCTATCCTTGTCCTTAAACAGCTTGTCTCTGACATCTTTGACCCCAATCAGATTGTCTCGACAATATTTGTCCCGGACAGCTTAACAGTGCCACATCTGTCCACAAGCAGCTTATCTTTGTCATGTTTATCCCCAAACAGCTTAATAGTGCCAGCCTTACAAACAGCATCCCAGTGCCAACTTTGTCATAAAACAGTTTCCCAGTGCCATCTTTGTTCTCAAACAGCTAAACAGTGCCACCTTTGTGACCAAACAGCTTCCCAGTTTCAACTTTCTCCCCAAACAACTTTCCAGTGACAACTTTGTCCCCAAAAAGCCCTGACTGCTGTGCTGAAATAATTTATAAAACTAAAACAATAAAAAAAATTCATCATCAATAATAAGGCAGACTACTATAATATATGATTGACACAATGATTCCTGTTACTCTAGAACCTATTTTTACAGATTCCTTAAATGGTTTCAGTTTACTCGGGATAATATTCGTTTCTTTGCTATTATTTCTGTAGTGTTTACAATAATTATCATATTGTAATTACACATTTACCTTTATATTTACCCAAACTTTAAAATTAAACAATTTGATAATATAATTGCGTTCATTCTTTTTACAAATAGCATATTGATTCATACAATAGAAGCAAATATGTTGTTCTTATTTTTTTGTTTATGGTTTAACTATTATATTACATTTACACATATACTGTAATCTGGCATTTCATGTGTAGCCTATTAAGAGAATAAACACTAAATCACAATTTCTGTATGCACTAAATATACAAATACATTTATAAATGACATTTATAAATGGTGAATCAAGAGACAGAGTTTATAAACATTGTTAATTATCTTTGTTGACATCTTAATTAGTTTGGTATTATTTGCATGTTTTTTGTCATCTCGGATGGTGCTGTCACGTATTATTAGTTACAATGGACTAACTTGATTAAATTACGAAACTGATCTGAAGGAATATTTTCTTACAATGGAAATGTAAAATGTGTGTGGGTTTGGTATTGGTATCTGCAGATATGCTCTTTCAGATATGCTCTGGCAGCGTGTGCATTCGTGTGACTGGGATCAGCAATGACCCAACAGTGTCTCGTTCATGCCATCAACATGGGAGGTTGTTAAACATGCTAGGTTGCTTATATCAGAGAGGGAGAAGTTGTGCTTCTCATAGGAACATTATTCTTTGGAACAGGAAAGGGATGAGGAAAACACAACAGTTGCTTTAATATGTACAGTGTACATTTTTCATCAATATTATTATGCTTTTTTCTCCCAATAGGTATACAAAAATGAAGACGGCAACCAACATTTATATTTTTAATCTGGCGCTGGCTGATGCACTAGTGACCACCACAATGCCTTTCCAAAGCACTGCGTTCCTTATGGGCTCCTGGCCTTTTGGAGATGTGATCTGTAAAATTGTTGTTTCTATTGACTATTATAACATGTTTACCAGCATCTTCACCTTAACCATGATGAGTGTTGATCGATATATTGCTGTTTGTCATCCTGTAAAGGCTTTGGATTTCCGTACACCTCTAAAAGCCAAATGTATCAATGTATGCATCTGGATTTTATCCTCCTCTGTTGGAATATCTGCAATTGTTCTTGGAGGCACCAAAATTTCTGATGGTATGTCTGAATGTATGAGATGTATTTCATGCTATTCAAAATACATTTTACATAATTTACACATTTCATGTAATAAAAAAAAAACATTAATGGGAACTTTGTGAATTACATTAAAATGTAAGTTTTTTTATAATCCACAAATATTGACAATATTTATTGTGGGAGTGTAGAATTTAAATAAGGACTGGTGCAAGGATCTTTGCCGCCCCCCTGTATCTCACCCTTGGGACAGAGTCATGGGAACACATCATACGAATGACTTGCCCCCCACGTTGACAAAGTCGACACCTTTACAATGCTAAATCTCTTTTTTTCTCCCCCGTGTAGTTCAATTATGAATGCAGCATTGTAGGCATAGATCAACTGAATAAGACATACAAACCCTGTATTTGTGGGTATACATGGAAACATAGCATTGCAGGAATAGAGCAACTAGAAAATCAGCATTAAATGTGTAGATCAAATAAATAATGGATGGAAACCCTAAATTGCAGGCATAGATCACAGGTCGTACACCCCCAAATGACAGTCATGGCACCCAGATTGCAGACATAGGACTTGCCCAGCACCCCGATTGCAAACCTAGAACTAGCCTCAGCACCTAGAATGCACACATAGAACTTGCTCAGCACCCAGATTGCATCCACAAATTTGCACAAATTGGACTTGTGTTAGCACCCAGAATGCACACACAGGACTTGCCCAAGACCCAGATTGCATCCACAAACTTGCACAAATTGGACTTGTGTTAGCACCCAGAATGCACACACAGGACTTGCCCAGCATCCAGATCGCACATACACACAGGACTTGCCCCTGCAACCATTTTGCTCACATAGGGACTTGCCCCAGCAACCAGATTACACACAAGACTTGCCTAGACTGCTAGTAAAAGATTTACCCCAGAAGTCAGGGTTCTTCCAAGTCTGGCTCACTTGCATCCTTAATTTATTTTATCCCCTCTTGGCTCAAAACAGTAACAATAATGGGTAGACTGTCAGAATACACTTATAGACACTACCTTTACAAATGCCTGGCCTTAAACACACATCTGCCCATAAACTCATTTACACATGCACATTCAAGCTTGCCCATAATTATAAACATCCTAGCTTACACTTAGCCCTTTGACACTTTTTTCCCTAACATACAAGCGATTTCAAAACTGTATCCCCTTTCTGCTGAGCTCCAGGATATGATGTCATAGTCTGGCACTCAGCATCAATTGTCTGCCTCACAAGGGAGCAATAAGACAGAGCCCATCACCACAGTCTTCCTCTGTGGTGGATTGGAGTGCCCCCCCCCACTGCCCCAGGCAGTTTATTGGTTTGTGAGTGTAGCATTGTTGCGTTCTTGTTTTCGGTACACATTTGTAAACCTATTACACTGTTTTCAGGCTCTAGTGTCATACTGACTGTATCACAACACTCACATCACTAATGCACATGTTTTTTTTTAGACAAAAGAAATTCATATGCGCAGTTGTTAAACATTCTTATGGGTGCTTCCCATGTCATCAGCAAACTCTGTTTACTTGTTCTCCTATAAACAGATGTTCAGTATTAAAGTGTAACTGGCTGTTTGTTCATTATGGGAAAATAAATTCTGCTGTTAAAAGGATACAAAATATATTACTATAAATAACCTGAGATACTATATAAACAGAAATTGAACAAAAAGTTCTATGGTATAATTGAAATATGTGGCAACACTGCATTTTAGCCTCTGGGTGCATAGAATGTATGGTCCATGGTCCTCACTTTTAATTTTAGTAAATATGTTTCCAGATAAAAGAACTGTATTTGCTGCTAATATTGCATTACCCATGTTACCCAGAAATGTAGTTACCACCCAGTAGCTATTATGCTTGCACTGTTGTGCTACAGCTCGCACAAGAGACATTGATTAGAGCATTAAAATGGCAATCATCTCGAGCAGATTTTTACTGCCCAGGTAGACGATTACGCAGGTTTTTATGGGACAGGGCACTTACTCAATAGTGAAGAGGTTTATATTTTTTAAATACTGTTTACTGGTGCTTGCAGTTCTCCATTATAAGTTATGAAGTTATAAATAATAAGTAGTTTCCTATTCAGCAAATCAACTGTTTTCTACCTCCCAGTGTGTGGTTGGGACAAAAGGCACTTTGCAAGTCAACAAAAATTCATGTGACATATCACTTTATTTTCATGACAGTGTTCCATTAAAATCATAATGTACTAGTGTATGTGTGTCATACACTCTTTACTTTCTTCTTTCTTTTACCCCTTCACCCCCCCTACTTTTTGTTTTGTATTGCTGTCTCTCTGATTATTTTTCTATCTTTCTCTACATTTACCTCTCCTGTCTTTACTGCCTTTCCCCCCTCTCTTTCTCTCCCTTCCTCTCTCTCTTTTGTTCCATCTTTCTCTTCCTTTCTTCTATTTCTCTCTCTCTCTCTCTCTTTCTTTCTCCCTGTAATTTGTGTCGTCTGTACAGTACAGTTGTGTTGGAACTCTTATATGAACCCTGCAATGGCCCTGGGGAAGCAAATAAGAAAATCCATTATATTGTCCGTACCTCATCTAAATACCTGATCTAAAACACCATAGCATTATTTTCAGTGGTGCAAGTTTTAGACAGTTCAACTGCTTCACTTTATGCTATTTTAATAAATATAGGATGAAGCATGTTAAATTTAACTAGAAAAAGTGGGAATTCACCCCCTCTAGGACCTGCTTGTGTTTAGCAATAAGTGGTGGACAAAATGTGTTTTATTGTTATTTTTTGACTTCAATTATAAGCTGTGATCGTTTTTAAATATTTTCACATTTTAAAGCACTTGGGAGTGTATGTAAAAAGAGCATTCCAAAAGAGGAAAGAATTTTCAAAGGTGGAAGAACTGTGGGAGGATTAATCTGCCTTTTTTTGTGATTGGACCATTTTTTACCACTTTACAACAAAATTAGTCCTGGTGTCAATAACGTAAATGTTTTCTGACTTATCTTTAATTTTAGAAATTGTATTTATTACACTATAGCACTCACTTAATTGTTTTTTTTTTCTTTTATCAAATAAAGAAATTCTAACATATTTTCTACTTTTTTCCAGGTTCAACAGAATGTGCCCTTCAGTTTCCCAGCCACTATTGGTACTGGGATACTGTAATGAAAATCTGTGTGTTTATCTTTGCATTTATAATACCTGTATTTATTATAACAATCTGCTATACTTTAATGATATTACGTCTCAAAAATGTCCGTTTACTTTCTGGATCCCGTGAAAAAGATAGAAATCTCCGTCGTATAACACGACTTGTACTTGTGGTCGTTGCTGTATTCATTGTTTGCTGGACCCCTATTCACATTTTTGTGCTGGTAGAGGCACTAGTAGATGTACCCCAAAATATTGCAGTTATTTCTATTTATTATTTTTGCATTGCTTTGGGCTATACGAACAGTAGCATGAATCCAATATTGTATGCTTTCTTGGATGAAAATTTCAAAAGATGCTTCAAAGACTTTTGCTTCCCATCAAAACTCCGACTGGACCGTCAAGGAACCAGCAGAGTTGGAAACATAGTGCAAGACCAAACATTCACAAGGGGAAGTGACAGGACTCATAAGCCAGTATGACTAGCAGTGGAAATGACCTCTTTCACACCCCAAGGAAGAGGGGATCAAAATGAACTTGGATTGACCCAAATCACATCTGCTGTATAACTAGTAGTGCAGATTGTTTTTGCCATATGGTATAGTATTTTGTTTTGTAGAACTTGACGAAGCCTGTCAAGATATAAACAAGATATTTCTGCTGTTTACTGAAAACAGTAAATATGGTACAGAAATTGAAAACAACTGCTTCTACACAGCAGTAAACGAATAATATCAGAAAGAAATATTCCATCTTCCATAGGTGATCTGCCAAAGCTGGGACTCTTCCCGGCTCCCTTATTTGTGTTCACATTTCTAAGTGTACTTAGTTTAACCCCTTCATTACCCAATAGATGTACAGGTACATCCACAAAAGTTGTGACAAGACTACCTTCAGGATGCACCTGTCCATCAAGCATTTTTCTATTGCCAGCTTGGACACCCCCTTGTCAGCACAAGCCAGCGTGATTGTATGAGCGCTCACACCATACACCATTACATACACTGTTATACAAGGAATGTCTGCGAACTGCTGACACCCACCTGAAGCTCTTTGAAGGAGAATAGAGACCCTGCTGGCATCTCCAGTTGAACATTTTAAAAAAAAAAGATTTCACATATTACTGCATCCCCAAACATACAGTACATAGAATAGGGAAACAGTAACGTGAGCTTTACTGATTCAGAAAACAGAAACAGTGGTGGTAACCTAGTGTACGGGTGGCCTGTGGCTCTGCATCACAAAGTTGTGGTTTTCTAAATACACAATCATTTTTTTATTTGGGATAAAATGAGGTTTTAAGGTATCATACTGTATGTTGTTGTCAGACTGAATCAAATATAAATGTATATGATGTAGGTGATATAAACCTTAACTATTGTAAAACAAGTGCTGTAGTTAAGCTTAAGCACTGGCCTATGTGAGATATTTTATAGCAAATTTAGTAAAATTACATTTGTAGGCTTTTATATTATTCATTTTCAGCATTTGATATGTTGTGTCATATTATCAATGCTTCTGTTTTGCTATCTGTGGTGAATTGCAATGAACACAAGTGTATCTATTTAATATGAACCAATAAAAAGGTGAACAATTTGCTGCTAAGGACAAATGCCTGAATAAAATATTTTTGTAATATATTTTTGTATTCACCAAATAATATTTAATATTTTTAAGTGTAATTTACATTTTTAATTGTAGGATACATTTATAATCAGTTTATATCATACAAGCTTTGGAAAGGAAAAACAGTTTTTCAACCAAAACACTTTAGGAATAAGTCTATATTAAATTATAGTATATTAGTACAATATTGCTGTTTGACTTTAAATATTTTCTTTCACTCTGGCAGCTTTTTAGGGAGAGGCAGCTTTCATTCTGGAAAATGGTGGAGGTGCTTTTGTCACATGGTAGTTGGAGATTCATAGTCGCTTACCTTCTACCGTGAACATGGTATACTGTAGATTGTGGCTATGGCAACTACCACAAGAAGTGCTCTTGGCATGAATAAGAGAAAAGCATTATATGACTTTGGTGAACACAATGAATATGGACTGCATTACATGGTTGTTATAGTCAGGTTGAAATACTATTTCCACAGTATGTCCTCACCTAAGACTCACAAATATTTCCCCTGCTCCATTACATTTTGAAAATATATATTTTAATTTTAAATGTAATGCTAAATTGTCCCCTAAACTTCCATAGATCCATCTCTCTACTAAAATGCATGTTGGTATTGTACATTAAAGTTGATAATGGAGAATTGAATATAGACATTGAATATTATGAAATATAGATGTCACAAATGAGTTATACCAATTGCTTGCTTCATGGGTGCTTGTACTAATTTTTGATCACCTTTTTTTCAGGAGTTGGTACTATATGTCTTGGATACCCATTGACCTCTGTGACAACATGACAACAAGATGGACACAAGCTACATGTACACCTGCCACATATTTATAGCCAGGGGCCTACCTAGAAACCACATGTTCGTACATATAAACTCTTTCACATACAGATTCATGGTAACACACATTGATTCATAGACATTCATGCTCACTTATACATACACATTCATGCTCACATACACATTCATGATCACATACATACAAACATACATACGCCTTCCCGCCCACATTTTCTTACCTCTCCTGCAGCTTTTGGGCCACTGCTTGCACCATGTGAGTGTAGCCGAATTTTCAACACAATGTCACGTAACGTGACCCTGTTGTGTTGCTGTCTCCCCATGCCAGTCCAAAATTGTTTAGAAAGGGCCCTGCTGAGCTGGACCGGCTCACAGATTTTATGCTTATCTTCCTTTAATTATTCATATAGCAGCAAACAACAGTACAGAGAAAAAAAGAGTTAACAGGAAAAAATGAAATAAGTTATAAATACAGTCAGTGACACTGATCAAATGAAAATAAAAACTATATATGGAGATAGGAACAACAAGGAAAAAAATCATATAACTAGGAGCAAGAAAAGAAAAGAAAATATGGGAAGGTAAGTAAATTGAGTATAGGGGTGGGATAATACTTGCCTCCTGTTTTTAATAAAATCTTGATTTTAAGTCACCACAAATGTAACTGCAGATAGAAGGCGAATTGATACTTCTCACAGGAATTGAAGATAAGTTTGGGAAAGAGGTGACATTGGAACCATGAGATAAGCATCTTTGCAGTAATGGTCGCAGGGGTCGTAACTGCTACTGGGCATGTCCCTTTGAAGCTGTCTCCCTGAACGGCAAGGGCACACTGTGCAAGCAGCCTTGCTTTTAGTGTTTGGAGACACTGACAATCTGTTTAGTGGCAAAGATTGCACATACAAGCTGTCTGTGGGCACAGACAAGCTGTTCTGGGACACAGATGGCACAGACATGTTATTTTGGGGGCTAATATGGCACAGACGTTTTGTTGTGGAGGCTAAGATGGCACAGATATGTTTTGGGCAAATGTATGGCTGATAAGCTGGTTTGGAGGCACAACTGTTTAAAGACAATGGTGGCACTGTGGGACACGTTGCTCATGAAGTCTGGGGGGGGGATTTTTGCACAAGGGCCCTGGGGTTTCTAGTTATGCCCCTGGGTCCTTGATGTCTATATTGACTAAGCAATCTCCTGAAAGAAGAAGGTCTCTGAGAAAGTGAACACTCAACAATTGAGGCCTGAATCTTTTTCTGTACTAGAAAGATGTTGCTTAAAAACCCCTTGTTTGATGAAGGGACATGGATAATAGACCTCTTAAGGAGGTCTCAGATTTCTAGAGTGGCACGTTTCTGGAAAAATAGATTTGGAAAGGTTTCACCTTTGGAGAAACCATGGAAAATCCAAGGGTCTGAAATGATCGTGTGCCACTGTTTGAAAAAGTGATCTGCCATCTTTTTTTTGTGGGGAAAAAAGGGAAATGTTGAGACTTATATGAATAAGGTCTGGAACGTACAAATCCTCTGACGTTCTTGCTCTTAATGTCACGTGGTGGAAAGAAAGGCATATATTGATTGAAGTTATACTTGAAGCTGTACTCCTGTGTTTCTCTAAGGGAGTCTCTGCCCAAGTAACGTGTTTGTTGAGGGTGTATGGCCAGAAAAGTTGCCCCTTCATTTTCCGGTCCTGGTGAAAATCTTAGGAGAGAAAACATTTTTCATTGAATTTTTGGTGGTGTCCAGTAAGGTGAAAGTGTTGATAAACATCCAAATTCTTTCACAAAAGACTGTCCAAATAGTGTGCCCAGTGCTGAGGGACCTGGCTTAGACTTTGACATATCTGTCAATCGGGGGTCGAGGCATCGGAGGATAAAACATCTTCGTTCTGTTATGAGAGCCATATTGGCATTGCTTAGAAGACAAAAGGTCCTTTGAATCCACTCCCTCAAAAAATGGGGCTATTTGTATAATTTTCGGCTATATCTATTTGCCATAGGACCAACAAGGTCAAGAAGCTGCCTTGGCAATTATGTAGGGGTCTCTCCAGACCTTTTCTCTTTCATTCCCTGTTTCTGTAAAATTTTGGGGCCAATAGAAGGGGTTTCACCAACTTTGTTAGGGATGGATGGCTTGGGGCATTTCACCCTAGGTTTATTGCAGGCCAATCTATCTTGAGGCTTATAAAGTCAAAATTGTATATGCTTTTGTTTAATGGGAAACCATTCTGAGTATATTGGGTGTTTTATATTGTCAGGGTTGAACAAAAGTTCACCCAAGTCATCTAACATAATGTTTTTATCAAGCGACTTAGATTTGGAATCAGATATGCTCAATGAGGAATGGTCTTGATTAGGAGACTCTATGTCTGAATCGTCAGTAAGAGTGAGTTCTATATAGAGTGAATCATCAGAGTTACTGTCAGAAACACAAAGTCAAAGTTAGTTTCCACAGTGAGCTGCAGTTGAGGTTGAAGAAACTGTTTTGTGCTTATACGCTTGGAGACAACATAACTAGGTGGAAGAAAAAGTGCCAGGTGGGATATATTGAATAACAGAGAATACTTCTGAGTGCTAAGAGCAGCAACACTCATTAAGGGAAAAAGCAGCAGAAGAAACTGGAACAGCACATAAGGTACTGAATGGGACAGACATGAACTGGAAAGGTGAATAAGAATGCTAAAATAATGTGAAATTGAAAAATCATGTAGGTACAATAAGAAAATGGCAAGTAAAATGTAAACTTACAGTGATGTAAAAGAGAAAGTGCACCCTCTTTGAATTATATGGTTTTTCTGGTCTGGTCTTTCAGGTGTGTGTGTTAACACAATGCCAAGGAGGAAAGACATCAGCAACGATCGTAGAGAAGCAATTGTTGCTGCCTGTCAATCTGGGAAGGGTTATAAGGCTGTTCCCAAACAATTTAAATCATCATTGTACATCATTTAAGCCAGTTGCCAATCTTCCCATGAGTGGATGCCCCAACAAATGTACCCCAAGAAATTACAAAAAACCCAAGAGTTACATCTCAGACTCTACAGGGCTTAGTTAGTATGTTAAATGTTAAAAGTTCATGACAGTACAATTAGAAAAAGACTAAACAAGTATGTTTTTTTGCAAGGAGATTTGTCTCTGAAAAGAACATTGCAGCACTGCTTAGGAGACCAAAGTGGAGATGTTTGGCCGTAATGCACACCGCGAAGTTTGGCAAAAACAAAACACAGTATATATAAAAGCAAACACCTCATACCAACTGTCAAGCTCTGTGATGATTTGGGCTTGTATTGCTTGCAGTCATTGGGTCGACCATGATCTCCTCTATATACCAAAGTATTTTAGAGTCACATGTGAGGCCGTCTGTCTGACAGCTAAAGCTTGGTTGAAATTGGGTCATGCAACATGACAATAATCCCAAGCACACCAGCAAATCTACAAAAGAATGGGAAAGAATCAAGGTTGCAATGGCCCAGTCAAAGTCCAGCGCCCAACCTGTGGTGGACCTTAAGAAAGCTGTACATAAACAAATACCTGCAAACCTCAAAGAACTGAAGCAACGTTATAAATAAGAGTGGGCCAACAGTCCTCCACAACGATGTGAGATACTGATAAAGTCAGACATAAAACGATTACTTCAAGTTATTTCAGCTAAAGGTGGTTATGCAAGCCATTGAATCATGAGGTATACTTAGTTTTTCACTCATGGCTTCTCCATTTTGGCTTTATTTTTGTTCAATAAAAACAGTAGGAATCTACTTATTTATTCTCTGCAGTAATTTTGCTCTGTAATGACCCTAATGAAACAGCCTATACTGAGAGACAGCTAGCATCATTGTTGATGTATCATTTTATTTAGAAAAATAGCTTTCTAAGTGACAGAACTGGAGCTATAAAACCCTGTATTATAGAAACCACAAAGATAAAAACTGCTAAATGCAATACATTGAACAATAGCCACTTCTACTAAATAATACTTCTCCATATTACCTTGCATCACACATATTCAGTGTTATGTATAGTACAATACAGATTCATTTTCAGCCTGCCTTTTTTGTCTATTATATAAACATATTACATAACTCCGCAGGTATATAAATGGGATAGCAACAGTATTACAGTTCTTTGTTAGAGCTAGGGAAACAGATATGTAGTTCAATTATGTTGAATATGAGAAAGGAAATGAAACAATTGGATTTCTTAAGGCCAATAGGTAACCCCTTATATTTATTGATTGTGTGGGAGCTTAAAAAAACCACTGTTTTTCACAAAAACCCACAGTTTCACCAATGTCTTCACTATGCATTATAGTGGGATAACATCTGTGTGCCCCCAAAAATGCAGTTGTCATGCACAATTACATCTGTGTAGTTACTTGAATATCATCATTTACTTGCATCACAAGTTTTTTTATTGCCTAGACTAGCAGTGTTAGGACAGATACATGCATTCTATTCTCCTGTAGGTGGTCGAAGGATATTACAAATTGAAAACCTTTATGTTCATTTGAAGCAATTTAGTTAATTCACGTAAGCCAGGAAATTGCCAACTGGCAAGTCAGGTCAAGTTTGCTTTAGGAAACATACATGCATATTTACTACAACCACTAAAGCAGTGGGACTCTACAGTCATCAACTTGACTGAAACGTGCTGGGACAATGTCACCTATGGCAGTTAAATGAGTACCTTATGTAGTGTAATCAGTTCAAAGATTAAATTCTCCCTTCCCCACATATTTTAATAAGAAAGGCTAGTGAGATTCTGTGAACTACAGGGCCTATGACCCTCAGCCAAAATGAAGATGAATGTGATGAATGTTGTAGCCCACAAAAGTGGGAGAACCATGTTAAAAAAGGATACATGTATGTGAAAAAATTATTTTCTACCTATATTTTTTTCTTTAGCATGATTCAATAACTTAACCCCATGTTATGTGTGCCTAACATTCCCTGGCCAGAGCTAACAAGACTTAGGATCCAGAGAAAAGCGGTGTGGCCTGTTACACAATGGGCCTGTATCTTTGATCTCCCAACCAGTCTATTTATGCAATGGCACAACTTCCATCGACATAAGAGTTATATGATACAAAATAATCCTTTGAGTTTTCTTTATTGAATCTGTGACTATTGAAATCAAGCCAAGTCAATGAACACACTTGATTTTATCACTGGCCCAAGAAAAGTGGCCACCCAAAATATAATCCTGATAAAAGTAAAAAAAAAAAAACAACATGAAAATAACATGTAAACAACAGTAAATTGAAAAACGATCATTGGTTGTGCTTGTCTGTGTATATTTACCATTGTGTAACTAGTGGCACCTAGTGGTTGCAAGATGAATTGCATATTTTATTCATAATAATACACTATTTATTTAGTTATTTACTTCAATTCCATTTGAGGATAAAAATGAGCCACCCAACTTCCCCACACACAGTGGAGTTAAAAAGGAAGGCACTGGTTGGTTTTACTCTCCTGTTAATTAATTAATGTATGAGTTGCATTTTGATTTATAGCATGCAAGCTTTGTTGTTTGTCATGTTAACCCTTTAAAGGTGAAATCCTAAAGGAAACATAATATTTCATACCTCCCAACATTTCAAAATGTGAAAGAAGGACACATTTTTTTTAATTGCTCTCACAGAACTCATCAATACAATTGCACTTTACAATGCTGTGCTTGCATCGCTACTTAAAACACGTCATGCATATTAAAGATAAAGAACACATCAAATTCCCATGAGGCTCAGCCAGACATACTACTTCCATGATGGTGGCTGAGCATCATGGTTAGTGTAGTCAACAGTAAAGGTGCAGATTCTAGCTGTGAACTACAATTCCTATGATTCTCAGTCAGCCAGGTGTCCACCATAATGCTGACTGAGTATCATTGGAAAAGTAGTCAACAACAACAGAGATTTCTTTTTTAATTAAAAAAGGCTAATGTTAGCCTCCCTTCCAGGACCCTTACACACTGCCTTTACACACATCTGCCCATAAACAAACATATACACATACACTGCCCTTACACACACATACGCTGTTCTTACATACCTGTCCATATACACACACATATACACATACACTGCCCTTACACACACCTGTTCATAAACACACATATACACATACACTGCCCTTACAGATGCCTCTCCATACACACTGCCTTTACGCACACCTGCCTATAAACATACATATATATATGTACTGACCCTTACAGTCAAACAGCAAATAAAAGACTGGATATCAGAATTAAACAAAATACAGACTCAAGAGACCAAATTCATGAATTACAGAATGAAGACTAGGCATTATTCCCAGGAGTACTAGGCAGGAAAGCTGCTGGCCAGAGGTGATAAGATAATAACTCCACAAGATATTGCAGTTGAATTTTCAAATTATTATGAGAAATTATATAATTTAAAATGTATTTTCTATAAACACTACAAACTTCCGGTCTGTGTTACATCTCCCTAAACTGCCCCTTGAATAACAGACATCCCATCAGACACCAATCACATTAAACAAAATCAAACAGTCCATAAAACATCTGAAAGCATACAAGGCACCTGTGCACTTTTTGTAATCGGGGTGAAGGAGGGCAAGTCTCCAGAAGAAGTTCTCCTATCTCACATCACAAAACCCAGGTAATACCAGGAAACTTCTAACCCTGATTCACCTTATACACAATCTTATACACATCTGCCTAGCTTAGCGCTGTCGCTCAACATTGAAAAGCCTCCATTGGAGTATATGATACAATCCCTGAAACACTTCGGAACATATATCACAGCAATCATTGCGCTATATCAGAAAATCTAGTTTTACAGGTAGGATTTATGATATTCATAATTACGGTATATTAACTGTAACACTTCTTTTGTTATTTATTTGATTACCTGTGAAAGCTGTTTGAAACAATATGTGGGATACGCGTGTTGACCGTTGAAAAACAGAATTAGAGAACACTAGAACTCTGTCATGCATATACACTGTCCTCAGTGGGCAAACATCTTCAGAAACATAAAGAAGTTGTCAAGGCCTTCTCATATAAGGGCACTGAATTAATAGAAAAATTTAGTGGAGGGGGGATACACAAACATTGTTAACCGAAGAGAGATTTTTGGATTTTTGATTTAGATACACTTAAACCTAGTGTAACGGAAGGCTCTGTTCTCTCGGTTCCTGGGGCCAGCCTCCTCCCTACACACTATGGGTCCTGGCCTTGTAAAGGGGTTCTGGTTTTGGGGAGGTGGGTACAGGTGGAACATTAGGACTATTTCCCCCGGTATAGAGTTAATTTCCCCAATTACCAGAGACTCTGGAGATTTGGGGCACCTGCATTTTGGGTAGGGGCTTATTTGTGGTGTTTTATTCTTCATCTGGTCAGGACTTATAGGGCAAAGAGCTCCATGGCCAGTATTTGCACCAGAATCTGATATCCAGCAGGATTCAGCCAGGAATCAGGGAACTGCCTGTGTTTACCATCATGGGCGTAGGAACCCCTAAAAATCTGGGGGGGATAGCATTTTTACTGGTAGGGTATACCTGACCATTTCACCAACAGGGACTTTTATGACATTGCATTATAAATACATAGAGATTAATATTTAGTTGGTCCCCCTTTGGCGCTATAACGGCTTCCGCTCTTCTGGGAACGATTTCCACAAGATTTTGGAGAGTTTCTGTGGGGAATTTTTGCAACCATGCCTTTATGGACCTTGTTTTGTACACTGGGGCACAGTCATGATGGAATAGAAAAGGACCCTCCCCAAAACTGTTCCCACAAAGTTAGAAGCATAGTGTTGTCCAAAATGTCTTGGTTTATCACCTTCAGCTCATAAAACGTTCTACTAGATGAATGGGAGAAAATTCCCACAGAAACTCACAAAAAAAGAAAAATCTTACAACCACAGATGGACCCCACTGGACACAGCCACAGAAACTACTATGATGTACTGAAGGAACCATCTAAGACTCCTAACACGTCATGCACACAGGAACATATCCACACGCTTAAACACTTGAATAACATACACACGCATGCACACACACACACACAATGGGTTAAACATGTGTTACAGGGAATCATTATCTTCCCTTTAAGTACGACATGCCTGCTCATACACACATATGCACTGCTCTTACGCATGCCTGCCCACAAAAACACACATATACGCTGCAATTGCCTGCAGATACACACTTGCCAGTACTCACACATATGCACTACCCTTATACACGCCTGCCCAAACATACATAAACTGCTCACACACACATGCCTCCCCATAAATATACACTGCCCTTGCGCATACTTACACAGACGTATACACTATAAGACAAATATACTCCTTATATACACACACATATACACTGCCCATACAGACGTACACGTATACAATGCCCATACAGACGTACACATATACACTGCCCATACAGAAGTACACATATGCACTGCCCATACAGACGTAAACATATACACTGCCCATACAGACGTACACATATACACTGCCCATACAGACGTTCACATATACACTGCCCATACAGACGTACACATATACACTGCCCATACAGACATACACATATACACTGCCTATACACACGTACACATATACACTGCCTATACACACGTACACATATACATATACACTGCCCATACACACACATATACACTGCCCATACAGACATACACATATACACTGCCCATACAGACGTACACATATACACTGCCCATACAGACGTACACGTATACACTGCCCATACAGACGTTCACATATACACTGCCCATACAGACGTACACATATACACTGCCCATACAGACGTACACATATACACTGCCCATACAGACGTACACATATACACTGCCCATACAGACGTACACATATACACTGCCCATACAGATGTACACATATGCACTGCCCATACAGACGTACACATATACACAGCTGCCCTATACACAAACACATATGCCTGCCCAAGTACCCATACACATGCCTCACCATATGTATATGCACACACAAATCTACCATCAGACCCCCCACCTTCGTTCTCCACATCAGACCCCCCCCAAACCTTTGTTCTCCACATCAGACCCCCCCTCCACAACCTTTGTTCTCCACATCAGATCCCCCTCCACAACCTTTGTTCTCCACATCAGACCCCCCTCCACAACCTTTGTTCTCCACATCAGACCCCCCTCCACAACCTTTGTTCTCCACATCAGACCCCCCCCACCTTCGTTTTCCACATCATAACCACCCACCCACCCACCTTCGTTTTCCACATCATACCCACCCACCTTCGTTTTCCACATCATACCCACCTACCTACCTACCTTCGTTTTCCACATCATACCCACCCACCTTCGTTTTCCACATCATATCCACCCACCTACCTACCTTCGTTTTCCACATCATATCCACCCACCTTCGTTTTCCACATCATATCCACCCACCTACCTACCTTCGTTTTCCACATCTCTTACCTTTCTCTTCCTCCTTTCTGCTTTCTCTTCCTCCTTTCTGCTTTCTCTTCCTTCTTTCTCTTCCTCCTTTCTGCTTTCTCTTCCTCCTTTCTGCTTTCTCTTCCTCCTTTCTGCTTTCTCTTCCTCCTTTCCGCTTTCTCTTCCAACTTTCCTTTTTGCCGCTCGCAGTCTGTGCAGTGCGGCTGCGCACAGCTGTTTATGCTGAGCGCCGGGGCTGGATATAAACGTCATATCCCGTCGCCCCGGCGCTCAGTTACAGACAGCACGCTGGTGAGTGTGACCTTTATGCAGCTGCAGCCTGCAGGACTGGTTGGGGAGATCACGGATTTCCCTAACCAGTCCTGCAGGCTACAGCTGCTGATCGGGCAGCTGTGAGCACCCTCACAGCTGCACCCGAGTGCACTCACCTCAGGTACAGCCCTGGGGGGGATATCTATATTATCGGTCCCCCCCTTATGATTTCCTGGGGGGGATCTGTCCCCCCCGTCCCCCCCGGTTCCTACGCCCGTGTTTACCATCCTCACCACTGACTACAATAACGACCCCCTACTAGGCTGAGGTGGGCTGAGTGCAAATACTGAGCTGTGTGCAATGGAGACTTTGGTAGTGGATAGGACTGTGGTCTCCACTGGCACCAACCCAGCAGAAGAGCAGGAGCATCAGGGAGATGATGCAGGCGTCATTACTCCACAGCAGCTGAGGGAGGGCAAGGGATACGGCGCATTCGGGTTCAGGGCGTCCTGTCACACTTTACATATTAAAACTATATTTTGTATGGCAAATATGATGAACACTCATGTTCTAGAGTCTGATTAATTGAGAATGCAATTTGTCTTATAACCATGTGAGGTCACTGGAGCACATGAGTGTAGCTGCCATTTTATAATCCACTGCTATAAATTGGGTTCTTTTATTGGTTGTGTATTTTTTTATTTACTATTATTTTTTCATTTTCAAAGGCCACTTTCCATAGGCAGAACATGAAGACTCAAAGGTATCACCTGAAATGGATTGAATTAGCTTAAAATGCATTTACCATCATTTCTTTGCAAATTGCACCATTTGAGTATGAAGAAGATGGACTGTGATTTTCTGCTTCCACTTTCCTGGCACCCAGAGTGTATTGGCCTTGCCCCCTTACTTGAGGGACTTACAGGTAAATATAAATATGTGTGGTCTTTCAGCATAACACAATCACAAAAGACTCCCACATATTGTGCAAAGTGAGCTAACTTGTTTACAGTTGAACCAGCTACATGCACCAGGAATGATTTTTCCTCTACACCCCCATGAAATATATATATATATTCCCCAAAAGGACATCAGTTGAGAATCTGAAAGACACCTTGTTGACCACTGCTGCCACAAATCTAACTGTAACATAGGATTTTTATTTTTTTTGTTTCATTTCCATACTTCATGTACTCATTAGTGTGATTAGCGGGCTATCCTGCCAAACTGGAGTCCCTCTTTTTTCTTGTTTTTTTCTTGCAAACATAGCATGGCTTTTACTGGAGTTCCTCCCCAGAGTTTGGATAAGTTTTAAATTTGTTTTATTTGGTTTGAGGACAATTTTAAAAAATATTTGTCGTCATCTAGAAACTAGCTAGCACGCAAATAATTAATGAAACAGCTTAGTGGATATATTTAGCTGTTAGATTATGGATTAAGTAATAATGTAAGGAGTAGTGTTGAAGTACTGTTAGTAAATAGAGATAGTCTGATGCCATTAGATGTTGAGGTTAGAGTATAGTGTTAGTAATGGTGATGATAATCGGATCAATGCTATTGATTGATTTACATGAGGGGGAGGGTTAATCTGCTGGCTGTCATAATGATCAGATCAGTTCAATTGGTCAGGAGTGTAGGCATCTTAAATACCATGCACACTCAATATTAAATATAAAATATAAAAGTATTAATTTAGTTTGCCAAAGTTTAGCCACACAGGGCCTTCGTCAGGGCAAAGACAAAAACAAATCTATTGGTCTGATTGGCTCTGTAGCAGTCTGAAGTGCTACAGAGCCAAACTGACAGCAAGTGATCCAGAAGCACTTTTGACTTCCAGGTCAGCGCTGTTGAAGGTAACATGATTTTTTTTGTTTGTTTTTAATGCTGGTGCATCATAAAATGACCCCCCCACCTTTAAAAAAAAAAAAAAACCACACTTTTATTAAATGTAAGTAACGCAACAAAATTGGACAAAAACAAATCAATAACGATATTAATAATTTTAGATATATATATAGATATATATATATGATTGCCAACAGCAATCACACTCCTATCATGCCCTGGCAGTGAGTACATGATGGAATCTGGACATGATAGGAGTGTGATTACAGCCTCCCTATGCCATGCTATCCCCCCACTTACACATCCATGCTATCACACACTCATTAATTTACTCATTCACAAACATTCATTCACAGATACTTATTCACAGAAACTCATTCATTCCCTCAATCACACATACTCACTTATACACCCACCCCCTTACCTGAAGTGCAGAGCTCTCACTCGCAGACCTCCGCAGGGGCCCTGCTGCTTCTCTCTGTGTTGCTCGTACAATGTTTGTATATAGAAATAAGATGCCAACATAGAAAGTCAGTGAAATAAAAGAGCGTATGATTTATTGAGTGTAGTCCTTATTGTTTTTTTTTCCTACCTGCTGTTGCTAATAGGTTGCTTAGTAACTGTCCAGAACTCAAAATAGAGGAGTCCGATGTTCCTCCCATGATCCGCTACCATGGAGCAGGTGACTCGCTGGACCAATCAAATGCAAGCGAGAGATGAGGAGAGGAAGGGAGCTCTATTAGGCCAAAAGGGAGCCCTGGCTGGAAAGGCCTGCTTCAAAGGTCATCACAAGAATCATCCTCACCAGAGTTGCTGGTGAAACAGTGCTGAGCAGTATAGACAAAGTAGCAGGAATCAGGAGCAAGACTGTAGCACAAACAAAGCCGCAGTAGACCCAGTGTATGCTACACCCTGCAGGAGTACCTGAGAGCCAGAGAGATAAGTTCACTCTGTTCTGGAGACAGTAATCTGCAAGGTGACATACTTTTACTTAAAGGAGTAGCGCTACCAATATACACATCACAGTAACAAGTGCATCAACTTTAACCTGAGTAACAGAGGGAGGTTGAAGGTTGTTTGAAAGGAATTGAGAAAGACTGAGTGGGAACTATAGGACAATCATAAGTGTACTGTTATTGTTATTATTATGTAAGTTCTATTATTATTGCTGTTCGGCAGAGAAGATTGGGAGACATTCAGAGAGAGTGAATGAAAGTGTAAAAAAATGTGAATGAGCATGAGAGAGTAAATGAGGGCGAGTGACAACAGATTTATTTTCTGAATTAAAAATGTCCAATGATTTTCATCAGAACCAAAAGGGCAGGAAAGAAAATTCATTGTCTGAAAATGAATGGACCAAAAAACTAAAAAATGTTTAAATCGATTTTGGTCCATTTGCACGAGCCTAGTACTAATTCCTTTTATTCCCATAATATCTGGGTGGGCAGATCAGATCAGCTAGATCAGATCAGCCGAAGTGATCAGAATACCCCTATCTAACATAGTAACATAGTAACATAGTTCATAGTAATATATCTCTCGAATTGCACAGAGGTTTAGGAGCATTCTATCCAGCACTGATAACTTAACTATGGAGGAGGTAGGTAAGAAGTTGAGCAAAGGATTGTATACTACCAGTTTAAAATACTAAACCAAAGTTATCATTTTACTTTCATTATTTGAACATTGTGTATGTGTGTCATGCCTAACCTGGGCTCCCTAGCTGCTTGGTTGGCATCTCCAAAACATGACCACCCACACATACATACACAGCCAAACACACATACATAAATACTAGGGGCAGTCAGTGACCTCCAACCAGATTTGTGTCACGTCTCCCGGGCAACACAAGACGCCAGGGAGAAGTGGGCGCTTGGTTCATGCCGCAAGACTTGTGGGTGTTGCTGGGCAAGGAGCAACCCCAAGCCCTTTGGCGGATGCAGAATGTAAGGGGTGGTGCAGAGACACATCTATAATAAGCACCCTATTTAAACGGGGAACAGCTGAGCTATCATTACTCAGTTGTTCTTTTCTCTTTACCAGCGAACACTCAGCTACATTTCTCTGTTTATCTCAATATTCTGACTCTTGGCTTGTCACACCGCTTTGAACCTTTGCAGCCTGGAGATTGACCTTTTGAATTACCTTGACCCTGCTTCTTGTCTAACACCTGTCTAGGTTTGTTGCTTTGGACTGTATTCCCACTTAAATTCAGTAAGAACTGCATTTTGGGTTTCATATACAAGTCTGGCAGTGCGTCTGTTCATTTTGTCCATGATACATATAAAACATTTTCCTCTACCACTGCCTTTTCTACTTCTTCTATTTAGTTTTCAAATTACAGTGTTATGTTTTCTTAGATTTCAAATAAATAAAACAGTTGCATACAACAAATGCGCATTACATAATAGTATACAATTAAATGCATATAAAAAACTGAAAAATCACATAAACATTTGGTGTAAATCACAGCACATATTAATATATTTTCTACGTTACTGAAAGTGTCATTGATGTTACTCTTTTAACTTTACAAGTTCAGTCTCAATAGTAAACTTTCTTTCAATTTACCTGGGAGATTTCTTGGAGGTAAAAATTTTAGTTAATAATAATCATTCACATAAATTAGGAGTAACATCCAATCCATGGTCATTTGGAATATGACTACCCATTTTTATTATATTTATATCAATTATCAATTATCAATTATAGAGATAGTTCACAATGATTTATAATTATCAATGATTTTTTTAAATTATCAGATTTATTTAAGTACTTGGTATGCATTCGTGTTTGATAAGACTGGCTGGGTCAGTAGAATGCTCTTTTCATATCTTTTGTGAGAATTGTTTGCATTATAATACTATTTATTCATACACTTCGTATTGCTCTAGTTGGTTGTTACATTGGTTATCAGTGATCGTCTAGTTCTCTACACTTTTTTCCCCAGACTAATCCGGTTGCATCAGCTAAAACATGAGCAGTTGCATTGAGTGAACTGTACAGCAGAGGGCAGTAGATACTGCAAATTAAAGTTAGGTGTTTTGTAAAATTGTGGTTATAGGTAAAACAAGGATAAATCCAAAATCCACGTGTGAACAAAAATATACTAATAAAGAATACTCTCCAAAATAGCAGCTTCCAGAAAACACTCTTCCTCAGGTGCTCAAAGACACGATACGATAACCATGGAAAAGATCAATCTTTTTCGACTGCATAGACAGAGCTACTTGTTCTTTTTCTCCTGAAGAAGCCAGCGTACCACTGGCGAAACGCGTAGAGACGATATATCTTCAACAGTGGACTTGGGTTTGCACTGCGTTTTTGCACACTATTCATATATAGTTGTGCCTGGCTGAACTGTAAGTGTATCCAGATCTCCCTCTCCCCTGAATTGTGAAGATACTGCACCATTTGTGGTCTGTTTGTTCTTATAGATTTTACAAGAAATTAAACCCTGCCAATCCTACTGAACCTGATGAGCCTTTTCTATTCAACCAGTTTGTGAGTGCAACTTACACCCCCCTCTTTTTTATTTCTTGTGTTTACTTGCTACACTATTAGTGTTGTTTTTGTTTCTCTCCATATATATGCGCTCCATGGTTATCGTATCTTGTAAAATTGTGGTGAAGGTTATTGTTCTTGTTTCTTTCTTACCATGTTAGAGATCTCCTATAAAAGAAAAAGGCTGTCTAAATCAGTCATCTCTTTATCATGATAGCAAATTATGATAAACACAGTAAATGTGAACACTCTGGTCACTCTGTAATCAAATCAATCATGGGAGTGCATTTGGCTCCTGAGGGACTGTTTTGGGTTCCTTTATGATGTATTAAAATGTGACCACAAAATTGTGGTGGCATGTAAAGGTTTAATCATATGTGTTTTGTTTTAAAGGTGAGACTTAGTTGCAAATGTTTAAAGATTTAAATATGTATGTAAAGGGATGGAGTTTGTGTTTTAAATGGTGGGTGTGCTAAAATCTTTCCCAACACCAGTTGTAGTCATAGACAGATCCAGAAAAAGACGACAGCACTGCGGTAGTAGTGCAGCACATTGTGCATGCTGCATTGAAGAAAGACTGAGGGTAAGTTGAGTTGCCTGAGGTAGTGAGTGTCTGGGTATGTTAGTCTGAGTATCTGGTTGTGTTAGTGACTGGGTGTGTCGGTGTGAGTGCCTTTGTGTTTTGTGTTTAAGTTTGTGTGTAAATGCGACTGTCTTGGTGTATGTTAAGTGTTTGGATGTATGTGTTTAGTATGAGTGTCTGAATGTGTTTATATGTGTGTATGTCTGTGATGTGTGTTAGCGTGTCTGTGCGCATGTGTGTGTGTGTTAGTGTGTCTATGTGTTGTGTGTTTGTGGGTGTCGATGTTTTTGTGTTAGTGTGAGAGTAAGTGTGTTTCACCTCACCTCTCAATAGTTTCTATTTTGATTCGCTCTCTTCCTTTCCTTCTTCTTTTCTTTCATCAAACCCCTACAGTCTTAGTTTGTGTCTTCTTTGTTCTTCCTCTTTACCTTCTTGTCTCTCTTTACCTTCCCCTCCTCATTCCTTCTTTCTCTCATCTCATTATTTTCTCTTGTCCCACACAGGGCCGGCCCAAGGCAAAATGCCGCCTGAGGCGAATTTTAAAATGCCGCCCCCCCCTTATCTACCCTTCCTCTGAGGTAATCTTCCAGCACTCAGCATTACAAGCCAGCACCGAGACCGAACAGGGAGACTCGCCTCATTATGCCTCTTACCTTGTTGTCCATGCACAGTGCCCAATAGTCTGGACTATCATGTAAAATCTTTCTATAAATGAGAAGAGTGTAAGGCTTGTGTCTCCTTTGTGTGTATTTTGCTCATAGTGGGTCGGTTTGGGGATAGATAGGTCACTTATGGTATGCTGTTAGATGGTTAATCGAGCACTTGCACTTTTGCAGTTTTGAGTGTTTTTTATTTGCTCCTCCCAGTCACCTTATGCTTTTATTACTTATATTGTTTAGACACTCATTGTTGCCTTACATTGTCTTATATTTTGCTTGGGGCAGAATGATTACCAAGGCTAATGTATATTGCTTTGTACAGATGCTCATCAAGATCATGTGGAGCTCTATGCAATATGTATACACACCCACCACAGTGTTAGTATGTTAGAAATCTGTTGGTTGCTCAGTACGATAGACTTTATTTCTACAATTCTGGAACCCTTTTTCTTCACACAAGAGACTTTGACAGCATGATTGAACTGGGAATGGAATGTCCCAAGAATCATACTAAATGGTACTATGGAAAAATCCGAGGTGGAGGCATCATGTAACGCAAGTTCATTCCCACAAACCTGCATGTTATAATAGCTCCCTGAACATCCAAATGTAATAAACTATTCATCAGACAAAAAGTATTAAAAGAAACACATACTTAACAAGGGAAGCGGAGATACTGTATGTTTCCTTGCAAACACTACACTGACATACATAGACGGAGAAAGGCAAAATGCATTTAAGTGTGCAAACACATATAAACATATATTCAGCCAGCTAAGAGGCACAGTCACATGCTTTCATAAAGATCTCTAACTAATACATACACATCTGAGTATCTCTGCTCCTGTGACTTCGGGTTGGTTGCTGGGGAATCCTGACGCAGTAACTTACAATCAGAGAGCTATGCATCACTTAAAATGTAATAATAAAAATTATGATACAATATTCAACCAGAATAAAAACTGATTAAATTGTTGTTTTTATTTGTTGAATTTCTGATATTTTATGTGAAATTGCCATGACCTGTATTTTGCAAGCAGAATATTTAATTCATAATGCTATTGGTTGTCATGACCAACTGCTCTACTTACATTATCAGAGTTTAAAGACCTTGCGCCATCAGGAGTTAAAGGGCCGTGCAAGCGACTCTATTGGTAGTCTGCAGGGGCCTCCTCTGGCATCAACCAATTGGTTGATGCCAGAGGAGGCCCCTGAAGGAGACCAATAGACTCACTCGCATGGTCCTTTAACTCCTGATGGCGCAACTTGGCCTGGGAGACCATGGTCTCACCGCTCCAAGATTTAAAGGTCCTTACGAGCAACTCTATTGGTCGTTCGTACGGACGTTTAACTCTTTAGCGGGGAGACCAGAGGAAGTTGCATCACCAGGATTTTTAAAGTCTGTACAAGCAACTCTATTGGTCGCCAGCAGGGGGCTCGTCTGCCATCAACCAATGAAGTACAGGTGCATTTAATTGGTTGATTGCAGAGGAGGCCCCTGCTGGCGACCAATAGAGTTGCAGGTACAGACATTTAAAATCCTGGCGCCAAAGCTGCTGCGTAGTGCGTACCGCGTTAACCCTGTAGTAACCCCTTCTAGAAAAAATGGCAAAAAACGAACACGAAGAATGTAAACGAATATCCCCCCGAACCGAACACAGGAAAGGGCGAATATTCGTGCAATACGAAGATTTTTTCCCCCACGAAGACGAACATGAAGAGTTGGCTGGCGCCCAAGTCTAGTGGTTGCTATATAACATATTAGGAAGCAACATGAAAATAAAATATAAAACTATGATGGAAGCAGATAACTGCATTACTATTAGTATATCCTTTAATGGACATGCTAAACAATGTATTATGTTGTGGAATTTGTTGGTGTTTTATATATAAAAGCTAATTGACATATTAATTATAGCTTTAATACGACAGCTCTTTCACTGGGCTATAAAATGGCTACACTAAAGTGGCATCCGTCATTACGTATTAAAGCACTCTGAGCAGTGCAGTGAAATATGGGCCATTTATCTCTATAAGTTGGGAGATGTCCAGAATAATGTCTATCACTAAGAAATTCAAGGCCACTGGAGCAGTTTCTCCTTTGACAGAAAAACAGTACCACCAGATGTTCTGAGAATAATGATTTCAAAGACAAACTCAAGGCTAAATGATAGACGTCTATATGACAATCTGGTATATAGCAGGCTTTGTGTACTTGAAATTTGTTCATACAACGTTTGCTCTTATGTATAGATACAATATGTAAAAAGTGACAGAAAATTATGCAAATCAATATACACCGATCAGCCATAACATTATGACCCCCTGCCTAATATTCTGCCAGTCCCCCTTTTCTTGCCAAAAAAGGGATGATCCATTGAGACATGGACTCCACTAGACCTCTGAAGGTGTGCTGTGGTATCTGGCACCAAGACGTTAGCAGCAGATCCTTTAAGTTCTGTAAGTTGTGAGGTAGGTCTCCATAGATGCATTCCGGTGCCATGTGTTCTCCAGGTAAGCAACGCACATGCCCCCGACCA
Organism: Spea bombifrons; assembly: GCF_027358695.1. Taxonomy (NCBI): domain Eukaryota; kingdom Metazoa; phylum Chordata; class Amphibia; order Anura; family Pelobatidae; genus Spea; species Spea bombifrons. The sequence goes on along the minus strand of NC_071091.1, from coordinate 84,745,818 downwards.
CAAAATGGAAAGAAAAAACGTGATTCATCAGACCAGGCCACCTTCTTCCATTGCTCCATGGTCCAGTTCTTATGCTCGCACGCCCATTGTAGGCACTTTTAGCAGAGGACAATGATCTCATATCACATGCATCTAACACAGCGAGGGAATTGTAACATGCATGGGATAAGGCTATCCTGAATCTAAGATGAGACCAAGTGATTTACATCAGGAAGAAAGGACAGACTATGTGGGCTGTGAAATTCTTTGTTTCTATGTATGCAAATACTAGTCTATCACTGAACTTTTTATCATCTCATCTTTCTTCCACATTTTGAAACCTTTTTGTCATTTATTTTGACAGTGCCTCCTTCTGTCCTACTTCTTTTGTGAAGCAATAAAATAGCAATCAATTACATGTGATCTGGAAGTCTTTACATTTCACCTACCTTTACTAATGTCACAGTAAGACACAATTATTCCTTGTATTCAAGATTCTTTCTTACCAACCTAGTAGAATCCGTTAAAAACAATAAATAACCACATTTTATCAACTGACAGTCATGTATATGATATAATCACTATTATGTTTTATCTTTTCTGCCATGAACTCGCTTGAACTCAAAACCTTGTTTTTCTAAGAAGCACAGTAAACAAAATACTTAGTATTATGAGTCTTTTGAGATTCACAATTGAATTATGAACGGTTAGGAGTCTGAAGAATAAATGCATTTTGTTTATAACATTTCTAAATCTAATGCATACTAATTAGAAGTTATATATTTCTATTTAACATCATATGCAGCTACTTCAATGTATATGAATAATTGATGACATTAAGTATCCTCTATTGTCTATTTACGGATCTGTACTTAGCAAGTACTTACATTACATTAAAGAACACAAAATAACTCACATAGCAGTCGTGACTTCTTCAGAATTAAAAATAATTAGAAATAATGAAGATCTCATATAGTTTGGGATTAACACCTTGCCCACTTTGATTGAAAAGAAAAATGATGATGATGCCATGCTGTGGTACGAAGCGTGATTACTTCCCAATGAAGTAATGTATATGTAACAAATTATTATGATGCAGAGAATTGTTTTTTATACAAGTATCAAAACACAGAGGTTATATTTAAAGCATATTGATGAAAACAACTTTCTTCCTGACTCGCATAACATTTCATTGGAGGAAACACAAACAGTAGAGCCTATGATACTATTTAACCCCTTCAACCCCAGGAGTTTTTGGTACCTCAAGTCCCAGAGCAATTTTGCCATTTTTGGGGTATGTCGGTTTAGCGATGATTCTCCTTTCCTGTGAATAGTGTACCCATGTAAACTATATATTGTTTTTTCAAGGAGAGATAGAGCTTTCGTTTGATACCATAGTTGGATGATTAGCTGAGAATTTAGAATGAGAAATTTAGTAAAAACTAGCGACAATTAGAAAAAAACCTAATATTTTTTTAAATTTTCCCTCTGAATCCTCACAAAATTAGGTAAAGTGATGGAAAATCCCCTCCAAGTTTATCAATTCAGGTGTCCTGATTTCAGAAATACCTAAGTTATATAGATTTTCCATACTTTCCCAGCACCAGGGAGCATACTATAAGCTGTACATTTTTTGCATTATTCTTATGCCTATGGCTTAACGGGTTTGGGGGTTGTGAACGGGGGCAGGAGGGTTATACTGGCTAGATGTTATACTAGGGCAATGGGTTGTAAGGTTTTTTATTTTTTTAAAAAATCTTTTTATAAATATTTTTTACATTTTTTTATTTTATTTATTTTGTATTTTTTATATATTTCTTTTACACAAAAATGGTTAGATGTCCTCTTAGGGACCTCCTGAACATACCGGTGATGTCACAATGACATCACAGCTCACATTATTATTTTTTATTATTATTATTTATAATATCTGCAGGGGATATACTGTCCTCCGATGAACTTCCAGGTTACGTCAGCAGTGACGCAACCCAGAAGGGAATGCCCGATAGCACGATCAGGCATTTGAAACTGCCCGATCACGCGATCTGGCAGTTTGAAATGTAACAGCTTTCCGGCTTTCATGCCGGGAGCTGTTACATCAGATCGGACAGCAGAAAGTCGGCGATGCCTGGTCTCCCGTGCAGCGGCAGGGATGTGTCCCTGACGCTGCAAGAAGGGCTGGACGTACCGGAACGTCCATGGGGGATTGAAGGGGTTAAGGCAGGTGTGTCAAACATGCAACCCAGTGACTGCACCAGACTTTTCAATGCTCGGCTCCTGGCATTAAGATAGTGGAGCATCTGCCCATCGATACTGGCTGTCTGGAAAAGGTAGTGTGGGGGTTGCACAGAGCTTGCTTTAGTGATTGATTCTTTATATTCGCTTAGTGCAGCTCCTGCACTGTGTGTCAAGATGTTGCACAGACACCTTTGCAGACAGGCAGGATTCTAGGACAGTTTCGAAACCTTGGACAATCCACTTACTATTTAAAAAAGGTTTCAAACAACAGAGAGATAATAAAGCCTAGTGGATTTGAAATGATCATGTCAGTGTCTGACTTGTATAATGGTCTGTAAGTACTGTGAGTTGCGTGAATGGCTGCAAGCACCGTTTTTGTATGAGTGCTGATTACTAGCCCGGACCATGCACAAATTATTTTGCTGTCATGTGTGTCGGCACACACTAGTGGCCGCTCTTCCTTTTCTGGAGCACCAGTTATTTATTACTTGGGACAGCTGAGTCTGATTACCTGAGTGGAACCCAGCCAATACAAACCTGCCCTGCCCTTCAGTCAGGGCCTTTGCATTAACGTGTTTGGACCGCTCTGCTTTGGCCCTGTACCTGACCCTGTGTTGATCCTGCCGTCCGCCCTGCCAGTGGGCATCCTGCCTAGAAACTTACCGCCTGTACTTGTTGTTCCTGTCACCTTCTTTAATACAGTACCTTACCAAGTATTCTGCCTGTGCTGTGTTTCATTGTGCCTGTCTGTATCATCCCTCTAGCCGTCATGTATCGTGGGGTACAGACAGAAGACCTTGTATCCCCTGCGACTGGGCTCCTACCCGACCTGCTTATCAGGTTCATGACAGAGTGTGTATAACTTGTGTGTCTGTGTGTTGAAGAGTGTTTATTGTGGGAGTCTATGTGAAGGGTCAGGTTCTTGCTTAGGATCCTGAGTGGAACATACAGGATCAGGAGTGTCTGCTTTCAGACAGCCATCTGATGCAGTCTTGGACTTTTTTGGCATCATCTACAAACACAGGACTGCGACAGAAACTTGCAAGGAGTCTAGAACTAGCAGCAGTCTGGGTACTGGCAGCAATCTGTGTACTGGCAGACAGCAGAAGTTTGGAAACTGTGATTTGAGGCCGGATAAAGAAGCACATGGAGTAATTGCTTAACCCCTTAAGGACAATGGGCGGTCCCTAAACCTATTGAAACCAATGCATTTTGAGCCCGTACATGTACGGGCTTTGTCATTAAGGGGTTAAGGGCCCTGGAGTGCTAGGGAGCCCTGAATCCTCATCCTGTAATAGACCTACTTGATTTGTAGTAGCCTGAGACACTTTATTCATGTTGACTAGGTAAAACAGTTAGGCTCAAGAAAAAGAGGGTCCCTTTTTTGTATAATTTCTACAGGGCCCTAAAATCCTTAATCTGGCTTTGGGTATACAACAGCAGTCTGGGAACTGGTAGATGACCGGCGTATGGGCACAGGGAGATGTACAAAAGGTCATACATTATTAGGCTAAATGCTTTAAATGTGTGTGTATTCAAAATGTCCCTCTGCCAACTGTGTTTGACACTCATGTCTGTGTTAATGTTTTGTACCTTTCTTTGAAAACAGATTAAAGTAGATGCAAGGTACATTCACTTAATTTAAGGCAAGACAGTGAGCAGGATAAAAATACTTGCCGATTGTGTCCTAGTAGTAAATTATGTGAGTACCTCACAATGCCTCACCATGTGAAATAAGAATCCTAGGGGGTACAGTAGTGAAAACAAGGGATTCAGCGTCCCCAAAAACTGAACAGCCCCCTCAGCTCAGACTCCCGCCAAGCCAGAGCTGCAAACTGGCCACAAGGAAATTTAAAAGGACGACACATTTGCCGGATGCAGTAAAGAGAATATGATTACTAGAGTGTCCATTTATGATGCATGAGCTCTCCATATCTTCATCTGAATGGCCAGTGCATGACCATGTATATAGAAGCATTTCTTAAACACTACTGGGGTAAAGTTGAAAATATTGAAATATTCTGTACAGGATTGTATACTGGAACAGGTTTATTACCAAGGTACAGGGTTGACATGCAGCAGAAACATAGAGATTTAGGCTCTTACCTAATTTTTAAAAACAAGCACCAAGGACACTGCAGTGGAAATAAGTAGATTGGTAGTTTTAAAGAATTTTGTTGAAGTCAATTTAATAACTGTGTAGCTGGCATGTGAAATAACAGTACTTTGCCTTAATGATAATGAAGTGTGCTAGAGAATGGTTTCTTAGCTTCTGTGGTGCCAGTGTTTATACTTAATGGAAACAGATGTCATCCTGCAGCTCCTATATGTTTCCATATGTTACTTATACATGTTTAGACAGGAGGTTGTTTATGTAGGATTTGCCAGTTTTTATTGATTATTGCATAGGGACAAGAATATATATATATAAAAAATATTATAGTAAGTTAAACCTAAACTAAACACTTGAACCGAAACTAAAAAGTATCTCTTTGTCTCAGTATGAATGTATTTTAGTTGATTGCAAATGCAGAAATTAAATAACAATAGCTGTGAATGGGATTGATTCTTTCATTAATTGTAATAATTACTAATACTATGCAGCTTATTCGAGTTGTCAGTTTGGTTAAGTTAACTTGCAAAGAAAAGTGCATAGTTATTGACAAGTTATTTTAAATAAATAAAATAAATGCATTGATGTAAGTTTGAGTTGTGGGTTTGAGGTGGCAATATTTGGGTTGAATGTTCTCTCTATATGTAGGATCCTTGTAAAAAGTTTACAACTTAATATGATAGGACTTGCTAAAACTTTAACATAGTGGCAGGCTAAGCATTATATGGCCATTTAGTCTGATGAAATCCCCAATATTTTGCTTCAGATATGTGAAGTTATCATAAATTGCCAGAAAATCAGAAGTGAGATTCAATAAAAAAATGTGGGAGTAACTTATCTTTAAATTAAGTAAATAGCTCACAAGAAGGCTGATATAAATACAAAAAAATGGTTCAGTGCTGGGAGTAGTCTTTGAACGGAGGTATAGGCAGCAACACAAACCGTGCCAGGATTCTCTCCTATCTGGCTTGAAGGTAGAAACCTGTGACCTAAGTATGCCGTTAGAAGAAGCCACACCCACAAGAACATCCACAGGCGGGGATTACACTGCCCATGCTGTTACAATAGAGTTACAATTATTCACACCCATCCCAAAGAATGCTGATATGTCTATAGAATTACCAATACTACAAAAAAAATAATCAAAAGTACAAAATGCAATAATCACTGCAATAAAATGATGCTGAAAAAAGGTAGCTAACAACCACACTGGTACAAAGTAAATAAACAGCTAACTATAAGGTTATAAGTATAAAACGATTAGTTTTCTTTTTTATTTTTGGACTTATTACAGTCAGTCTTTATTTTTGATAGCTAATAAATGAGTATGTTTTATGAATTTTTTGCTATGTTGAGTGCACATATTGGTCATTCAAATAGCGCCCTACAGAGTTTCCTTTCTTGTACAATAAGTATTTATCATGAATCAACATGATTATATATATATATATATATATATATATATACACATACCTTTTTCACCTTTGAAGTAATTTTAATAAACATAACTAGGAATATATTAAATACCGTATATTAGACTAGGGATTATAGTCTAGTAGTTATCCCATTTAAATTAAGCAACACATTTCAATATGGAAAATTAACCAACATTTCAATGAGTGAGAGAATATTAGATTAAAAGGGGTACAGAGAAACACAGTGTGATCAGATGAGCATGTACAGAAGCTTAATGAACAACTGCACATGCATATGTATTTAATATATGAGGCTTTTCGCTATGAGGCACATTGTTCACACTCTGGTTCCACTGCACAACAACATACTTGTAGGATGCCATTGGTTTTCTCAGATCACATAATAAGTATACCATTTAAAAGGTACCACATTTAACAATGAAACTGCTTGTTTAATAAGCTAGTGTGCTGTTACTCTGGGTACACTCTTCTAGTATTGCCTGCATTTCTTTTGTTATTTGGCTTGACTTTTGACAATGTCTCTTGTATTATCCCTTTGGCTAGCCTGTTATCAGATTTGCGTTCTGACCTACGGCCTTTTCCAGACAACAGTTTAGGATTTGCCCTGTGGATTTCCATGCCACCGAACTGTGTAAGGCCTTTTTGACAACTTCTGACTTACTTATTCATCTTCCTCGTACCCAGGGTGCAACAGCAGGCATTTATATGTACACATACATAATCCTATACGTACATGGAGGAAAAGGGCCTTAACACAGCCTTGGTGGGGGGACTTTCACTCTATGTAAATGTTATTAGACCAAATACAATAAATAGAAGGATTAGGTAAAGCAATGAGAATATAATGAAAACAGTACCATAAAATGTGATTGTAAGGCAATGTTTCACCTGATCAGTCTCATTCCATTAAAGAGACACAAAAAGGGAGACATGGTTTAAAATTCCTCATTGCAGCATGTAAAGCTTTTTCTCAAGAAAGCAATTTATCCATACTGCTCCCTTGAGATTCACATTCATTTGATGGTATCACTTTACCGTAACTTTAAATCCTTAATGAATATACATACATTTTTTTGTGTACATCCCCCCAAGTGTCCCTTCTTAGGAGAGACGGATGGACTGAATTGCTTCTGTCCTCTTTCCTCCTCCTTTCTCCTGCCTTCCTTTATTCTGGAAGTACAGAATGTTTGTTGGACACGAGTCTATCATAGTATCCTACAGCCGTTAAACTCACAATAATATGTATTTTATATATTGAAAATTATGTAAGTAAAGTGCATTAGTCTTCCTAAAAACTCAATATAAATGGTGGCACAATTGGACAGATCTTGGTAAAGCCCAGCTCACAGGTCATGCTTGTAACCTTACCCAGTAAAAAGTTTTCCTCTTTGACCATTTAAAATATGTATGTAATGTTTTCCTGCTGAGAACAGCTGAGCCATATTATATTTCACATATATCACTAGATGGATCATAGTAGTTTCAGCTTGCACCAAAACCATATACATTTTACACCACCTTACTTTATATTGATGAACTCTCATTTTATCTTAAATTACAGCTCCCACTTCAGAATTTCCATTGCTCCTAATACTCTGTCACCTATGTTCGAAAAGCTCTGTTTATAAATATATGTATAATATATATTATATGCAGCAGTTTGAAAAAGAAAGAAGAGCCTCTTTGAATTCTATGGTTTTACATTTCAGGGTATAATGACAATCACATGTTCCTTTGCAGGGCTACACATTAAGTAAATACAACCTCAGGTAAAGAACAACACATAACATATTGCAATGTGTCATGATTTATTCACAAAAATAAAGCCAAACTGGAGAAGCCATGTGTGAAAAACTGAGTACACCTTGTGATTAAATAGCTGGTAGAACCACCTTTAGCAGCAATAACTTGAAGTAATTATTGTTTATATGACTTTATCAGGCTCCCGCATCATTGTTCAGGAATTTTGTCCTACTCTTCTCTACAACGTTGCTTCAGTCCATTGAGGTTTGCAGGCACTTCAATCAGGTTGTGGTCTGGGCTTTGACTGGGTATTTGCAACACCTTGATTCTTTCCTTTTTTAGGCATTGTGTTGTAGATTTCTTGGTGTACTTGGGCTCATCCTCCTGTTGCATGACCCAATTTCGGCCAAGCTTTAACTATGAGGTGTTTGTGCTGATATGCTGTGTTTGGTTTTCCTCAAGCGGGGTGGGCAAACATCTCCAATGTTATCTGATCAAAAGACATTGTTCCAGAAGTCTTGTGGTTTGTTCAGATGCAACTTTGCACACCTAAGCCATGCTGCCATGGCTTTCTCCTGGCAACCCTTCCAAACAAACCATACTTGTTCAGTCTTTTTCTGATTGTACTGTCATGAACCTTAACATTTAACGTGCTAACTGAGGCCTGTAGAGTCTCTTTGCACAGGCCTTTTTGCAATTTATCTGAGCATTGAACGGTCTGACCTTAGGGTGAATTTGTTAGGATGTCATGGACTTTAAATTGTTTGGAAATTGCCTTATTTTCCTTCTCAGATTGATGGGCAGCAACAATTGCTTCTCTAAGATAATTTCTGATGTATTTCCACTTTGGCATTGTGTTAACACACACCTGAATGCTGCAGAGCAGCAAACTGCTTAAACTACAGCTTTCTGATGATCAATTAATCAAGGGCATTTGATTAGTAGCACCTGTTTGCTAATTAGCATGTTAATATGGAAGCAATAAGGATGTACTTAGTTTTTCACACATGGCTTCTCCATGTTGGCCTTATTTTTCTTGAATAAATCATGACACAGTAAAATATGTCATGTGTATTTACCTATTTTTTAGACCTGCTATTGAACAGATGATTACTATCATGTCCGGATATATAAAACCATAGAACCCTTCAAAGAGGGTGTAATTTATTTTTCCCACAACTTTATATATACAACATATACTGTATATATGTTGCAGTTGCAGCATTGTACAGCAGATGGTGACAAACACTTAGGAAGTTCAAATAAATAAGACAGGCAATATTTTGTTTTATTTATATATTAACTAGGATACAACTTGTCTGAAGTAATGGTTTTATTTTTAGAATATTATCATTTTTAGAATATTTTATAATATTATATAAATTAAAATACATTATAAATCTGAAAATGAACTAAAAGGTCTATAGCCATTCTTGAATTGACATGACAATATTATTTTTTCATGCAGAAACACATTTCTTCATGTTGTAATTTTACTAATTGTAAAATCTGTAATAATGTTTGCTGTGTTCATTATATGAATCCCGGATAGGCTTCAAGCCTTATTTTTCACTATACATTAAAATATGCAACCAATATTTTAGTAATTAAAGTAAGCAAGGCACTCAAAAAGTTTTTTATTTGGTTACATAGTGCTAACTGCATTTGTAGCATAAATAAATATTAGTGTTGCTCAAAATAAATATATTTTTTAATTATAATGTTTCAGCATTATATGTAAGACTGTTAAATTACATCAGAAAAGCCCCATATCCCCTTAGTTAGAGTATTTATTTTTCCACAATGCAATTGTGTGTGTATATAATTTAAAAAAAAAACATTAGATAGTAAGCATGACTTAATCTTTCATGAGCATTCCATATAAATTAAATTCTTACTGAACCTTGGTAAATTAGCCTTATTAGGTTACATTCTTATTTATAAAAAAATACACATTTGTTCTTTAGGTGGATGATCTGCATTCAACTAATTTTCTAAAGCTTTTCCTAAAATTGTCATCTAAGAATGCATACAAAAATGGATTGAGACAACTATTTGCATAACTTAAACTAGTTATAAATAACGAAATCCCTATGACTAATGGAGTCTGGGGGATGTCAGTGGTAAGAGCCACCACTGTGCTGAGATGGTAGGGGGTCCAACAGAACAGACACACGGCAAGAATTATTACAACCATGAATGTCACCTTCTTCTTAGCTTTATCTAAAGCTTTTCCATTGGTATTCAGACGCATTCTTCTCAATTTGTAAAGCATCATACTATAGAGTATGCAAATAGTAGAAACAGGTATAGCAAATCCCATTATCAGAGTATAAATTCTACTCATCTGCCACCACAAACTCTCTGGGTAAGGAAATACAAAGAGACATTGTAAACGGCCATGTTCTTTGTGGATCTTGGCAAAGATTATAAAAGGCATTATGATTATGGTAACAAAAATCCACACACATATGCTTACAATTTTTGCAGCTCTGTATGTACGATAGGTTAATTTCTTGGATTCTACAGTCGCAACAACCACAAGATATCTATCAATGCTCATTACAGTTAAAAAATATAAGCTAGAAAAAGTATTGTACTCATCAATGGAAATGATCAGCTTGCACATAAACTCTCCAAAGGGCCATTGCAACAGTAAGTAATCAACAATATTAATTGGCAAAACCAACGTGAAGAGTTCATCTGCAATAGCCAAGTTCAGAATAAACATGTTGGTGACAGACTTCATTTTTGGAGCCTTGAGGATGACATATATGACAGCAGTATTTCCTGTCAGTCCGACTGCACAGATAATGGAATATATGATTGGCAAAGCCAGATAGAAGTTCGGAATGACCTGGGGTATTGATCCATTGAACCACTCTGACCTCCAGGATGAATTTGATAAGAAATCCACAGAAATGTTTTCCATCTAACAAAGGGGAAAAACAAAACAATTAGTTAAATGTTTGTAAGAAGAGATCTGCTTCTAGAATAATTCTCAATATGCTGAACAAAAAAAAAAAGTTGAAAGTGGAAAATTATGAACAATTTGCTTTAAATGTGTATCACATAGATTGGTGAGCTGTTCACATGGAATGGCTTTCACTATTTTGAAACAGATGGTAGAAATAACCCCTGTTACATGCTTAAACAATTCAAAACATGTTATATTTTTGTACGTATGATATTAAGCATGTCTGCACTGTTAAATCATTCTGGTTATCTAAAACTCATTAGCCTTAATATTGATTCCAACATTTCTTTTACTACAATTTCCTAACTGAACAAATATAATCATTTAATTGCCAAACAGCTTCAATTCTAATGAGCGTCCTTTAATACCCACAATGTATTTTTCTACAGTTCAACAGTCATAGGTGTTATGACTGTTGAAGTGTAGAAAAATACATTGTGGGTATTAAAAGACGCTCATTAGAATTGTAATTTGGTATATATACACCGTGGATTGCTTGGGTTTTAATTGTCTACATGAATACCTCCTGTTATTAGATAACATATTATCTTCCATACCTTAATGCTTGTCTTCGGTCTTGTTTATGCGTATTTTTCTCTGGTTACCGATGCCTTGTTTCTGCATTAGGAAGAAGTGATCTGAGGCAATGAGGAGAGCTCAGAGAAGCTGAAAACGGATGAGCTGTTGTGCCCTCTGATTCCTTTCTGTAGTAATTCAGTGCTGAAGAACAGCTCCCACCCCCTCTCTCCTGCACATTCACACGTTTTCATGTTTTGCCAGTATTAGCTCATTATTACGATAAAATGCTCCTATTCCCATCTCATGTATGCAGTAAAAAAATTTGCTAATAAAAAGCTTTTTTTCTGATTTCGAATGTACATTTTGTTACCTAAAAATATCCATTAATTTTGGAAAATTGTAAAACATTTTTCAATAAGCTAGTACTCGTGTATTAAGATTCTTTCTTAAGTGTATCTGTTTTAAATTCTGGTTACAGTGTCTTCATACTGCAATGCATGCTGTTGCAAAATACATATAGTCATCACAAAACCACCGACCCTGTAGGACTCAAATGTTTTTGTGCGTTCTGCAACTAAATATATAATGCATAAGCTCTTTATATGTTGCCTTATAATTCAATTAGCTGTTGCTAATTAACCAACATGGCACTAAGTGAGCCTAAAAGATATAATGAGAAATAAAGAAAAGCTGACTCAAATCACAATGAAATAAGCAAATCTTTGATCTCCTATTGGTGTCATAATAAATGATTCATCTATATTATAGAAAACATCTATTAATAAGTTTCCTAAACTGCCACAACCAACAAGAATCTACAGATCTGGTTATTTAATTCATCACTTCATCAGTACGTATAAAAACATAATGAATTTTGTGTAAAGCAATAGAAAATAGCAAAAATTGGTCAAAGGAGATGAGCATGCAAATAACATAGAAGTCCTCAGAGTTTGTTGTTGGCTAGATTTTATACAACTGTAAGGCATTTACCCATTTCAACAACAAAATACTCTGTGTTAACACTTACTTGCCCTGACAATAATCACTGAGACCCCTACAATGCAATGCAATAAAAGGGCCTCAACTGTTACATTAAGTTCAGAATGTTTGACCAAGAGAATGTTTGAATTATAGAATACATATGGTTTAAATGTTTATGATAAATTAACCTCCTTGAGTCTGTTCACTAAAGGTCAGATGATTGTGAGTTATCAGTAAAGTCAAAAATTTAAGTTATGGTGAACTAGAACTTGTTTTAAATTAAAATATAATTTAAATGGGAGTGGGAAAACCCATTGACATCACCGGGATAACCCTCAACATCAACGGATCACTGCAGATGTCATCTGGACCGTGCTCCGACATCAGTAGGCAGTTCTGGAAGCGTCCCGCAAGGTTAGGCTTCATTCATCATCCTAAATATAAGCAAAACTGAATTTGCGATACCAATCCTAAATCCTGCTGATAGGAGCTATGCACTTGGGTGCAGCATATGTTGTAAAAAAAACTTGCAGATGCATAAGCTAATAGTAAAGAAAACATACACTAACTAAGCAGCAAAGTCTATTTTTGGCCCTAGGTCAACAACTGAGTAGGTGGAGGATTCAAATCACATTCCTGGACGTTCAGGCTCACCTGTGATACTTTGCTTAGCTGGCCAACTGATACTATGGAAGCCTGTGTCATGCCAGCATAGTGTCCGTAAACCTTTAAGATATGGAATACAAGTATGTTAATATGCAGTCTTCAAAAACAAAACAAAAAATTAAAATACTGCTTTGGAGCTATCCTCCTTCTCCGTGGTCTGATGACCCTTGCTTTGCTTGGAGCAGCCAATTAGTAGCAGTAAAGCTATTCCATTGTAAATGACATTGCTGCCACTCACAAGATGGCGTCAACAATAGAAAACTGAGTGAGTTCACAGAGGGTCTATCCAGACCCTCTCGAGCTTCTCCTGCAGGTTAAATGCAGGTACTGCATTCAACCATGCAAGGTCAATGAAGCCCAGCTCACTAATCAGTGTGATTAGTAAAAAAAACAACAAAAAAAAAAACAATTTAAAACAATTAAAACAAATTTTAAAAAACAAATTAGAAAAAATGTAAAAAAATGTTTAATTAAAAAAAAAAAACATCCTAACAAACCCATGCATGTGGAGATGTTGCGGAACACATATTGGGGTGTTGTTTGGCAGTGACATATACCAGGAGCGGTGACTTTATACCTGGAGTACAACATGTGTGAAAAAAATACAATTTTTTTTTACTACCATAAAGTTTGACAAAGGCTGATGGTAGAACTAGTGCATGGAAAGGGTTAAAATACCAGCATTTGAAATACCTTGGGGTGTCTAGTTTTTAAAAATATATAGTTGTATTTGGCCGTCCTCAAAGATACCTGAAATAGCACATGGGGCAGAATGACCAGCTTTGGGGAAAATTGCTTTTGAAATAGCAAACGCTACTGGTACTTATTGCCCCATAATGTGCAGAAAAAAAGCAAAAAAAACATTAGTTTTTGCAGATGAGTAAACTTTTTTTTTTTTAAGTGAGAAAAGGTCATTTTTTAACAAAAAAGCAACACTGAAAAATGTTAAAAGAGCCATTGTCCCAAAATGTACTACAAGTAAGAAACAGTCTTGTCATTAAGAGGTTAAATACGCTTTTGCTTTATTGTGATAGGACCTGATCTGATGAGTCAGAGGTTGAAGGTGAAGATTATTAGAAGATTGCGCTTTCCCTGAATGTTTGCATTTAAATGAGAACAATTTTAACACAAAGATAGGTCTCATTATAAATACTGCGCTTTGCATTGAACAAGTAGGTGTTTATTACAAATTAGCTTAGTCAGTGGCATAAATATTTGTGTTCCTGGAATTGAAATTGAGAAATAAAAGAGATGTTTGGAAGGGCCCACCCTTGTGTCATATTTTAGTATTCTTTGCTCTCTCATTTCACATACCTTTCTCCGTTCTAAAAAAAATATATTGATGATTAGTCTGTACTGATTTGTCTTCATATTAATAAGCATATGCTTAATGTATACTTTGGTTTGTGAGGTTGAGACTACAGCTGTGTGTGATTATGACTGCTAAGCTGTAAATTAGTTTGTCTGGCTAGAATGGGCCAATGCCATAGCTATCTCAGACATTGGTTATATTATTCCTATCTTAGGAAATGTACTGAATTTAAATGAATAAAATAAGGAATATCCCTCATAAGAGGTCACTCTACATTTAGTTCTAATGCTTAGTGTAAGAAGATAATTGGCACCAATCACATTGCCAAACAGCAATCATAATCATACACTGAAGCTTCCAAGGAGCGGCTACAACAAGCTTGCCCTTGTCTGGTCAACTTGGTTTATGAAAGTCTGGTTTAAGCTGCCCATTGGGCCTTTAGTGAATGGAATAAAAGTGGGTAGATAGTGAGCATGGACAAACTTTGCTCTCCTGTATGACAAAACTGACCTGGAGTTCCAGGGAATCAGGGTTTCATCTGGAGACTCCAAGTAAAACTCAGGGGTTTCCAGGAATAAAGATAATACTTATTTTTGGTAGCAGACATTCTGGATTCCCCATTCAATGCAAAATAATTTTCCAGTTTTTACAATGTAATGGTTTAAAGAGAAAATCCCAAATGATTGATAGTTTGCAATCATATTTTTACAGTTGACTTTGAATATAACTCAATCTGAAAACATAAACGTCTTATTAATGCTAAATAGTATTAACATCAATATGGAAAGATGCCAGATACAGATAGCTGCTCAGAACATTTCAGAAGATATCTACCAGTGGTCAAGCTTCAGTCCTTAAAATATCAATTTTGTTTACAATAATGGATTTCCTTAGTCTTCATATGATTCATTTGTTGGAAAACATAATTTGTGTGTCACAGTGTTTTGGAAATTATTAATTATTGCATCAGTATTTTTGTACATTTTATGTGGCATTTATTCTGATTAGCACTTCATTCATTTCAAAGTTCCAGCAATGAAAATGGGCAATTATTAATCATTTTTTGGCACAGCATGTTTGCAATCCCAGCAAACAGTGCTAGTGTACTTAATGTGATTTATAATTACATTGGAAGCATTAATAATTTTTTACAAAAGAGTATTTTTACTGACAAATGCAATCTGTGGCAAATTAAAACATGCTGAACATTTTATCATGTATACCACGTTTACAGATGTACATGAGTGAGAATCCTTTAGGATGTATGTTTTGTTGTTGTGACTGGCTGTGTTACTGGCACATATACGTTGGCAAAGTTTGCAGCGGGATTTGTTGCAGCGTGCATCTGATCAGAAACAGCAAGCATCATGCTTGGTTGGATAATGAGCAAGGAGAGAGAGGTGGTCCTGACACCTTAAAGATCTTGAGTCAGGCCTCACCTAGAGTATTATGTACAGCTGTGGAGACATCACCTCCAGAAGAATATTGACATTTTGGAGAGAGTTCTGGAGAGAGTTATGAAAATGGAAAGTGTTTTTTAGATAGGAACCATCAGGAAAGACTAAATAAGTATAACTTGGAGGAAAGATGAGAGAGGGAGGATGCAGTAGAAACATTTACATTTTTAATGCTTTAGCAAAACACAGGAGGTAATGTAAGGACGTTCGTATAACTATTGGCCGACACCATAATTGTTATACTGTAGGTATTAATGCCCCATAGAGTGTATTTGGTTGTAATTTAAAGTAAAACATAGCAGAAGAACACGATCTCTGTCTCTCTAATATCATACACCAACTCAAAGACATACTAAAACCATACACTAACATACACATCCTAGATTAACACCCTAACATTGTAGAGTGACACCATACACTAACAAAGGCATGCTAACACCATACAGAAACAATCGATATGTCGAAACAGGGGCGCTATGCTGTTACACAGTTAATATTCTCATTATTGTAGATGGGAATTACATAGTTTATTCTTTAATCCGTTTACTATGAATTTCTCTATGGTTAGTTAGCTGCCATCTTCTGGCCCTTTTTGGTAATGCACTTATCACACATTTCCTTTGTATGT
This sequence comes from Spea bombifrons, assembly GCF_027358695.1. NCBI lineage: Eukaryota > Metazoa > Chordata > Amphibia > Anura > Pelobatidae > Spea > Spea bombifrons. The sequence goes on along the minus strand of NC_071091.1, from coordinate 84,729,769 downwards.
AAACCACACCCCTGCTCTCTAGTAATGCACTTCCTGTATCATGGCTGCTTGTATCTGCCACATGTAACAGGGACACATGTATTCTGCATGCTAAGCTAGGAAGGCATCATCTTTTGACCGCATAATACTGAAATCCATTCATTCTGCTGTATTCAGTTGTTTGTTGTACAGAATAAACCAGCTCTTGGATGAAAACCGGTATTGGTGAGTTCAGCTATCTGACAAGGATTGTCTGCAGTGGTTATATCTGCTTATTCAGGCCAGGCATAGAGGTCTTACAAGGGATAGATCGCTATCACAACAATCGGAGTCAGAATAGGCGCATAAACATGATTGTATCTCTAAAAACCTCACAAATCCCTGCCACGTGAAGGGAATCCCCGACAATGTCAGTGATGATGTCACCAGTGGGAAATCCCCCAAATCTAAAATTGGGCATTTAAAGCCCTTATAACGGTGCTCAGCTAGTGTAATACTGATTTGAAGCAGGTTTGGAGGTCAGCAGCCAGGTCAGCAGGGTAGTAAACATAGACAGGGAAGCCGAGGTTAGTGGATAGGAGAAGGCAGCAAAGTCAGACAGCAACAGAACAGCACCAGGCTTGATTACAGTAAAAGGCAAGATAAATCAAATTATTTTAACATAAGAGATATTGTCAAAGCACTGTTGAGCACAGAGGCGTGCCTAAAGGGTTCGTGGCAGTCACAAGTACTGTGGGTATCATGACAAGTCCTGTGGGTGTGCAAAAGCAAGTCACTGGGTGCAGGGGCAAGTTCTGTGGGTGCAATGTCAAGTCAGTTTGAGAACTTGGTGATAAAGAACGTATCAATAGATAAACACAATAACCATGGCGTTTGGGTGTTTACGCACACAATGAGGACATATTTTCCTTAAGTTGAATCAATAAAGATGTCATCAGACTCTTCCATACAAATGTTATGCTTATGTTTCTTGCTATCCTCAAGAAACACAAGCATATAGAGAACAAAAAAAAAAAAGAAACAGTGTAATATTGTTATAATATTAATATAAGATAAATGTGTAATATTAGGTTAGGTTAGACAGACTCTTGCCTTAGACAGGAGTAACCCACTGCTCCTATGTGGTTACGCACTCTGTTTCTCCTTGGTATGTGTATTCTCTTTGATTGTTCTGCAGGGGGTTTCAATCAAAGGCACTCCAATCCATATGCAAACCAAGAGCGGGTGGCACAGAGGAAAATAAAGTTAAAATATATTTAATTGAATGGTTTAAAAATAAGCAATACCTGCTTACATAGGATAATTAGTCTGTGAATGTTTTTGATGCTAAAAACGCTTTTCACAATGTCTCTGCTATAAGAGGGCAAGGATCTGCCAGATATACAATCATCTAAATACCACTAATTTTGATGATTGCATCAAGACATAACTATTTTTTTAAATTGTTTTACATTGGTCAGTCTCCTTGTTAAAAAGAATGAATGGGACTCACTGAGGCTTGGTCTATAATGTTCTGCTCTTAGTGCCCAATATGAATTCTGTGATTCTTTACCTTTGTGATTCAACATTCATAATGTCATCTCCTGCGGAACACAGTATCTACTGAAATGCGGTGTAGTATTATCTTTATAACTATGAATTAATGAGTTATAAAGAAATATATTCTGCATCACTTTACAATGGTTAAGCAGTTCATAATAAGTAGCATACAACATTTTGACTTCCTGAAACTAAAGTCAAGGAAGGTCCTGGTCACAAGCTCAAAGAAGCTTACTAGCTATAGTTATATTTTCCCTTTGTTTTTTTAGTGAAAGTTTGACAAATTAGTTAATACTGATTAAATAATATTAACTATTTTATAAAGTACATTGAATAGAACAGAAAGCTGATATATGTATTTTTAAACTGAATACATATGCTGAAATCCACTGCTTTGGATTATTTTGTGGCCTCCAAATAGATGAGAAATCAATTAACAATATGTCACTGTAAGCAACTTGATTAGTGATCACACATTTCAGTGTGATAAATGACTGTAATAGGTAGATCAACATTATCAACTAAAGTATTCCAAGGACTGGACAATCTCAGAGAATCCATAGCTAAGTATTTGCTTTCATTGGACTAGATTCAATGCTGGAGATAAACATATCAGAAGTGATTGGATGGTATTTCTCCCATATATCTCAGTGAAAAATAGATAAAAACAAAGATTTATTGGATTTACTAACCAAGATAAAAATTACCACTGTTTGTTTTATTTGATTTCTTACCATTGCAATCTATGTGATGATTGTAATTTAATTATTTGTGATAGATCTATCTTTGGTAATAAATCAAGTCCATTAAAAATAAAACCATGAAACATTCTCTGGTGATGACTCTGGTAGTGTGTAGAATAGTGTCCTAATGGTGCCGTTTTTAGTGCGTAACATCTTTCTCAGGGACCTCAGCAAAGCTTTGGAATCAGAGGGCTTTGCTGTTCTTCCCCTAGAGGGGAAGACCCCAGAACTGATAGAGGGCTGTGACAGCCAACAGGGAAAGACCTACCAGTTTCACTCATTGATTTCAGGCATTATGAAGGGCCATCCCAGGCATATTTCTCCTGTAAGAAGACTTGAGCTAGCCCTTTATAATGCATAGTTCAATCTTTGACGTGATTTCCAAGACATTTCATTTATTGAACTATGCATTGCCAAGCTTGCCTTGCTGCAGAAAATAAGTAAATAAGGCCAATAGACTTGTGGATGGTATTATTCTATAGGTATACATTTTATATACTATTTTTTTGAGTGACCCTGCAGCATTGAAGTGTAGGCTACCCATTACAGAGTCTGGAGCACATTTACAAAGCTGTGTGTCTCTTAGACATTTACAATTAAAGCACAATGCTGACAGCGCACAGTGTAATGCACTGCGCATAGGCAGTATTTTTTTGCCGAGACAGACCCAAATTTGACGGGACAGGGCCCAAAAATCAGGAATCTCCCTAGAAATTCAGGACCATTAACCGACCAGGAATGCCAGTGGCTAGGTTTTCTCCAGCAGCTGCACCAACTTTAATTTCCATCGTAGTGCGGCATATACAGCTATGATGGAGGGGAGGCACTAAGGGAGGCATATCCACGGCTTCACCATTAAAGACAGTCCTGCAGCCTAGAAGATCTGAAAAAGCATTCTTGGAAGTTGACACCTACCATCACACAAATTATATCAACAGAGGGACATCAGGATGCAGATGGCTCAGCCAACTAACACAGGATCAATATTGCTGAATAGTTTATGATTATTTTTTAATGCAATAAAGAAAAATGGAACTATAGAGAGGTCAGCTGTTGAGGGAATTTAAATAAATTATTCTTCTCAATATTCAGGTATGCGGCTCACAATCATAGAAAAGTGCTCATAATTTAACATCGATCTCAAAATTAATTACTCTGGTGTTGCATACACCTGGAGGATAAAAACCACCTCAAGATTTAACTATAGGGGAAAAGAGATTATCACAGGTGAACAATCTGCTATAGAATGGAATAACTAATCCATAAATCTATCTCCAGATAATTACACAACATAAATAAACCATATCTCCTGTCTGTTATTGAAATTTAAATATCATATTAGCATACTGTTTACATGCTTTGTGCCATTATGTTAATGAAGTCAATTTTTCAATCTGTGAAGAAAACCACAACTGTATTGATCAGCCCTTGAAAATTAAATATCATGCATTGATTTTGGAGACATTCCAAAACCCCTAATAGCTTACTGAATGTGCTATAAACTGGTGTATTGTTTGTAAAAAAAAAAAAAAAAAATACCACACAAAAGTAAAAACAAAACAAATACTACAACAAATGTTCCAATACAAGGGTACAACGAATAGAAATTATGGAACGGTACAAGCAGAGGTTTCCTCTAAGGCGTCACAGACAATGCCCACATTTATCCTGCCAGCAATGATCCTTCTATTCTCAGTAATTACCTACCTATAATGTTAGTTTAAAGTGGGGAGCTACAACTGACCATGGGGCTCCAAAGTTAGCTTAGGGGCTTTTTCTTATGCACTTACTAGGAGATAATTCATGGTTTTCTCTCTGTGGGTAATTTCTTTATCGATAATTTATGTAATTTGACAGTATGTGTTTAATAATCCTTTTTATTATTCTTTGGTGTCACCTGAAAAAAATAGAACGCTTGTTGGGTGCATGTTAAATTAAATAATGCAAATAATAATACATTATACACAGCACAATTTTTATGTACATGCAAACTAAAGATTTTGCAGAACCCATACCCTGTGTTTCACAGTTCTGCACTGCCTTATGTATTTTGAGTTTTTTTTCCTGATGGCATTACTCTGTAAAATACATCTTCTGTGACAGGTTGGTTTTCACTGTTGTTTCAGCTTGTGACTCCCTTTAGGGCACTTTAAGAATATTAAAAATACTTGTACCTGTAGGCTCACCTTAATGTTCAGTCAAAGCGGGAGTGAGGGTTTGCTGTTATGTGTGTGTTAAGGAGCTCCTTCATTTTCTATATAATCAGCACCGGGCTTTAATTCTCAAAATATCAATTTCTTTTTATTGATGCTAGATATTTTCTGCCTTCTGCTGATTCATATATATCTCTAGTCTGTTAATTGATTAGCTCCTGTACTCCAGGTTATTGTTCCTTAGGTTTTTATTTTCCCTTTTAAACAAATGTACACTAAGTTTCTATTTTCCCTAGGTTATTTGTGTTAGGGACACACCGGTTTTTGTTTCTAGTTCTGCATTGTTACTTATTTCTCTAGGGGAAAAAGTAGGTTTCATAAGATCGATTTTGCATGAAACCGTGCTGACAGCTAACAATTTGTTTTCTCTAGTATACGTGAGTAATGTTCCTAAAACATACTTCAGAAAGCTTCTCCACTTTCACTATAAAACCTTGATAACATTAATTTACAGGCTGAGATTGTTTGATAAAAATGATAACGCGTCTATTTGTGCTCAGTCCTATGGTATTTGTGCTCAGTCCTATGGTATTTGTGCTCAGTCCTATGGTATTTGTGCTCAGTCCTATGGTATTTGTGCTCAGTCCTATGGTACCAGAGAACACATTGGCTCTAAAACAGTTGTACCGTGTTTCCCCGATAGTAAGACACCCCCGATTGTAAGACGTATCGGGAGTTTCAGAGGGGTCAGCTAATATAAGCCGTACCCCGAAAGTAAGACATATGTCTTACTTTCGGGGAAACACGGGGGATGTTAAATAAAGTTTTTTTAACTTTATTTAACATGGAGGATGTTAAATAAAGTTGAAAAAAACCCCCGATGTTTTTATTTAAACCCTGTGCGGCCGCAGACCCCTAAGGCCGGCCCCTTAGAGCAGGGCCGACCTTTGGGGTGTGCGACCGCACAGGGCGCCACACTCCAGGGGGTGCCAACCTGCGGCACCCGGCACCCCTCCAGAGACGGACAGTAATGTCCGCCGCTGGAGGAGCAGGCTCGCAAGGGAGCGGTATCGGAGGTCTTTAACAGACCTCCGGCTCCCTTGAGTGATTTTAAGCCGGGTTCAACCCGGCTTAAAATCACTCAAGGGAGCCGGAGGTCTGTTAATGACCTCCGATACCGCTCCCTTGTGATCTGCGCGGCAACAGCTGTTGTGCGCCGGGGTTTCTTGTCAGATCCCGGCGCACAACACTGAAGCCGCGCCCACCGCTGTCCGTGCCCTCTGACCCGGAAGGAGACAAGAACTGAAGAAGAGGAGCGAAGAGGAGGAAAAGAAGCTGAAAGAAGAAAGGAAAGGTAGGAAAGCATTAAGTGAGAGTGGATTGGTGTATATGTGTGTGGATTGGTGTATGTGTGTGTGGATTGGTGTATATGTGTGTGTGGATTGGTGTATATGTGTGTGTGGATTGGTGTATATGTGTGTGTGGATTGGTGTATATGTGTGTGGATTGGTGTATATGTGTGTGGATTGGTATATGTGTGTTATGGTTAAAACAAAAAATTCGACAATTTTTTCCCAATATAAGACATACCCCGAAAGTAAGACATAGTGGGGCTTTTAGGGATAAAAAGAAAGTAAGACACTGTCTTACTTTCGGGGAAACACGGTAGTTTAATGAAAATAAGGGCTGCCATAAAGCATAACAAAATGTATTTAATGTAGCTGTAACCATTGCTCTTTTGTTTGTCAATCAGTACAACAGTTTTGTTAGTATTTGATTTGAATCTGAATTCTGTTGCAAAAAATCAATAAACTGATGTTATCTGCCAATCTCCTCACTCCACCACTATAAAGGCTGCCTTAACAATAAGGGATAGGTAACTTATTCAAGAGGAATACACATCTCATGCATACATCAGTTCATAACAGTTAGATATTCTCATGTTCCTCCTTCCACGGAAACATTTGGTATACTTAAGTAAATTCCATGCACATTGGTATATATCAGCTGATTATATTGCTGATAATTGCTTCAGCAAAATTGGCAAATTTCATTAAAATTAAAAGAAAAACAAATGCACAAGTCTGTAAACAACTAATTTATTATATATATATATATATATATATATTGTTTACAGAACATAATTCCTTTATGTTTTATTATATACATTTATACCCCTTAGAATGTGCATCCATGAATCCTTCAGCATTTTCCACATTATATTACTGGAGTAGCTGTCTTAGTAAGCAAAATTAACCTCTATGACATTTTGCTTTCTTATTCACACAAAGCAATATTGCCTCAGGAAAACAATCTCAAGAGAAAGCATGTCATGGCTCATCTCATAAAAATTACACATCAAACATAAGGGATTTTTCACTTTATTATAGGATTTATTAATTAAATCTGGCAGGATCAGAAATGTATCTTTCTAGCTTTAGGGTGAAGGTTACTCTATAAGCATGAAGCATACCATTTAGTATTAACAAAGTGGTCTGTGATTTTGATAAGTTGGGTATCATTCATTCATACTGTGCATATCCTGTGAAGGAGCATATGGCAAGTCCTGCATATATTATATAGTTCAATATTCACAGCTTGGGTCGCATATACATGGGGAAAAAGAAAACAGAAATGCAAAAAATAGTCTAATTTATATAAATCAATATTTGTGATGAATGAAAAATGAAATGCATTTACAAACATATATGGTAAATAAAGCCCATCAAGGTTCATAGTAAAACGTCTTCTTTAATGTCTTCATTAAAAATTCTAAAAGGTAATAAAAATCCAAATGGTGCAATATTGTTGTAATTTCAGTATGAGGTTTTTCTTGCATTTCTGTTTTCTTTTCCCCATGTATATGCGCCCCAAGCTGTGAATACTGAACTGTTAACATTGAGAGGAGTTACGGGTTACTGCAAACATTGGGAACATAATATTTCTTTATTTAAGTTTGGTTTTTGCTTTCACACGTGGAGTTGATTGTTTTCACTTGGTATATTATATAGTGGCTGTTCCTCTATTTTATAATTTTTTTTATTTAAGTTTGTGGTTGGTTCAGAGTTGCTTCCAGAGGCTGATACAAGGGAATCTGTATGTAATTTAAAAATGTTCATGCAGAAAATGTCTGGATAAATGCAACTTTGGGAGGCCTGAAGTGACCACTTGCCATATATTTATTTTACTTTACACCCCATGTGTCACCTTTTTTGTCCTGGATTTGGAATTAGACTCAGGTGCTTGAGCCTATACACTGATAATAAGGGGAATACATAATCCACTCACTGGGTAAAGTCATTTCACAAATGATCCATATAAAGAAACACTTACTATTAGAAATATACATGTGGAGAGGAAATAACTCCATTTGGAGTCAAGAATATAAAGTTACCTGTAGAGAAAATTGCTGCAGCTCTAATTTGACTGATATTTCTAAAGTCCATGTAATTTCTGCATGGAAAATCAATTATTTCAAGTTATTCTGTACTATTTATTGTTGTGATTTTAAAAAGGAAACACATACAAACCTGTTGATCTGTTCTTTAAGAATGATCAATTAGTTGAATACTAAAAGATAATAGTAATAATAATAATAATAGCGAGAAGCAGGGTATGACGGTGAATATGGTGGTAGGTCTGGAAAAGGTAAATTGTGATGCAATCTAGAATGTAAAAATGCTACAACACTAAGCATTTGCTTGCCGACAACTCACAAGCAAATTTTAAAATAGATAACACCAGCCTTTAAAATGAATAATGAATTGTGACACGTAACCCAACCACAGCTATATACACATAATAATGATCACTCAAAATCAAGGATCGTTCTCTTGCTTGCAAGTATCGCTAAAAATCAATCAAATGCTTATATACGGTAATTAGAATTTAAGCTTTTCAATAGATAAGTGTATAGTACAGTTCAACTGCTGTTCAGAGAAAAGATACAATTTCACAAGATCTTTGTGAAATGTGTGATGGATCTGCAACAACCTCCCAGGCTGTTCGTTCCGACTATTTTGTCCTTGAGAGGTTTTTGTCATATAGTATAAGTTTAAAAAGAATGACCTGAAAAATTGTAATTCATAGTAAATTGCATTTTTTTCTGTCTCCATGAAAAACATATTTTCTTAACTTCTAAAACATTTAACAGAGGATAGTAACCATAATGCTTATTTCATTTATCAGGAGGCAGCTAGATTTTCTTGGGTTATATATTGAAAAATGTAAATGTCCCAGAAATGGAGGAGGCAGTTTATTTTCATTTGTAGATCCAATCCCTGCATGAGTGTAGCTCCCGAAAGTTATAGGTGGAAAAAATAAACGTACAAAAAACCCATTTACATGTATTTATTAAGCTAGAAATGAATACATAGGTTATTCTATTCAGACAATTTGTCTGCTTGGAACTGTGGCTCATAATAAATTGGTTGAATTCCAGGTTGAATTATCTGTTTTATGAGGGATATCATTGGCAGGTTTCTCTTGGCCCTGTAAAATATGTCTACTGAGAAATTATGCTATGCATTATACAAGACCAGCCAAGCTCTTCTTGCAGCATACATAGTGATACCAGTGAGTGAAAAACAGAACTCTCCTGTAAAGTTTCTTGACAACTCCTACTTTAGTGAATAAATCCCATAAACCTGTAAGTGTTATTACTCTAACCTACCATTTAAATATCATGATGTTTCTTTTCAAATTGATTAGGTTTAGGTTCAATTCATTATGCTCAGTCAGGAGCAGGTTGAGCACAGCCAGTTATGTATACCGGCCTAGGACAGCAGGGGCAGCTGGCGACGCTGCCTGGTTCAGGACAAAGCATACTTGACTTCTGATAGGGTCAAATCAGAATCATAACAATCATGGTTGCAGGGTCACAACCAGGGTTGTATTTTGGACCAAGCCAACTAAAAGCCACCCCCACCGCCTACTCAGATGCCCCTACCCAGAAATGTCCGTTAAATGGGTCCAGAGGGTTCTTTCCAGATAGATTTGTGGAAGTAGAGAAACATTTCAGCACCCCTCTTACTCCATGTCTAAATTACTGATGATATTTCACACTCTGTCCCTTCACGCTGTCTGATCTAGCATGCAGGAAGTGACATCACATCCATTTCCTGCATGCTAGGTCTGTCTGCACAGTGAGAGAGAGACACAGTCAAGCTGTTTGGAGGCTAAGGTGACACAGGCAAGCAAATTGGATGCTACAATGGTACAGGTAAGCTGTTTGGGGACAAACTTGGCATTGACAAGCTGTTTGGGGACAAAGTTGGTACTAACAAAATGTTAAGAAAAGCTGGCACTGTGGGGCATGTTTTCCTATGTGATGTTGAGGAAAGGGGATGTGAAAATATATGCATCTGGACCAAGTCGTTTATAGTTACACCTAGTTAAGGTCAAAGTATTAAACGTGTTGTTTTTTTTGTTTTTAATCAAAACAGGTTTGGCTTTCTGCAAGGTGAATCTTCCTTGACATCATTAAAGACCTGGTATTGAAGCGCAGCTTGGAGAAAATTCACACAAATCCCAGGTTGCTGGTGAATTTCATGAGCTAAGAAACATTTGGCATTTGTCAGTTATCCACTGAGCAACCATGAAAAGATTAGCATCTCACTTAACTCAAATTATTCCCAAGATCATGTGTTTCCATCCAAGTGTTATCGCATCTCTTCTACAATAGAGCTCCATAAAAAGCCACAGCATTCTTGGGGCATTATATTGTGTGTTTTTACATGTTTGATATATTTATATTTTAGGAATAAATATTTAATATACAATAATTTTGGACATTTCAGTATAAATCAACACGCAGAGCTATAAGAGCATTCTCTGCATGTGAATAAAAGCACCTTTAGGTATTCAGTATATTTAGGCAGTGTTAGTGATAATAAACATGAGTAATGAGTGGGGATGACACAAAACTATTTCCCATTTTAATTTAAAATGCAGTTCTTTTTTCCTAAACGCTCACTTAATTTGGAAATTAATCACTCACTAAGCCACCATTTTCTTTGCCAAAAGTTAATTCCTGGCCAATTTGGATCTGTGAAACATGCATTGTGTCCTGAGCTTATGGGGTGGTGTTGTGTTCTGCTATCATTAAAGCTTTGTCATACTTTTTTAATATCATTGGTCTGATTACTTGTTTTGTTTTTTGCTTTTAATTTAAGAACTAAAAGTGCACCTGCCATGCACAACAGCAGAGGTGCTTTTAAAGCCCAGACCACATGCTCTATTCATTGCGCTAGCTGAAGCGCTATAAAATACATCAAAATGCTTTTTATGGTTTCAGCCTACAACGCTGCAGGTTTAGAGAAATAAATTAGTTCCCAACTACAATGTAATTTTATAGTTGTCAACTAATTACGATTACTAATATAAGCTCATACAAATATTTATATCATAATTTTCTTTAGTTTTTATATTAGATCAGCATTCTATAAGGTAACATGACAACATGACTTGCTTACAGTTTTTACATATTTACAGTTTACATATTTTTCCGGCTTTGAGTCTCCCTTTTTAATAACATATACAACACTGTGCAAAAGTTTTCGTCAGGTGTGAAAACAATGATGTAAAGTAATAAATAATGTTTTGAAAAATACACATGCAATAGTTTATTTTTATCATTTAACAAAATGCAAAGTGAGTGAACAAAAAAAATCTAAACCAAATCACCCTTTGCCATCAAAACAGCATCGATTCTTCTAGGTACACTTGTACAAAGTCAGGTATTTTGTAGACATATAGTTACATGTATGATTAAACAATTATATCAAACAGGTGCTAATGATCATCAATTTAATATGTAGGTTGAAACACATGACTGGGCCCTGATGCCACAGAAAAAAACCTTTACCCACCCTAAATAAAGACATGAATCATTGATGTGGATAAAGGTGTTGGCCACAGCTTTAAAACCAATTACCCAGAATATGCTAAACATATCAAATAACCTATAATAACCCACCAGCTGCTAGGCCTAAGCCCAGTAGGCGGTTCAAAACCACATAATACCAAGAGTTCTGGCCCAGCTGGTGTCACCAGCAATCCTCTGGACCCACCTGCCCCAGCCCATTCGGGCACAGCTTCCAGTTACCACCACTTCTATGCTGACCAAAGGGGAAGAATCTTACGCTCCTGTGACTATAAAATAAGAACCACAGAGCAAAAAAACACCAAACACATCCATAATAATAAAAATCACAATAAAGTTAAAGGGGAGGGAGAGAAGCTCCTGTCCTTTGGCTCCAGATGGGAAAAGAAGTAGGAGTGCCCTTGTCATCACCCTATAAACCCTTGCATGCTACAATGTTGCTCCCCACCCTCTTTTTTCTAACAGCCCAGAGGGGGGGGCAATCATTAACTGAAACAGAAACAGCTGTGTAGAAAGAATAAATCTGGGTGATGTGGAAAACAGTTTAATATCCAAAGTCACACATCATGGCAAGACTGAGCACAGCAACAAGACAGAAGGTAGTTATCCTACATCAGCAAGAAAAATGAAGGCAGAAAGATGTTATGTCTAAGCTATTTTGAAGAAGCACAAGCAAACTTAATGCAGCAGAGAAATACACATCCCATAGCAACTGAAAAAAGATGTCCAGCAGTGCCATCAGCAAAGCATTTGCAGAAAACAGTGGGATGTTGGTACACCCATCTACTGTCTGTAGACTGTCTGCTGCCACACCTGCCCATAAACACGTATACACGTACACTGCCCTTACACACACATATACACATACACTGCCATTACACACACACATATACACGTACACTGCCCTTACACACTCATATATAGTAGTCACACGGGGTAGTGGTTGCGCTTCACACGGATAGTAGTTATAAAAAAGAAAGAAAAGCACAATGGTGTAGTATGTCTTATCAAGCACAAAATATGTGCTTGGGCGATATGATCATCGCCTAGAGATATTCTTGCGTCGTACTCCTACGGTTCTTTTGATGGCTTTTTGGAACGTGGTGTACATGCAAAATTATGTAGAAAAGGCAGATATAGTGCTCTCCATATAAAAGGTACAATTAAAAATAGAATATGGTGTCAGTTATACTCACTTTTTTGGTGAGCAATGTTGGAATTGCTCACACCTTTGCGCTTAGGTGGTATGATCCCCACCAAGCATATAGTGGTAGTAGATGTTTTTTTCTGGATAAAACATATAAAAGAGTAAAAACAAGTCCAGGAGCTAGAAAACTTATTTAAAAAACCTATTTATTCAAGCTGGTAATAAAACCTAAAATATAAAATATAAAATAGTGGCATATAGGAGGTATAAGGGATTTCTGGAGGTACAGTGGCATATAGGGGTTAAAAGGCATTTCCAGAGGCAGAGTTGCATTTAGGAGGTTAAAAAGGCATATCGTGGGGCACTCTGCCTCCAGAAAAGCCTTATGCCCCCCACATAACCCCCCGACTTACCACTGCTTCTTACTCCCTGGTGTCTGGTGGGGGCAGCGGGTGGAGGCCGGCATTCATGAAATTAAAGGGGCTGGCGTGCACGCACCACGCTGCTCAATGGCCGTGCCTCAGCACTTTGTCCCACGTCCCAAGGGGTTGGACGAAGAACTGAGGAACGGCCATTGGGCGGCACGGTGCAAGCACGCCAGCCACTTTAATTTCATTAGGCGCCGGCGGCTGGAAGAGGCTTTCAATCCTGCTTGCAGCCGCTCAGCGGTTGTTTTGAATTTTGGTCTGCCAGCCATCCGGCCCACGGACCTACCGGCCCACTGGGAAATTTCCCAGTATCCCTATCTCTCCTTGAAAAAACAATATATAGTTTACATGGGTACACTATTTCCAGGGAAAGAGAATAATCGCTGAACCAACATACTGCAAAAATGGCAAAATTGCTCCGGTACTTGAGGTACCACAAGCTAAGGTGTGGCCAAGTGCATCTTCAGCAACATTACTGAAGAATTGCGATGTCCAGCTTGTGAAAAACACGATAGAATAAGTCAGTTTCACAGCTTGGAAGCATCAAGGGCATGAAATATGCTTGTATAAAAAAAACAAGCTGAGGCAATTGACTTTCACAGTTCTGCTCTAACTGATACCATTGATTCTTTGAGAAAAAAAAACGACGTGCTGAAATCTGAATTTCTTCCACAGGTTTTTTCACCGAAAACCAAGTAGCACTTTACTGACGTTTTTGCCCCCAGGTCTACTAAAGCATTTGGCCATATCATGCTCTTCCCCTTCCGACAAGCTGAAGAGGGAATTGGGTTTGAGCCTGGTTGAGTCAACACCTGCTGAACCAGTTCTGAAGTAGAAGAAAACATTCATTTGTGTTTCTTACTCTCAAGACAGCAGGGTACCAGTAGAAAAAGTATACAGGTAATTTCTCCCAAAGCTATTTCTCATCAGCACCAAAACATAATCAGCTTCACTGATGTGAGCAAGTCTAACAAATAAAACCATTGCCCTAAGGACCTGTGATCAGCAATATGCAAATGAAACTCAACAGCACTGGAAATATCGTAACATATTCATTTCTTTTCAGCCAAGAGCTATTCTCATATAACCAGTCTGTTATTTCTTTCATAAGACAGACACTTCTGTTGAGATCACATAGATCACATAAGACATAAACTGCTTGCATAAGCCATATACACAGACGCTAGAGCCTTACAGGAAGATGCATAGTGTGATTTAACACCTTATTGGAAACAACTGCCCCTAAAACATAACCATTCTCTTCTCATTTATTTTTTCTGTCATTTATTACATAGTATGTGTACATATGAAATACACAGCACAGTCACACTCCATCTCTTTCTATTATTTTGTTGCTGTGGTACAAGAGGAGCAATGAAACATCATAATTATTTGTGCTTGTAGTGTAGGCACATGAATGAGTGGAACTCCGGGAATGAGACCATAAAGTTATTTTCTAATGTAAATATTAGTAGAAAGGTGAACATGAGGGAAGTGTTATATAAGAGTTATATACAAAGCGTCTTCACACAATTCAGCACTAATCACTAGAATTCTGTTCACATTGTTACACTGATGTTTGTGTTGCTGCAAGGAGCTATCCAGATCAAACTCACCCTTTGATTTCTCATTATCTTTCTTTTCCCTATGGAACATCATACAGAGCTGGTAAGAGAAAAGTGTTCTTTTAACCTTCACTTTGTAATATCCATACACTGCTGAAACTGATTTCATCATATATTTGAAGGGAAAAAACGAAGTATATATGAAAAGGCAAGTTATATTTTAAAATTATGCCTGATATACTTAGTCTGGTGCTTGATGCTGAACTAGTAAAACAAGGATATGTTGCATGGGCGTAACTAGAAGCCTCAGGGCCCCTGTGCGAGAATCTGTTAAGGCCCTACCCCCCAAAAAAACATGATTTTTGCACAAACATTTTTTTTTCAACAAATTACATATTGAATCATATCTGTCAACGTTTTCAAATTACTTTATCTTCAACACTGTAGTGTTCAGGATAGGAAAAAGTCACAAGTCACGCCATTAATGGTGTAATTCTGCAAATATAAAGGACAACCATTAATCAACATTGTTTATATAAAAAAAAATCATGATTTATAAACAACTATTTTTGGGGGGTTAGCTATAAATGACACACAATTCATCCATATATTAATTCATTCTCACTCTTTATTTCAATATGCTTACTACCCCCCTTTCTTACTTTTTATCCCCCTTCACACCCCTTCTCACACTATCTACCTCCTCTACCCCTTCTCACACTATCTACCCCTCTCCTCCCCTTCTCACACTATCTACCCCTCTCCTCCCCTTCTCACACGATCTACCCCCTCTCCCCCTTCTCACACTATCTACCCGCTCTTATCACCTTCTCACACTATCTACCCCCTCTCCCCACCTTCTCACACTATCTACCCCCTCTCACCACCTTCTCACACTATCTACCCCCTCTCACACTATCTACCCCCTCTCCCCATCTTACTATCTACCCTCTCCCTATCCCCTCTTCTCACTATCTACCCTCTCCCTACTCCCCCTTCTCACTATCTACCCTCTCCCTACCCCCCTTTGTAGTTCACTTACCGTGCTGAAGTCCTGTGGTGGGAGTGCGAGGCCTCTGTCTCGCTGCTCTGCCGCGGCGCATGTGGCTTCACTGATGTGGCTTCATCATGAAGCGCCGGCACCGAGACAGACCCCTCACGCTCTCACCATTGCAGTCGGGGCAGTGCTGAGGCAGGTGGCGGCAGGGAGCACAGGAGACAACAAGAAGCCGAGCGGTTGCTGAAACTGGCAGAACTCCAGGGCCCGGTGGCAGTCGCGACTCCTGCAACCCCGGATGTTCCGCCACTGATATGTTGAGTTCTCTATATTAAGTGAAAACAATAGATTTTCCCCATTGAATTTTTCTTTAACTCCCATTGTGATAGATATCTTTACATTTGTAATTATATAACAGAGTGGATTGATATGTTGGTATAATGACAGGGTGTAAGTGTTTGTCACCCCCTAGGATCAATAAAACACATAACTATCAGCATGCCACCCTCATACATTGTAGCCATGTTGAAACCCAGGGAGTTCCTAGGTATGCTCATAGACCTCTACGGTATATACAGTCAAGGAATGTGGAAGATGCATAGGGTTTTTTAGGTTACCAATGGAATTTCACTGCAGTACATACATGCTGTAATCACAATAACGTGATATCAATGGGCTGAGTATTCCTCACAAAATTGTTCAATTTTTTTTAATCCAGAGGTCTGTATACCACATAGATGAGAGATAAACACCATTTTACTATAAACATTTTCATGGGAAAAAGGAGAAACACATAAATATGATTTTAAACATTATATTTATTAAGACAGCAGGTTGCATAGCACTATCAAAATATTGAGTAAAAATTTACATTAAAAATAGCAATATAAAGAGACCTGAGCTTTATTACTTAAATAATATAGAAGTTGGTGGTTTTCAAATAGAAACAAAAGATGGGACTCTCAGACATTGCCAGTTAGACATGTGATAAATGGATCAAATTAATAAAGGCCAAAGTTCATGGTATATACCAATACAAAGCTGTTTTGGATGCTTTCCAATAAAGCCTTTCTTCAATTGTTGAACTGCTCCAAATTATGTGAATATAAATGTACGTGCACGGAGAGAAAAATAAGACACACGACACACTCTGGGTCAGGTCCAAAATCACTCTGCTTTATTTTGTTTATATTATAGATTATATAGTGTCCAGATAAAAAAGGGACGTCAGGTTACGTAAAGCTTATTAATTGGTTAATCCTGAAACTATGCGGAAATAGGCAGAAAGGCAGAAAACCGTTAGAAACAAATATTAGATACTTTCCTGCAACAAGAGATAGCCAGAATGGCGCTTGCGGTTAGTAAAATATAGATAACTGAATACACTGCTACTTGCGTCTCTCACGTATCTGCGTGAGGTGTAACCCTTTATTGGTCAAGGCCAGCTTATATTCATTAAAGCAATAAGCGTTTCTTGCTGATATATATAATGGTTCCATAACAAAGCCAAGATATGAACAATCAATATCTATACTGAGATTCAGGTAACAATCTAAGGTTTGAACTCTCAAGTAATTGAAACCAAAATTATTTAAGAAAGAAGGTGTCAAACGTTTTACAAATCATAGTTTATTTATTAAAAAATGTTACTTGAGTCTCAGAGGAAAAATTAGTGGCTTAACTAAAGTGACAAAACTTGCAGCATTTCCCCTGCATCACTTTGAGCAACACCATGATTATCACTGACAGTCAAACTCCCATGTCACACCAAGAGTCAACTCAGTGTTTATTTTATAAACCATACTGTGATCAATCGATGTCTAGCTATTATGAGCTTAAACTGAACCTTGTACAAAACCTGTGCATAGCATCTTAATGCGCATGTTGGGCAGCCTAGGTCAATCTTCCTCTGTTACTGGATGTATGCGCAGCTTGGTATTGCTATCCAGGTCATCCAGGCTATTCTTCATTTACAAATATCAAGGAAAATAAAACATGGTTTCAAAGAGCTTGGCAGCCTAGGCATATAGCATCACAAAGATGGCGGGGTGCAGATTGGTCCATATACCATTATCCTCGACCTGGAGAATAAAGTGCTTCCTGGATGCTCAGTCATCAAGTATACTTTTGAGAGACTCTGTTGGTATACATAAATACAAAATTATATGCTAGTAAAAAAGGAAAATATTTATTTTTAAAATATTTTTTCATTTCTTAGAAATATATCTAATTCATTCATATACGTTGGCTATTTTTTTAAATGTACACAATAATAAACAAATACCTAAAACATTAATTGGATTATTGTAGTTGTTACCTTTAACTTATATTGCATATGTTTTTTGTGTTGTATGGCACCACAAGTTCCATGGTATCAGAAAATGTGATTTATAGAGATTTTGTAGTCCATTTATTTCTATGGACATTCTATTAAATTTGAAGTCGTTTTATAATAAACCATTTTACCTTTGTGATCAGAGACAAAGGTTGAATTTTCTAGATGTATTTCACTGACATTTTGATGTAAATCAGAAACATTTTACATTCTGTTTTATAGAAGCCGCCAAGAGCGTATTAAAGCAACATACTTTTTATACTAGACAAGCGTCTGCTGTCCTGCATTGTAAAGTGAAAAGGCCAGCACTTTTATCGGTTAACAGGTATTTAAAAGTGTATGAATGCATACTATGAATTTCTGATATACTAGTGAGCCACGTGTCACTGATCAGTTTCATAGGGCACCCCCATGGGTGCTTTGTGGCCAGTTGGAATGAAATTATTGATCATCCCAACAATTCTGTGACTTGTGATGTCTGCCACCATCATTTGAATAACTTGAGCTTCCTATGGTAGGTTACCCAGAGTTGTCACCCTTCTCAGAGAATGGCTTTGCAAGTAGTGGGGGTTAGCATTATGATTGTCATGGTAAACCATACGAGGCACAGGTCTAGCTGCAGACAATATATCATTAAATGGGTTTGGATTAGGAGGGCAGTTGGGGAGTGAATATGCCTAAACGTTGCTCCCCTGTTCTACACAAAGAGGAGAGTGACCTGGAGACCATGGGAAGCCGTGGATAATTTTACATTGTATGGTGGACTATAAGACATAAAGGGGAAAGAATTGTCAGGCATGGAGGAATAGAAGACAAGGAGGAAAGAATTTTAAGTGGAGATGTTTTCCATCACCATCATAACTTATGTTGTGTGTGCTTCTCTTACTGCTACAAACCATAAGCATTAAGCAGGTAACCAACCTCATGCTCATGAGTTCACATTAAGGCAGATATTGGTTTGCTGCTAGACTGACTGGGAACATTTCTTTTCAGCCTCGAGGCATCCTCTCTATGAGGAGTAAAGCCTACTGCTGCTATTGGCAATAATCCTTTAATGATGGCTAATGCGTGGCTAAAGAACACCATGAGAATCCAATTGGAGACAGAGAACTAAAAGGTATGCTAATATTTGAAGAAGTCAGGATTATAGTAAAGATGTACTTTCCTTTTATACTTATGAAAAATGTACTTACCTTCCTTAAGCATCACCGCAAACAAGTTAAGTATGTTGAAAAGATCTATAACGAGATTGGAATATGGACATCAATGTGGAAGTTTAAAGTAATTTTTAATGAAGACGTAGACTGTTTTGGAGGACTACAGAGGCCCCCAGCTCTCTCTAAATTGTGAATTTAAATTTGTAACCATTGTGGAAGCCATGAACACACAACAAACGTAAAAACCCCAAATGATGCAGACTGTGCCTAACAATTTGCTACATCTGTTTGACTCTGTAGAGCCATTGCTATAATCTGTTTGACTCTGTAGAGCCAGACCAAAATCAGCTCATCCCTCAAAAGCAAACCCAGCCCCAACAAAATAAAAAACATCGATGATAAAAACTGAAACAAATATCTGCTCCTCAGAATTAGAGAAGTCAGAAAGGGCAAATGGAATCTACCCCTTCAGAACTGTTTCAATCAGATCAGCATGAAGATAACAAGGAAATTCAAAACAAAGATGAAGACAGTGGAGACAAGAGGGCAGTGTAGCGGAGCACTGCTCTATGAGAACAAAGCTATAGCTATACAGGTGAAAACTGAGCAAAGACATTGCAGCACCCCCTTCTGATTCTGGTAAAGTGGAAAATCTGGATGAGGCTGCACCAAATTCCAGAAAAAAACAGCAGATGGAAGAACCCAAATGATGCTTGAAAACCCATCTAAGAAAATAGCAATGTTAGCATGGAGACACCTAAAGCAAAAGACTACAATGTCGGAGCGAGCCCTTATTACTGCAACAGATAAAAACCAGGACAGAGGAGACACCTGAGGCAGAAACCAAAGCAGGAACCATTGTACGCAGAACTTTTTGGGGGCTGGTTATATAGAACAGGAAATAGACAGTTAATAGTAAATTGCTGTTTTTTTTCTGGTTTATTACAATTCCTGTGTAGTTCTAGGAAAGATTTCTGATTATGCTCCCAGAATATACAGCCACTAAGTCATAGTCATAAGAAATGTTGTATCTGACCGTGAAGTACTAACTTTTAAGGTTAAAAGGAAAAAAATAAGAAAATGTGCCAGGAAATGAAATGTTACCTTGTTAAGAGATGGAAATATTAAAAACAGCTTTGAAAAACAATACAAATTTGGACTACAAAAAATAAAATAAATTATTTTTCATCAAAGGATAAACTAGAAAAAGAAATATAAAAAGCCATATTTTATTATTGATAAATATGTTTCATATAAAAAAAACATATGTATAAAACACAACAAAATACCAAGACACAAATAATATATAGTGCAAAAAAAAATAAAAAATACAAAGATCACAAAGAGATTAGATAAAATTCCCACTTCACTCGGAATAATAAAACACTCACTGTTGAGGAGATTATGCCTGGCCAGGCTAAGCGCCAAAATGCAGGGTAACTTCCTCAGCTGCAGAGAAGGCTTTTTATATTTATACTTTGTCTTAGCGCTGTCTTTTTCTAGTTTATCCTTTGTCATTCTAGGTTTCCCTTGCTAAGTGGAACAATATTGCTTCTCAGGGCTAGCTGCTTTGCCAACCCTCAAACAATTCTCTTTTATTTCTCTATAACCCTACCTATCAATATATCTAAGGCTGGTAATTATCATTTTATTAACGCATTTTGTTTTCTGGGAATATACATTATTAATTTATTACTTGATAGTGGGTTATTTCTTTACATATATTTATACACATATTGCACTTGGAGTCACACAAGTTTTTCATCAAAGCTGGTAAAAAAGCAAGGGAAAAGAGATAATTTAATAATAATTTTAAATGCCAGCTTACAAGCACTTTCAAAATTTAAGAACCATGGTATGGAGGTAGCACAAGATTTGAAAAAAACGATAGCCCAAGCTCTTGTTTAAGAGCCAAGGGACACGAAGTAATTTTTTTACTTCAGTGTAAAACATTGAATTCAACAAAAAATGCACACAGTGTATTTTTCAAGAAAAACTAATAAAAGAGAAATTATAAGTGGAAGTGATTTAGAAATATATAATACATAAGTATATAAGACATATAAGATCATAGAAATCTTGTCATGTTACAAACAGCCATAGATCAAATACACATACAGCATGTATACACAAAACAGTTTTGATATACCGTATTTGCTCGATTATAAGACGAGGTTTTTTTCAGAGCAAATGCTCTGAAAAATATACCTCGTCTTGTAATCGGGGTCGTCTTTAAATCAGACCTCAAATGAGGTCTGACAATTAGACTAAGATCCAGATCCCCCGCATCGCTGCAGGGGACCTGGATCCTCCTGTATGGTAACCTCAGCTGCTGCCGGCGTCTATCACTGAGCGCCGGGAAAAGTGCCGGCAGCAGCCGAGGTTCCATACGCACGTACCTTCCTAAAGGGATAGCCCGCTCACTGCGGGGAAGCAGAGCCGGTTGGGGAGATTGCTGCAGGACCGGGACCTGGCGGCACTGTGCCGTCCCAGAGCGGATCCAGTAGACCTCGTCAATTTTCTGGAGGAGGCGGGGCCTAGCGGGGTCACACAGCGTCATGCTGAAATCCCGAAGGAGCTGCAGCAAGCGTCTGCTGAGGAATCGTGGTGAGTGAAGTGCTTGAGTGGGTATATTAGTGTCTGGGTATCTAAGTGTCAGAGTGGGTAGGTAAGTGTTTGGGTGGGTAGGTAAGTGTCTCAGTGGGTAGGTAGGTAAGTGTCTGGGTGGGTATATTAGTGTCTGGGTATGTAAGTGTCCCCCTATATGCCACTCTGTCCCATTACCGTATTTGCTCGATTATAAGACGACCCTGATTATAAGACGACCCCCCAAAATCTGAATATTAACTTAGGAAAAAAAGAAAAAGCCTGAATATAAGACGACCCCAAAGGAAAAAAGTTTTACCAGTAAATGTTAATTCATGTAAACTCTTTTTTTTAATAAAAGCTATGATTGAGAAAAAGATTTCTTTTGTTTTTATTTCTTGTATTTTCCAAACTGTCCCCCAGTTACGCACATCTGCCCCCAGGCTTGCCACTCCAATATGGCACTGTGGCCCATGATATGCCTCTTAACCCTCTATATGCCACTGTGCCCCATGGTATGCCTTTTGACCCCCTATGTGCCACTCTGCCTCCAGAAATGCCTTATACCCCTATATCCCATTCTGGCATTTAGGGGGTTAAAATGCATATTATGGGGCAGAGTGGCACATAGGGAGGTATAAGGCATTTCAGGAGGCAGAGTGGCATTAAGGGAGTTAAAAGGCATTGTATAGAGCACTCTGCCTCCAGAAATGCCTTATACCCCTATATGCCACTCTGCCATTTAGGGGGTTAAAAGGCATATTATGGGGCAGAGTGGCATATAGGGAGGTATAAGGCATTTCAGGAGGCAGAGTGCTCTATTAAATGCCCCCTTAACGCCACTCCAGAAATGCCCTATGCCCCCATTTAACACACACACACCCTATAACCCCATTTAACTAACACACTCTCTCCTCTCTCTCTCTCTCTCTCTCTCTCTCTCACCCCCTCTCTCTCTCCCCCCCCTCTCTCTCTCACCCCCCTTCCCCCGCTCTCCCCCCTCTCTTACCGGTGCTTCCAGCCGGGGCAGCGGGTTGACGTCGCCTTCTGCTGCAGCCGGAAGGAGGTGTGGCTAGCAGCGGGGGTTTGTATGCGTCCGTCGCGTATACTTTCCCCGACTCTGACAGTCGGGGAAGGTCTATGCGACGGACGCAGACAACCCCCGCTGCTAGCCACACCTCCTTCCGGCTGCAGCGGACGTTGTCTACGCGCATCGCGTAGACGTCAACCCGCTGCCCCGGCAACAAAGCAGGAAGCACCGGTAAGTGTGTGTATGGGGGGGGGGGTCGGGTGAGACAGGAGGATCCAGGTCCCCTGCAGCGGTGCGGGGGATCTGGATCTTAGTCTCCTAATCAGACCTCTATTTGAGGTCTGATTAGAAGACGACCCCAATTAGAAGACGAGGGGTATTTTTCAGAGCATTTGCTCTGAAAAAAACCTCGTCTTATAATCGAGCAAATACGGTATTTGCCTTTTAACCCCCTATATGCCAGAGTGGCATATAGGGGGTTAAAAGGCATAACATGGGACAGAGTGGCATATAGGAGGACACGCCTGGGGGGCAGATGTGCATAACTGGGGCAGATGAGCATAACTGGGGGCAGATGAGTATAACTGGGGGCAGGTTGGTAAATAAAAGGAAATTAAAAACAAAAAAATAGTTTACATGAATTAATACTTACTAGTAAAACTTTTTTCCTATAGGGTCGTCTTATAATCAGGCTTTTTCTTTTTTTCCTAAATTAATATTCAGATTTTGGGGGGTCGTCTTATAATCAGGGTCGTTTTATAATCAAACAAATACGGTAATAGTAAAGTGTTGTACACTGAACTCAACATTCTATAACGCAACCCAGAGATGAGCCAAATATCACAACAATTATTACATTGGTCTCAATCTTCAAACACTTTTTATAGATTACAGATTAATATAACAAATATTAACAAAAATAGTAATAAAATTAAAAGTTCCAGTATGGGAAAATAGTTGCCGCTAGTCAAATTATAAAATATCATAAATTATGCGTGTAAAAGTGATTTTAAGGCCTTCCGAATTCAGACGTAGTAAGTGAATGCCTAAAGGGATAGATGAATGGAACACCACAAAAAGGAAATACACCTCTCAAAGGATACCGCTCATTAGGAACCACAAATTTCAGTAAATAAAGGGGAAGAAAGAAAGAGGGTTTCCGGGGCATCCACTTAAGCCCATTTTTATATTCAAGACCCTTTGCAGATATCACCAGGTCCTCCATCTGCAAGATGAAATTAACCTTAATTAGCCAAGCGTTTATAGTAGGAGGGCCTAGAGAATCAGAGAATAACTGCTTTGACAGCGTTTATAAGGTGTATTGTAAGTGATCTTTTATAACCTGCAAGCGATGAACGTGAGTGATGTAGAAAGCCACAAAATCAGGGTCAGCGACCTCCCGAACATAAGCAACCTTATCCCATAATGGGCGAACATAAGAGCCCATAACATAACATAAAAGTTCAAGTCCCTCTTCCACATACTCATATAGTAAGGTTTAATCGACCCATTAATTAGAATAAGGAGAGAATATAACTTTGGAAGAAGATGCGAGGGCTCAGGGGTCTCAACACATAGGCTTTCAAACTCAGGGGACAAAAGAACCGTGGTTCTGGTTGGAATGATGAAATAAACAAAAATGGACCTAAAAAGGAGGGGGAGAGATTTGGAATAATTCATTCAATTATAGGAAATCATCTCCATTGAGAATGTGGAAAGTTATCAAAATACCCAATTGGGGAGGAGTGATTGTCCTCATATGTCTATCCGAAAGACCTAGGGGTAAGTCCGGATTGTTTGACAATGGGAAGTCTTTAAACTTTTTAAATAAATCATTAAAGGAACTCAATTATTTGGACGCTAATTATCCTTTTTTTAAGTAGAGTTTTAAATGCCAGAGAGATCTAAGATACCATTAAAACTTTTAAACCTCGCAACGTACCTCGCAAAAATGGTCTACCCATTGACTTTTATATGACTTTAAAAGATGATGTTTTACCAGGTTCCTGGAATAAAGATATAGTCACATTAATCCACAAGAAAGGGAATACAAGTGATTTGGAGACTCATTACACTTTTAAATTGTGACTACAAAATTGTGGCCAAAATATGTGCAAGCCATTTGAAATATATTGTTGAATAGCTTATTTACTCCAACCAAATGTGCACAGTCCTATCTATGACGCAGTATACATGGTAACTTAAACTTGTTAGAGACATTATCAGCCACACAAAAGAGAGAAAATAAAAACTGGCTATTTTATCAATTGATTTTGAGAAACCGTTTGACAGAGTATCACGTAAATTTCTTTTTAAAGTCTTAGAAAATAGTGGTGGGGTATATGAATTTTGTGGATGGGACAACGTTTCACTTCAAATAAAATATTTTGCTGTGCTTCTGGCTTTATTTTTAATTGAAATAAGTGCATAATTCTACATATTGGAGATATAGAGAAAGAAAATCAGCAAAACCCAGTCTCTGACTAGGAGTTCATTTTAGGAGTCAAACAGAAGTACAGTAGCCCAAAAGGTAAACAACAAAATCATTGGAAGGAATGGTATTAATGATTAAAATGGTGATCGTGTCTCTTCTACTATATTTAAGTATGATATTCCCCCATACCCTGAGTTTAAAAATAAATAACAAGAACACATATTATGTTTGTAAACCCAAGTGTTAAGGGGTTAAAGACTTCCCAGACCTTAATCTGTTTTTATATGTGAAATATTTTGTTTTATGTGTCAAAACTATTTTTAAATATAACTACTGGTCATATTTTCTATGTTTTAATACAGGTTTTTAATGAGGAAATATGGACGGTTTTTGAATAGCCTTATGCTTTTGACCCGTGTGAGGATTATTAGATTTTAGAAAAGATCATTGTTTTATACAAATTAGGGAAAAGGGAAAAAATAAGAAGAAAGAAATGATCAAAGGAAATTGACGGTATGAAACAGATTTTTTTTCCAACCTGTTGATTCAAAAAAGTTAGAAAATATAGGAAGGGGCCAATTGTAATGACTTATTTAATTCACAGAAAGATCTTATATGAAACTCCCTTAATGCCTACCATGTAATGCTTTTAAATATTGACTTCTACCAAATGCAACATGACCAAAAGAGAAAACTGTTTCGCTGATGAGACGGTGATTTTTTTTTGGAATTGGCAATATGGAAGAAAGTTGGTGTAATTTTAAACTGGCTTACTTTAAAAGAGTCGATTTATATAAGAAACAGACTGTGCCTCAAAAGACAATCATATTAAATTTGGAACTGAAAGGATACACAAAATAAATACATAATTCCTCTATATTATATATTTTAATAAATGTGTGGATTGGGAACACTTGAATAAAAATTATTCCTGGTTAAGGAGCATTTAGTAACATAGTAACATAGTTCATAAGGTTGAAAAAAGACCAAAGTCCATCAAGTTCAACCTATATACATATTGTGTCCCTACCGTGTTGATCCAGAGGAAGGCAAAAAACCCTTATGAAGCAGAGTAAGCATTTACTCTGTACTACCTACATCCTCAACTTCTCCTAAAGTCCAATTAAAAAAAAAAATATGCAGGGTCAGACTTTGGCATAAACATAAAAGCGTGGATCCATCCTGCCTTATATCGAAGGTTCAGGCTGGTGGTGGTGTAATGGTGTGGGGGGCATTTTCTTGGCACACTTTGGGACCCTTAGTACCAATGGAGCATCGTTTAAATGCGACAGCCTACCTGAGTGTTGTTGCTGCCCATGTCCATCCCTTTATGACCACAGTGCACCCATCTTCTGATGGCTACTTCCAGCAGGATAATGCACCATGTCATAAAGCTCGCATCATCTCAAACTGGTTTCTTGAACATGACAATGAGTTCACTGAACTCCAATGTCCTCCACACCAGATCTCAATCCAGTAGAGCACCTTTGGGATGTGGTGGAACGGGAGATTCGCATCATGGATGTGCAGCCGACAAACCTGCAGCAACTGCGTGATGCCATCCTGTCCATATGGACCAAAATCTCTTAGGAATGTATGCCACGAAAAATGAAGGCAGTCCCGAAGGCAAAAGGGGGTCCAACCCGGTAATAGCAATCATATCTAATAAAGTGCCTAGTGAGTGTATTTTATGGCACTTAAAGCAAAAATAATCACACTACTTTTGAAATATACTTCACATGGTAAGGTAAAAAGAGCTTTGAGGGAGACTTTAGGGTGACTGTCCCTTGAAAATGGGAACATCGGGTCACCTTAATCTATCAATTCTTTTAGAGCAGCACATATATCATTATTATGCTCTACATGTGTCCGTCGCTAGCACAGTTTCAGGGACAGGTTCACTTTAATAATGTAAGTTTTTACAATGTTGCTTATCTCTTGTAAAAAAAATCTCTGCTTTTATTGCTGGTCACTTGCTCAAACAGGCATATTGTTGATCGATTTTACTCCCTAAGGAGCTCTTTTAAAAGTACATTTTTCAAAGCCATCTTACTGGCAGTCTACATTTATCACCCTTATTAAAACAGTAGGTAGCACAGCACAAGTCAAAGTGAATGACATTTAGTCTCGGTATTAAAGACGGTACTAAAGAAATCTACTGTATGAAAAGTAGCTGTCTTTTAAAAATAACTAAAATAGATTATTAATCCTCCCTTGCATTATCTGTGTCAATGATGCTTTACTAACATTTATACATTAATACTAGTCATGTTCTCCCCTTTTATTCTTATTTTTTTAAAAACATTTTTTAACAAATAATGTGAAGTAAATAGTTAGGACCAGTGCTGTGTAGTTCTCAATGCTGCGGAAACAGAAAAAATGTCAGTTCTTTTCACATTCAAAAGACGTGGAATCAAGTCGTATTCATGTAAACTTACAATGAGAGGAATCTCAGTACTTCTGCTTATTATGCATACATTTCAAAAAGAAGGCAACATAAAATGTGACATTTAATACCCTGACAACCAAATTTAACTGAATAGCTTCCATATTGCATGGATATTGCAATGTCCTTTTAAAGGTATCAAGAATCAATGTAGCTAGACAAAAAAAATTCTACAGTACAAAGGTCATACTTGTGAACGATGCAAATGAACTGGTCCTGAGACTCCTGAAATACCGTATTTGCTCGATTATAAGACGACCCTGATTATAAGACGACCCCCCAAATCTTAATATTAATTTAGGAAAAAAAGAAAAAGCCTGAATATAAGACGACCCTATAGGAAAAAAGTTTTACCAGTAAATGTTAATTCATTTAAACACTTTTTTTTATAAAAGCTATGCTTGAGAAAAATATTTTGGTTTTATTTCCTTCTATTTTCCAACCTGCCCCCCAGTTATGCACATCTGCCCCAGAAGTGCCTTATACCCCCTATATGCCACTGTGCCCCATGATATGCCTTTTAACCCTCTAAATGCCACAGTGCCCCATAATATGCCTTTTAACCCTATATGCCACTGTGCCCCATGATATGCCTTTTAACCCTATATGCCACTCTGGCACCTAGAGGGTTAAAAGGCATATTATGGGGAAGAGTGGCATATAGGGAGGTTTAAGGCATTTCAGGAGGCAGAGTGGCATTAAAGGGGTTAAAAGGCATTTCACAGAGCACTCTGCCTCCAGAAATGCCTTACACCCCCCATTTAACACTCCCCCTCCCTCCTCCAAACTTACCGGTGCTTCTGAGTTGGGGGGCGCATAACACAGGAGGGTCCAGGTCCCCTGCATCTGAGCCCCGGGTGCTTAGTCCGGGTAGCATGTAGAGCTCCACGCGAATCGCGTAGAGCTCTACACGCTGCCCGGACTAAGCACCGGGGACTCAGAAGCACCGGTAAGTTGGAGGGGGCATAACACAGGAGGATGCAGGTCCCCTGCATCCTCCTGTGTTATGCCCCCCCCTCCAACTTACCAGTGCTTCTGAGTCCCCAGTGCTTAGTCCGGGCAGCGTGTAGAGCTCTACGCGATTGTATCGTGTAGAGCTCTACATCGCTGCGGGGGATATGGATCTTAGTCTCATAATCAGACCTATTTGAGGTCTGATTATAAGACGACCCTGATTATAAGACGAGGGGTATTTTTCAGAGCATTTGCTCTGGAAAAAACCTTGTCTTATAATCGAGCAAATACGGTATTAGCCATTTAATAGGCCATCAACATATATTATATTGTAGTGATTTGCTAATGGTGGCAAGTTGCTTACTTTAAGGGAGGTAAAAAAAAATACTGTCTGTATCTGTATTCAAGCAGTATCAAAAACAATAAATGAGATGTTCGGGTATTATTTCTTTGCTTCTTGATCTCACTTCAATCACCTCTCATTACAGATCTTTTGTGGGTGGAGTGATACCTTACTCATTGTTCTGTCAACTTATCTTTTTTATATTTCACTTCATCTCCCCTTCTTCCCAATGTGTGAGTTCCTCATGACTCAGTTTTAAGACTTTAGGTTTCTTTCTTTCATCGCTGCCTTCATATTTCGGTATCTTTTATACAGTCTTTTACAAAGTTCTAGATGTCCGACTTACCCTCCTTTGTAATGTTACTAAAACTAGAACTAAAATGCTAAAGGCTAAAGTCATAACATTGACTTAAAATGTTTTTGAAAGACTCATCCACCTCTCCAACCATTCTATATGATCTCAACTCTGAATTTAACTCCATAGCAGCTCCCAGACTTATATTCATGACGACGTTGCCCTTCAATGTGCCTAAAAATTAAGGTCCTATGCCTCTCTGTTTTATAAATATTCTTGTTTCCTTCTTTAAACCCTTTATCATATATATATATATTATTATATAAAAAACTCTTTGCATATCACTATTGAGTGAAACAAATTAAGATCTTTCAAGATTGTTTAGCATCTACGGTATAACTAAAATGAAGCACAGTCACAGGTCTTGAAATGGAGCAGTGAACTTTTATGGAGGTGCAGTTAATAAACAGAGTTGTGTTCCAAGACATTTATCATGACTGAAGCATTGACTGTGATGTATTAACCATAGCTTTAGTAAAGTTCATTGCAGCATTTGCAGACGTGTACATGCGCTCCATTTTTTGCTATCCAGTATGCAAAAAGTTGTTGCAGCACCTATACATGAAAATCTGGATATTTAGTGTGTGGTTTCTGGAAATATATAATGATATGTTGAGACTTCAGGTTGAGCACCAGATTCTTTTTTTAGGTCATCACATATATATATATACTACATAGACAAATGTATTGGGACTCCCCCCTAATTATTGAATTAATGTGTTTCAGCCAAACCCATTCCTAACAGGTTTATAAAATCAAGCACATAGGATTTCCATAGACAAACATTGGCAGTAGAATGGGTCATACTGAAGAGCTCTGTGACTTTAAACATGGCAGAGTCATAGGATGCAAACTTTGCCACAAGTCAGTTCATGGAATTTCAGCTTATAGATCTACCCAGTCCACTGTAAGTGCTATTACTGTGAAGTGGAAGTGTCTAATAGTAGCAACAGCTCAGCCACAAAGTGTTAGACCACACACAGTCGTAGAGCAGAGTAGTGTGTAAAAATGATCTGTAGTGTGTGATGCAAACTGCCTCTGGAAGCAACATCAGCACAAGCAATGTGTGTCAGGA
Organism: Spea bombifrons; assembly: GCF_027358695.1. Lineage (NCBI taxonomy): Eukaryota > Metazoa > Chordata > Amphibia > Anura > Pelobatidae > Spea > Spea bombifrons. Next base: position 84,699,620 of record NC_071091.1, on the reverse strand, counting down.
GCTTCATCTATGGCTGATCAGCTGCACACAACCCGAAGATCATAATGCACCAAGCGTCATCTGGAGTGATGTAAAGCACATTGCCACTGGACTCTGGAGCAGAGGAAATGTGTTCTGTGGTTTGATGAATCAAGCTTCACAATCTGGAAGGCTGATGGATGAATCTGGGTTTGGTGGCTGCCAGGAGAGTGCTACCTAATGGAATGCATAGTGCCTGCTGACAATTTTGGTGGAGGAAGGATAAGGGTCTGGGGATGTTTTTCAGAGTTGAATCCTTAGTTCCAGTAAAGGGTAATGTTAATGCTACAGCATGCCAAGACATTTTGAACAATGTTATGCTTCCAACATTGTGGGAACAGTTTGTAGTAGGTCCTCTTCTATTGTAGCATGACTGTGCCCCAGGGTACTAAGAAAGGTCATAAAGACATGGTTGGAAGAGTTTGGTGTTAAAGAACTTGACTGGCTCACACAGAGCCCTGACCTCAACTGCATTGAACACCTTTGGGTGAACTGGAAAAGACCTTTTTGTCCAATATCAATGCCTGACCTCTCAAATGCTCCGCTGGAAGAAAACTTCCCACAGAAACACTTCAAAATCTTGGGGAAAGCCTTTCCAGAAGAATGAAAGCTGTTATAGCTGCAAAGGAGGGGGGGGGCAGCTATGAATTTAGAATGCAATATCATAGAAGTTCCAGTTGGTGTAATGGTCTGGTGTCCTAATACTTTTGTCCAAATATATAGCGAAACACAAGAAATGTTCCAAGAGTTTGAAGGTATTGTTCTTAAACATAGTTAGCATAGTCTACTTGTGTGCAATATCCCTCAAGTCCCTATTCAAAATTCAACTATATAGCTCATAGTATACATAAAGTAATAATGATACATTACCATAAAGAAATATTTGGGATCATATATATAACTGGAATATGTAGTACCATAAACAAGGAGGTGCTATCACATTAATACTGTGTATACCAGCTTGTCTTGCAGTGCACGTTTACAGTTTTAAAAATACAATTGCACATTGGACAGCATACAAAAGAGGTTTCTTATCTTTGACATGCATGCATATGCTAGTGTCTGATACAAAAGCAAAACCCTTTTTTAATATTACAATGGAACTGTATCTTTTGTAACATATAGAATTGGTGTATAGAAAATAAGTGTAACAATATTTTTTTTTACTACATGAACAATTTGTTAGTACTGGAAAATGGCAATAAATCAAACTAAATGTAGGTTAGACATTAGAAGACTAAGCATTCTATGTATAAATTTGTGACTAATTGTTTGTTAAAGCAAGCAGCAGAGAAGCACAGAAAGCTTTTCCTAGTTTCTCCGTAGAGCCAACCTCCCTTCATCTCAGATACATTATGGTGGGAGGAAATTCTGCAATTCAGTGTATCAATTAACCCCTTAAGGACAATGGGCAGTTCCTAAACCCATTGAAAACAATGCATTTTGAGCCCGTACATGTACAGGCTTTGTCATTAAGGGGTTAAAATTATATTTTATTATGCAAATACCATGACTTGGTTTACATGCCATATGGCAAGCAATTTCAAAGTTACATTGATTTCATGATACAATAATTTACACTTTCATATATGCAAACATTTATAAATAAATGCAGATTATACATGAACCCACATAATATGCAAAACTATAGAGCCTGAAAGTCTATTTCTCTAAACCAATCTATAGATAATTCCATAAAGCTTTATAGTTTGATTAGCCAGTTCATTTGGCACATTCATCAATATCGATATTGTATTTATTATTGACTTTATGACACTACAAATTTACAGTAAAAATAACTGCTGAGTTCTGAGGATTTACCCCCCGGAGAGTCAATGTGATTTCCTAATCCTTTATTTAATCAATCCCTTTTGGATCCCATGCTTTGTACTGCTCCTACACCACCTTGTGTATTATACTGATTTTCTGTTCACACACGTTGGCTATATACTTTACTTTTAGGACTTAATTTTTTCTTAAAAACATACCGTATTTCCCCATGTATTTCCCCATTCTAAAAATGTGGGGTCTAAAAACTAGGTGCGTCTTATACAGTGGTTGTAGATTGCAGTTACTACTTCCAAGTCCCTCCCTGCAGTCAGACTGATCATTGGCCCCGCCCCTTTCCTTATAGTGTCCACACTGCTCAGAAACTCATCTAACAGTAATTATAAAATTAATATTTGGGCTGCTGAAAGTTAAGGGAGATGTGGGTTATTTTAGGGGCAGTTATGGTTGATGGGGTCTTTAGGATTAATTTAGGGGCAGTTATGGTTGATGGGGTCTTTAGGGTTAATTTAGGGCAGTTAATGGATGGAAGTGATGAGGATGATGAGTATGAATTTTATGATGAATACAACTTGAGTTTAATAACTTTATGTAATAATTTTTTTTTCAAATTCTGGGCCCCAAAATTAAGGTGCATCTTATACATGGGAGCTGTTAATAGCAAAAGACATTGATCAAACGTATGTAAAACAATTAATAAATAAGTCAATGGTGTTTAAGAATAATTTTACCAGAAATGAGTCATTCTATTAAAAGCAAGCATTATAAAATGCCCTGAAACTCAATGTATGGTAAAGTGGTTCGACCATATTGTTTATCACAAAAATACAGAATTTCAATAGCTCAGTACAAAAAGACAAAAACAGAGGAAATGTAGAGATCAAGGGAACAGGTAATCCAGGAACACTGGTAACAAACTGGTAGCTTCTAAGTCACAAAGCAATAATGGCGGGGAAGAGTGGCTATTTATAGCATGCCTGGGTAGTGACCTTTGCCTTAGAAAATAACTTTCTGGTACATTGCTACAACATCATCATAGCAATGTTTACATCACTAGCAACCTAGGGGAATCTGTCTGAGCAAGCATGTGGTGGTAGCCATCATGTGATTGCAGTGTGGGGCACTTCTTCCTGCTTCCTCTTACTGGCGCCCGCTTTCTTGGCTCTTTTGTTGCCTTGCCGCTCTGGCTCTAGCATACTCTTTTGCAGGACTTGCAGGTGGAGATATGACATTGGTAGAGATTGTTGTAACTTATTGTTACCTGGGCTCTCCTTATGGACAACCATCTCATTACCTTCACCAATCCATCTCTTCATTTAGTCATTTTTCACCGTTATTTAACGAGGAGCCCTCATCACGTTTCTCCATAATATAGAGGATTGATCAAGAGATATATGATAGGGCCCTCCACACTTAAAATCAAAGCCACAAAAGATTAAATGGACAAGCAACAGTATTCTCTGTCTGGCTCCCACAAGGGTTACATGCCTAGCTCTTGCCTGAAAATTGCTACTGCTGATCAAGTGCTCAAAGTAGCACTCTTCTTTTAGGGTGGCACTTCACCAGTATATGGTGCCCTAACAACAAGGATGATGAGTTTGTAGCTATGAGACACATTCCTATTTCAGCAAACAAATACAAGCTGTAGAGTGGGGCAGAGATATAGTTCTCATTCTAGTCCTCATGTGACAAAAACATTGTTTAGTATCGGATATAACATAACATTTTAGAATTATTAACTACATAAATTTCTGGATTAATCTGAAGTAATGAGAGCCAGGAGCATTTTGAAAAATCAAAAAGAAACAGTATAATAAAGAAAATGTGCTAGGTTTATATTTAAATATCTTTGTATAAAAGCAGATTTTTCCATTCCAAATGCAAAATAACAGAATGTTGCAGAATCTTGTAATTGGACTAACAGTATTTTAAAAAAAATACAATTTGAAATGCTTTTGACTTGATAAAGGGAGGACTCCCGAAAGCTCACCTTTTATTTATTTATTTTTAAATACTGTTAGTCCAATAAAAAAAGGTATTACAAGATTCTGCAACATTCTGTTATTTTGCATTCTTATACACTGGACTAATATGGCTACTCCAAACTCCATTCCAAATGAATCACTGAGCAGATCAATATAATGCATTAATCATTAAACATTTTAAAATCATTAAAAATCATTAAATAATGGATTTATTTCAGTCTTAGATTTAAATCACTTAACATGCTTAATATAAATCTTTGATTTACATTATATTGAAGGCAATACATTGACTTCCACTCATGCACCAAAGAACAAGCATTACAATTTGCCATTAGCAGTTTCTCTTAGTCCCTAATTTGCTGTCTGGAGTTGATAAATACTCATTTGACTTCTTAACCTCGAGAATCCTAAGGATGATTAGAAACTGTCCCTAGCCCTTGACCTTGGCACAAGCAGAAAAACCTGAAAAAGCAAGCAACGTTGCAATAACGACAATACAACAGTCATGATAAAAATTGTATCTGTGAATAAAACAATGAAAAATTATGTAAAAAAATTGGGGGGTTTACAAAAAACTAACTATATTAAAGGCTACATATTTATACAGTCAGTCACGGCAATGTATCCCAAGTGGACTCTTCATAAGTGGGCAGTTAAGAGTTACACTGGATTTTCCAGACATCCATCCTCTTCATGCTTTCATCCAACTACTCCTCTGGCAATCACCAGGGCCGGACTGGGACTGAAAAGCAGCCCTGGAAAAATTTGGAGACCAGCCCCATATAGTTTATCTCACAGTGAAGCTCTTATACCCACACGCACCCCTTATACACACCCGAGTCACACTATGTGGCATTCTTTTTATCTCATTATTTTTATTAAAATGCCAGAAAGCAAAAGTGTTAAAAGGCCCTAATAAATGAAATGCATTACACATAATGGGATCAAAACATTTACTACTGCGAACATTTTTAAATGAAATAGTTCCATTTTATTCAGTTGAACAAAACACTGATCGCATTATTCTTCACGATATTCTGGTAAGAAACTTTTGTTTCTTTATTAATTCATGTAGACTATTTTTTTCCATATTTAATAAAAGCTATGATTGAGACATGTTTGGTTTTTATTTCCTTTCATTTGACAACCTACCCCCGAGTTATGCACCTCTGCCCCCAGGCTTGCCACTCTGCCCCCTGATATGCCTTCTAACCCCCTATATGCCACTCTGCCTCCAGAAATGCCTTATACCCCCTATATGCCACTCTGTCCCATGATATGCCTTCTAACCCCCTATATGCCACTCTGCCATATAGGGGGTTAAAAGGCATATCATGGGACAGAGTGGCATATAGTGGGTATAAGGCATTCATGGAGGCAGAGTGGCATGAAGGGGGTTAAAAGGCATATCATGGGGCACTCTGCCTCCAGAAAAGCCTTATGCCCCCTATATGCCACTCTGCCTCCCTGATATGCTTTATACCCTCCTATATGCCCCTCTGCCCCATGATATACCTTTTAATCCCCTATATGCCACTCTGCCCCATAATATGCCTTTTAATCCCCTATATGCCACTCTGCCTCCCTGATATGCCTCAACCCTCCTATATGCCCCTCTGCCTCCCTGATATGCCTCAACCCTCCTGTATGCCCCTCTGCCCCGTGATATGCCTTTTAACACCCTTTTTGCCACTCCACCTCCAGATATGCCTTTTGACCCCCTATATGTCACTCTGCATCCAGAAATGCCTTATACCCTATATGCCACTCTGTCCCATAATATGCCTTCTAACCTCCTATATGCCACTCTGCCATATAGGAGGTTAAAAGGCATATCATGGGACAGAGTGGCATATAGGGGGGTATAAGGCATTTCTGGAGGCAGAGTGGCATAAAGGGGGTTAAAAGGCATATCATGGGGCACTCTGCCTACAGAAAAGCCTTATGCCCCCTATATGCCACTCTGCCTCCCCAATATGCTTTATGCCCTCCTATATGCCCCTCTGCCCCATGACATCCCTTTTAACTCCCTTTATGCCACTCTGCCTTCAGATATGCCGTTGACCCCCTATATGTCACTCTGCATCCAGAAATGCCTTATACCCCTATATGCCACTCTGGCATTTAGGGGGTTAAAAGGCATATCATGGGACAGAGTGGCATATAGGGGGGTATAAGGCATTTCTGGAGGCAGAGTGGCATAAAGGGGGTGAAAAGGCATATCATGGGGCACTCTACCTCCAGAAAAGCCTTATACCCCCCTATATGCCACTCTGCCTCCCTGATATGCCTCAACCCTCCTATATGCCACTCTGTCCCATGATATGCCTTCTAACCCCCTATATGCCACTCTGCCATATAGGAGGTTAAAAGGCATATCATGGGACATTTTTGTTTACTTTATATGGCAAGCCGATCCAGCTTGCCATATTAAATAAAAAATAATATATGCCACTCTGTCCCATGATATGCCTTCTAACCCCCTATATGCCACTCTGCCATATAGGGGGTTAAAAGGCATATCATGGGACAGAGTGGCATATAGGGGGTATAAGGCATTTCTGGAGGCAGAGTGGCATGAAGGGGGTTAAAAGGCATATCATGGGGCACTCTGCCTCCAGAAAAGCCTTATGCCCCCTATATGCCACTCTGCCTCCCCGATATGCTTTATACCCTCCTATATGCTCCTCTGCCCCATGATATACCTTTTAACCCCCTTTATGCCACTCTGCCTCCAGATATGCCTTTTGACCCCCTATATGTCACTCTGCATCCAGAAATGCCTTATACCCCTATATGCAACTCTGGCATATAGGGGGTTAAAAGGCATATCATGGGACAGAGTGGCATATAGGAGGGTATAAGGGATTTCTGGAGGCAGAGTGGCATATAGGGGGACACACTTACATACACACACATGCCGATTTTTTTTGTTTTTAACAAATACAAAAAACATACAATACAAAAAATACATTATTTTACTCACCTTCTACTTCTCTTGACTTCCTGGTAGCTGCACACTGTTCTCCTCTATGCTGACAGGATGCCACTGACCTGACATCCGGTGCTGCAGCAGTCTGAGCGCGAGGGGGCGGAGCTTCCGCCTCACGCTGCTCCCATCACTATGCAGCCATTAGACTGCTTGGAATGTAATTTAAACGGCCGGTGCGTGCTGATGCAGCTGGCCGGAGCTACTTTAACACTTTTTTTTTTATTTATATGGTAAGCTGGATCGGCTTGCCATATAAAGTAAAAAAAAGTATTAAAGCAGAGGCGGCCGGCGGCATCAGCACGCACGGCCGTTTACATTACATTCTCGGCAGTCTGATGGCTGCATAGTGATGGGAGCAGCGTGAGGGGTGAAAGGTCAGTGCGAGGGGGCGGAGCTTTCACCCCTCACGCTGCTCCCATCACTAGACGGCCATCGCACTCGGCTGCTGGGTGCTGATGCCGGCCAGCCGCATCAGCACCCAGCGGCCGCTTTGATTATATTTCGGGCAGCCTGGGGGGCAGCTCAGCGGCTGTCTTCATGGCCGCCCAGCCCACGGACCTTCCGGCCCACCGGGAAATTTCCCGGTATCCCGGTGGGCCAGTCCGGCCCTGGCAATCACTAATGTCTGCCATATCTCCTTCTCTTACAGGTATGACTATCACACCTTTCACCTGAACTCCTCATTTCCTGCTGTTATCCCTGTTTTCCACCCAGTATGACTATCACACCTTTCACCTGAACCTCTCATTTCCTGCTGTTACCCCTGTGTTCCACCTGGTATGACTATCACACGTTTCACCTGAACCCCTCGTTTCCTGCTGTTACCCCTGTGTTCCACCCGGTATGTCTTTATCCTGCATGTCTCCATACTCTGCTGCTCTTAAAGGGTGAAATTGGGTGCCCTCTAGTCTAGCTTAATTGCATTTGTTAGCCAAGATAGAAACATCTGCCTCCTGTATGCAATCACCTTATCTGACCATTTGTGAGGCAGCCCTTACCCCGCATGGACTTTTCATAAGTGGGCGGTTAAGGGAGCTAAACTGGAGGGAAACGACATACCAAGTACCACTGCAGAAAGCAGGATTTCACCAATCAGCATTTACAAGGGGAAGGGATAAGCATTAGATACATAAGTGTGCTGACATTTCAGCTTGTCAGTAGCAGCAGTTGCAGACTGATGAGAGTTGGAGTGTGAGACAGTGACTGTTACATTAGCAGAGACTGAGATTGATCATTGCTCACACACAACACTGCAAGTTAATTAAGAAAGTCATAATAGTTTCTTTTAGTGCAGAAAATTTACTAGTGCGGGTAGGAGAAGCTGTAGTGTACTACTGTAGTATATGTATGTAAATTGCTTGGTTATGTAACCTGAAAATTCTAGATTGTGTTTGCGCTATTACATTTTTGCCTCCTGTGCCTCGCAAACACCTCGCGCTGCCTCGTGCTGCGCAAAGGGCAGGGATTTACAATATAAATAGTGGAGTTTTCTTCATGCCTCAAGGCGAACTGCTGGCCGCTTGTGCTAACTTTTTAAGGCTGGTGAATAGAAGCTGTGCAGGTGAGCCACGGGCAAAATGGAACTTCTTCTTGAATAGCTCCAAACCTTCCCTCCCGTAATAGAATGTATGGAGGTAAATATAAAAAAAAAGAGAAAAGAAATTATTTCATTTTGTCGTGTACTTTTATTTGGGTTAAAGTTATCCTCTATAGGGGATGAACTGGTTAAGTGGTTGGCTAGCCTTCTGGCTTTAGGGGCGGTCGGCTTTGTAAAACGCTTTATTTATATGGAAGTGAGACTCTGGGTTTGGGCCGAGTTTCCTTACAAGTTGTTATTGTTTGAACAATAATTGTTCTGTTAAACTAAATAAAAATCCACGGCCTGTTTATTCCAATAGCAAGTGTATTTGTCTTTATTTCAAACATGTTTGTATGGTGCTTAGAATACCTCTTACAACTACATGTTCTCCTCTTAAGTAGAGATTAGTTGAACCTCAAATTTGTGGACAACACAAAATATTAATATATAATCCTTTATCTTCATTGATAAATATTGGTGACAAAACTAAGCATTCTACTTGGCTTGTAGTTGTTTACAAATGTATAACCTGTTACCGAGTAGGTTTACACAGTTGCCCATTTATATTACCAGTCAAACCTCTAATTTGTGGACAGGTAATTTGTTTGTTTTGATTATCTCTGTCATATCATATATTATTCTTCATTGAAAAATAAATATTGATGACAAAACCAGGGGTTAATATATTTATTATTGGGGAAATTGGGTCCTGTGCCCTACTACTACTGCTATTACTGTCCTTACTCTGGGGGAACCTTATCTTTATAATATTGGTGAAATGTAGTGCTGCTCCAAGGGGCTGCATGAGCCTTTCATCTGCCAGTTCCTGTCTACCCAGGCCCAGTACTCTACTACTACTGCTGCTCCTATTTCATCTTTGGATTTTTTTGCGTACGGGAATACATAGTTTTTAGCTGAAACCACTGAGGGACCATCAGGAGCTGTTCCTGATTGGTCAATTATTATCATTTAGCCAATCAGTGTTAATTCCTTTGCCCCTGATATTCAGCTGTACCCCTTCTGTCTTATTCGATCCCCGTGTCACATGGTGCAAGAGAAATCCTTTATATTTCCTCTATTTTTAGCATTTTGCTCATAATCCAAGAGCTAGCTTTGCTGGGTGAATTGTATTTTGCTGTATTGATTTGTATTTGTGACATTTATGAACTTGCTTATCCCTCTGGTTTTGACTCTGCTGCTCTTATTGTCTTTGACCAAGTGGCCATCTCCACTCGGGGACGCATAAAGCTGTGTGAGGACCGGAGACTCAGCACTGGACCTGGTACCCGCGAGTAGTGGGTACTCAGGTGAGTCACTGCGTCGGGGTCTGGTACACGGACCCTGACAGTTATCCAGCAGCATTTCTTTAAACAGCTCAACCTTACATCACAAAACAGATTTCTTCTAAGTGCCATGACCATAGGCTGCCATGTCATACCATGTCATAGGGGCATCTTTAAATGCATTTACTTGTGGCCCTCCCCAAACAATCTCATTTTGCTTCTGCTTTCTCTACCTGGACAACTGCCCTGCTACATGATGATGAACTATGATTGCTTCAACACTACGAGTCCAAATATAGTTTATAAAACTTTTTTTTATCTCTATCTGGTTAGATCTATCTGACCTTAGTTGGATCAGTCATGTAACTTGATGTATCATGAATGTCGATGTGAATTATAGAAATTTATTCAACACAGTGAAAATATAGAAAATATTAAGGTTCCGCAGAATGATCAATACACATGTTTGTATATCCATGCTTCATTTATTTTATGTCCATTCAATATAGGAAAAAAAAGACTGCTGAAATGGCTTTAGCACAGCCGACTAAATTTATTTTGTTCTGACCATTTAAATGCCTTTAATGTTCTTTTTATACAATTATGAAATGCGTAAGTGGCATTGCATTGACTGCTAAATAGATTACCTGCATAATATTAACTATGATTTAATTACTATAAAAAGATAGTCTAGCAAATGTGACCTCCGAATAGGGGTTGAATAAACAACTTGGCACACCAGTAGCACTATTATTTTTAATTATATATACTCCAGCTAATCATCATAATTTGAAAGCAGTATTTTTATACGAATGCAGTTCTCATATTTTTCATTTTTGTATTTATGCGCACACTAGTTTCATCATTTTAAATAGTTTGCCAGCTAATTAATTTTTTACAATGGTTCATTAAGTGCAGTTAACTTTGTTGAATGTTATATAGGCTATTATAGCTGCTTTCTGATGCCTGGGGTATGTTCAGGGCTGTCAGCATTATTGAATGTATTTAAAGTGTTTTTGTATTTTATTCTGTGGAATTATTTTAAAGGTATTTGCCACAAAGGCACCACTGAATCGAGTGATTTTTAGGTGGCAAAACCTCTCATTCTCATGAACAGTTTGAATGGTGCCCAAAACAATTTCGGGTAACGAATTGCGTTTCCTGCCCATTCAGGCTTGGACAAAAATCGGGGGGCACTTTTAGTTTAAGAAAGCGCGTCCATTTTGGCAGAACTTCGCCAGTTCGCCAGATTATGTCTCCGGAGATGCAAAAGAATATAGAAGTTTGTCGGCAGAGAAGGTAGACATTTAGAGAGAGTGAGAGAGTGTGAGTGAAAGGGCCCAAAATTTTCGAACAATAATTTAGAGCTTTTTGCTTTGTTTCTTCTTCTCTTCTTGGGGGGGGGGGGTCTGTGGGTTTTTGTGGCTTCATACGAATCGCTAAATTTGCCAAACTTCAGTACATTTTCAGTTCCTACAAATCGGAATGCACAAATTACTATATACTACATTAAATACACTAATATTATATACCACTTAATCAGTGAAGACTGTTATCTTGACTTTTTAGGTCCTTAACTTTCTAGCCATCCTATATGCTGCATCTGCCCTAACCAACAATGACATCGGAATGGTGGATTAAGGTGTCGGACACAACTTTATTTACATAACACAACCAACTGTCAGACTTGTATATGACTCCTAAAATGCAACACTTACTAAAGAAACAAATAAAGTCCAAGGCAACAAATCCAGAGAGGGGTTAGACAAGAAGCAGGGTCAAGATAATCCAAAGGGTCAATATCCAGGCAGCAAAGGTTCAGAAGAGGTGTGACAAGTCAAGGTTCAGAACAACTGAGCAATGACGCAAGTATGTTTGGAGGTTGCGGTCCCACCTCGTATTCTCGCATGTGCATGTCCTGGGTGGCCGTGGTTCAGAGGTGTCAACAGCGCAGTGAGGGAGCCGAGGTAAGTCATGACACCAGCACATAACCATGAACAGCCTCCCAACTGAAAGGGGACCCAAATAGGCAGATATACAAACATTACCAAGATATCTTAATCTGACCACCATCTAACTCTACAGAATTAATTTTCCCGAAGCACAAGATCAAATGAGAAGAGGCACGCGTCAACAAAGCAGGAAAGCACAATATAAGGAATACAGAGTGGGTAGCTGGTCTGCTGTTCACTCCGCTGCCAACCTGAAAGAGGTCCCCATACTAAAATGTTCACATCATTGTTGCTCCAGATTCCTCTTTCCAGCCCTAGTTTAATTTAAAACCTTGGCAAGGACCAGTAGTCATTTTCCCACCTTCCTGACTAGTCCAAGAGACCCCTTTTTGCTTGAGCTATTTTTGCAGATAGAATACACACTTCCTTATCACATGAAGGCCCATCACCAAAATCTATGTTTTTTTTAACTAATCTGTAATTAATCTTGTTTAGATGTTTTTCTTTATGTCATCAGATACAGATGAAAAGCTGTTGGTAAGTTTTATGCAGTGTATTAAATAGATCTCTTAATATTTAGTCAAGAACTTCATGGTTAGTGATTACATGCTCAATTATGTTAACACTGTATAAGTATATGTACAATAATAAAATTAACAGATTTATTAAGCAAAAGGAAGTATCTGAAAATTAACTTTTACTAGCAAAATTACTGTTATCACTTTCCTGGAACCAACACACAGACAAGTTTAACAGTACTTATTAGATTATAATGGAATGGGAGTTAATTTCCCTCAAGAAATACACAGTAATAAATGTCTCCCTGGTCTGGTGTATATTTTAAAACAATAATACTTGTGCAAAAATAATTACAAATAAAGAGAACTATCATACATATGGTCATTTGGTTTAATGAAAGTATTAATTTACTGTAGTATCAAAATACAAATCAAAACAACTCAGCAAAGTACATTTAAAAACTCAAAAATTGCATGAAAGCACATTGTCATTATTTGGTAGACTTATGCACAACAGCCAAAGTAGTGAATTTTTAATTTTATTTTTGCCTAATTTGTTTATGAATGACACATTTTCATTTCCTGGCCCCCTCGTTATGCTTTTACAACGCTGTCTTGGTGTGTTGTCATCTCTTGGTAAGAGATAAATAATTTGTTTTGTTATCATCTACAAGTAATTCTTTGTCAGGCAATACACTTCATTTTTTGGCAATAGGAACACTTATTTGTGTTGTTTTACCTTACTTCTTGATATGCATTTAGTAAAACTCTTGCTTAAAAACAACTCATTCGTGTTACACATAGTTCTGTCCTTGAACCTGGTAGTAGTGGACTTTCTTTGTTACTACTTCTGCTTATATCTTGGCTGACCCTTTCTTGCCATTTATGCTTGAATATCACCTTCCTTGCTGACATTGCACTATTGCTAACCTTGTCAGGGTATTTCCCCCCTGCTGAACCAGTGGCCTCAACCCACAGGGGCTTTTTGAGAACCTACAAACCTGAAAGATAAATGTTCATTGCATGTACATATTAACCTCTAACAAATCAATAAAATAACCACAGACACAGAATTGTAAATTGGATAAAATTGGCCGTAGCTTTATTTAAAAGGGTATAAGAGGCATTTACAACACAAACCATTTAACGTAATAACCAAATAACTTCTTATATATAATACACCAAATACAATCCGCCCCTTTCTCAGCCAGATTGTATAACATCAAGCCTCTGTCCACCTCAACACAGAGGCGACCTTTACCCAGTGGCGTCGCTACAGGGGGGCAAGGGGGGGCAATTGCCCCCCCCTAGGATATTCCTTGCCCCCCCTGTTGCCCCCCCGCCGAATTTGGAGCCACCCAGGACAGTCCCCTTGACTGCTAACGACGGCATGGTGCCGTCGCTAGCAGTCCCAGTCGGGTGCTAACGACGGCACCATGCTGTCACTAGCACTATCTTACCTTGATGGAGGTCTGTGGACCTCCATCACCACCTACCCCGGCGATCTGCCCCTCACACTGAAGGGCATCTCCGGGCCTACCCGATCCGACCGGTGACGGCACGCGCAATGACGCGATGACGTCACCGCGCAACTTTATTAATAACTGACAATTGTCAGTTAAAGCGGTATGGGGGCATGCTGCTTAGATGCCTGTATCTCAGGCATCTAAGCAGCTACAGACCTCCAACATATACCGTTGGAAAGGTAATCGCCTCACCTTTCCAACGGTATATAGATTGTAAAAAAAATAAAAAATATTAAGTTAAAAAAAATAAAAATGTAAAAAAATTGATTTAAACCTAAAGTAGTTAAACTTTAAAAAAAAAAAAAAAGTTTAAGTATTCTAGCTAAATGATCACTGTGGTAGCCAATGTTACCACAGCGATCATATAGCTATAAAAAGTCACATTCCCTTTTTAAAAATGGCCGATACTAATTTTTAATTCCATGATCCCTTTGATCATGGGGTTAAATTTAGCCAACGGTAGAGGGAGGCAATTTTTGAAATCCTGATGAACTGCAAATATTATTAAAATCAGCCATTTAGCCTGTGTGGTATGTGAGTAACCATCTCATCCCTGGAGTGCCTTGCATTTTTACTGCAAAACTTATTTTTGCTGTAAAAGTGATTTTTTTTTCTCCCTTTACCATCATTTCTTTGGGATTGTAAGGGGAAAGTATGGTGTGTGTGCTTCTGTGAGTGAATGTATGGAAAGTATGGTGTGTGCTTCTGCGAGTGAATGGAGATATGAAAGGCGTGTGAATGATCAGTAATTAGGGTTGAAGCCTTGACGTGGCATTACTGCTCAGGTAGGAAGTTAAATTATGGCACAAAAAGTACACATTTGCAAGAACTACACCCCTTGGCGCATCAAATGAGGGGCTGTATGTGTTTCTAGTACAAACCTGGAGTGCGCTAGACGCAAATGAACATGTCGTTATGGATAGAAAAAACATATTTTCTAGCCAAAGTGACATATTCCATCATTATTTGTGCACTCAACTTTTGTCCTAGAAATACATGTAGCCCCTCATTTGAAGCTCCAAGGGGCGTAGTTTCTTAAAATGGATGAATTGTCTGAATGAGGGAGAGCATGAGTTAATGTGTGGATGAATTGTCTGAATGAGGGAGAGCATGAGTTAATGTGTGGATGAGTTGTCTGAATGAGGGAGAGCATGAGTTAATGTGTTTGTGTGTATCATAGATGTATAATTGTGGAAGGGCAAATATGGCACTAGCAGGATGTTTGAGCCTTGGGGACCGAGCTGGCACAGGCAGGGTGTATGTGGGACAAAGATGGCAAATTGTATGTGTGTTATCTGGGTGCTGGCCAGGTTCTATGTGGGCAGTGTGGACGCCAGGGCTTGCTTTGGGGTGTGCAACCTGTGATCTATGCCTGTAATTTAGGGGGTTTTAAATATACCTTTAATGCCGTGTTTTTATGTGAATTCCAATTGATCTGTACCTGCAAAACTGGGTTTCTGTGTTATTCTGTAGATCCATATCTGCTATGCTATGTTTCCATACATTATTTATGTATACCTGCAAAAACAGGGTTTGTATGTCTTGTTCAGTTGATTAATACCTGCGATGCTGTTTCCATGTATTTATTTGATCTATACCTGCGATGCTACGTTTCATATATTATTATTGTATACCTGCAAATACAGGATTTGTATGTCTGATTCTGTTTATTTGATATATACCTTCAGTGCTGAGATGACAAGTGAATTTCAATTGATCTATACATGCAAAGCTGGGTTTGTGTGTTAATGTGTTGAGCTATACCTGCTATCGGCAGCAGGGTCTAATATTTATATATATATCGGCAGCAGGGACTAATATTAATATATATGGGCAGCAGGGGCTAATATATATATATCAGCAGCAGGATCTAATATTAGGCCCTGAAATCATTTAGTGCAAAAGTTAAGGTATTGTGTTGTTTAAAGGATTTCAAGGATTAGTCGTACTAAATTGTGGCTTCAGGCTTCCCATGTTGAATGATCAAGTATTGTATTGTCCAATAACAAAAGTATCATTCCATAGCACATTACTTTTGGCAATATATATATATATATATATATATATATATATATATATATATATATATTGTATATGTGTTTTTTCAGTGGTATGATTTAATGGTGGAAATTATTAATGCCCCCCCAGTTTGACTGTGGTATCTTGTGTGCCCCCCCTATATATTGTTTCTAGAGTCGCCACTGCCTTTACCCCTTATAAAACTACAACAATATAACATATTACATACCTTACATTTAAAACAAAAGGCAGGGGGGGTGGGACGCTTGCTCAGCAACACCTCCTTGAAGATTTTTCTTGAGGTGAATTTAATCACCCTGCGCGCAGCTATTTATTTATTTTACAGTTGCCTCACGCTGTAAGCACAGCTGACTGCACCAATCAGCTGTGCTTATTTTTCCCGCCGCACCGAATGCCCAATCAAAACTTGTGCTGCAGCACAGCTGATAAACCAATCAGCTGCGCTAAATAAACTGCCTGCCCAGTAACCTAGAATTAGATTTAGCTAGCCTAGCCCGCCAAAACTTTATGCCTTAACTATCCTGACCTTTTAGTGACCCTTATTATAAAACCCATGTCCAGCAATGGACAATTAGCGCGCCGCTTAGGCAGCTTGCGCTTTCAATTCTTCTTATTAAAAAGGATACCCATTTCAGCCTTCTAGTTTCTGGAGTCTAGTGGAGTGAATAAGGTACAAACTGGTTTCCCAAGATTTTCTGAGGAGCTTTTATCTTAAAATAAACATTGTAAAATCAGATCTGGGCAATTAAAGAGGTTCCTAACCCCAGATTCCTAATTCATTTCCAATTAATATACTTCACATGTACAGAGATTTTTAGACTTTCTCTCTCCCTGCCTCTTTCCCTGTTTCTCCTATCGCTATGTATTGTCAAACCTCACACAGTCACGCTACCCTATACACATGCAAACTAAATAATGCAGTCATGCTACACATGCTATAGAATACAGGCAATCAATACAATACACATGTATACTATACTATGTATACAATGTGTTACAAATTGGGTGAGGAGGTCAAGGAGGAGCCTCGCTGCAAGAGATACAATGTATATAATATACAATGTCACGCTACCCAATGCACATAACACACAGTGACCTACTTTATGCACATTCATACTACCCTGTACACAGTTGCAGTACCCTATACACAAACTATAAAAGCTACTTTACCTACGTTATTTTATATATTTGTTTTTATGCGCTTTCCCCTTCATTTCTGTATCTTAACCATGTGAAACCTCACCAAATTATTATGGAGTTTTATCCAACAGTCAATAATCTCTGTTTTTATTATATGACTCCAATGAAATGTAACAAGTGGTAAATTAACAGTTGGATGAGTTCTCAGAAAATCCTAGCAAGGCTCCAAGTCATTAAGATAAGGAGAGGAGAGTAAAGTGATCCAAAACAGACAAACACATGAATGTATTTATAACCAAGAAATTTCTTGTTCATTTTTGTTTCTTTTGCTGTGAGATCCACCTTGTTTTTTAAGATTTGTACAAATGCAGAAATTAGAAAACATTTGTTAAAGTTCATACAAATGAAAGTGCGCATTATTTTGAATGCTAGACAGATTAAAGAATAAAGTTATCCCTATAGCGTCCGTTCTGATAATCAAACAATTAATATATTGTAAAATTTGCTGTTTTACAGATGCTGATATAACTAGAACTACTTTTTTAATAGCTATCCATAATACAAAGCAATCATAAGAAAGGCCCTGTCCACCTCACTATTAAATAATAGGCTGCATACCTGTTACAAATTGGGTGAGGAGGTCAAGAAGGAGCCTCGCTGCAAAAGATACAATTAAACCTTTCTGTACCCCACAATGCATGACAAATGACTGGAAGGTACATACAGGACTGGATACTGCAAGCTGGACTGGTATGTCCAAACAGGGCTGGTAGGGACAGGTATGGCCAATTTGTACAGGCAAGAATAGATGGCACAAACTGGACTGATGATCAGAGGCATGACTGGTTAGCACAGACGGGCCTGGCTGGCACAGACAAAACTAAGCACGGAGACAGAGCTGTGTACCAAGGCATGCAAGACAGGCAGAACATACTGGAAGCTCACAGACAGGGCAGAAGCTGGATAGTCCTCAGGACAAGGCAGGATAGCATTTGGACCAGGCTCTTGACAGGATCGCTCTCAGACAGGATGCTTGGCAGGATAGCCCTCAGACAAGACACTTGGCAGAATAGCTCCAAAAGGTTGATGCCAGAGGAGGCCCCTGCAGGCGATCAATAGACTCACACGCACGGCTCTTTAACTCCTGACGGTGCATCTTGGCTTGGGGAGACCATGGTCTCCCCACTCCAAGAGTCAAAGGTCCGTACAAGCGACTCTATTGGTATCTCAGGGTGCTCGTCTGCCATCTACCAACGAAGTACAGGTGCACTTCATTGGTTGATGTCAGAGGGGGCCCCTACAGGCGACCTATAGAGTTGCTCGTACGGAGATTTCAAATCCGTACTGCGTTAACCCCATATTAACTCCTACAAAAAAATGAAGAAAAAACTAACACGAAGAATGTACGCGAATATTCGCCTGAACGGAACACAGGAACAGCCGAATATTCGTGGAATACGAAAAAATTTTCCCCCACGAAGACTTTGCCAGCACCCAAGTCTAGTAGAGGTTCTCAATTACATAAAACTACTTGTTTCTAGGCAAGGACACACATAATTCCTGGCCAGTCCTTGATGGTTGCAGTTGTACACTGTGCTGCTTTAACGTACAGCCATTGCATCTCAAATGTTAGTTTCCAAGATGATTGTATGCCAGCTAACTAAAATTATTTTGAAATAATGTACTGTTTGGGCAAACTAACAGATGCGTGGGTTAGATACTCACATTAAGATCTAGCATTTTAAACTTGATTTTCCATCAACCAAATAGCTTTTTGACTGATACAGATATTAATATTATCATTATTAGTAGTAATAGTAGTAGTAATAATAATAATAATAATAATAATTTTGTGAAAAAAAAATACCAGCATTGTTCCTCATATATACTAATATATTCAGTATTAAATATTGCTTTCTTTTTACTCAATGGAAATTCGTTCTAGTTAATAGAACAGAATGGCTGCTGGGCTGTGTTCAGTTCATCAATCTGAGTTCTTTTTTGGGGACTCATAGTCATCATCATTTCTATTTAATGTTCTCAAACAGTGCTCTACTTGGGAGATAAAGGAAGGAAATGTTGTTTGGCATTTACTATAGTTCTTTATTTTTCATTCAGAATAAGAAAAGGAAATTATTTTATGTTAACTGTCTAGGCTAATGTGCATGAGGAAATGTCACATTTCATCAGTCATTGTACTTCTATGCCTGGACTAGGTATGGGAAGGAAAGATTAGATTTTAAAAGATGATCCAGGTTATGGAATGCTTTCATGCACACCATTATATTAGCATATCTACTATACAAAGGCTATCAAAATCTATTCTTAACAAGCTCAGTTAATTCAAATATTTTGCTCCTGGAACGTAGGCATATGAGGCAAAACTGTGTACAAACACAGTAAAACTGGGTAAAAAGTCGAAACTTTAATACTGAATAGTGAATGATAGATTATAGCAAGATTATTGTATTTGTTCTCGACCTTCTTAGACCTTTCCTTTTAAGTGTAATTACTAAATGTTTGGTATTTTTTTCAAGCGGAAGTGTTAACTTTACTGATGTTTTTCAACAAAAGTATTAATGCACTTGCATGCTATAGCTTGCCAAATTCACCAGTTGCAGTTGAGGGCATAGAATATGGATATTGGGTACTTATTAACTAGTTTGGAAGATGGGGTGTGCTCCCTCCTTCCTACACCATGTGTGTTCACTGTATGGAAAGGCATAAACCATACAATATAATTTGTCCATAGGAGAGTTACTTTTCAATTTACATAAACTCAAATTAGGCAAAGTAGGCAAAAAAGAAACATGGGAATGGGACATTTTTCCCAACATGTGCAAGTCTGCTACTGTAAAATTGTCTCAACTTTCATTCTCAACCTTCAGCTACTTAACCCAGTTATATTGGTCAATGTCTTTACAAATGGTAAGAATATAAAGTGATAACTCTTTTAAGATTAAAATAATCCTGATTTATTTGTGTTCCATGGGGAATATTTCTTAGCTTCCCTTCCCCAGGATTGGCCTGAGTATTCCTCCTCATTCTTTTTACCTCTTATTAAGTTGATAATTGTTGATGTTTGGTTGATGTGGATTGTGCAGGGATGATTAAGGTGAAAGTAGAAAACTTCGGGACAGTGAATTGATTAAATCATGTTGGCCTTGCAACATGATGCCATTGAGCCCAACTTCTAGGAGGTTAATTTTTTATACTTAATATCTACTAAACGGTTACACTGATTGGCAAAGAAAAGACACAGACTATAATTTTAACTAATTAATTTGAGTTGTTATAGCAAAACCTCTACCTTAGAATGTACACAATGTATGCTATACTTTTCCCTATCACATGAATATATAAGAAAACACCACAGTATGTGTATTATGGATTATGATACAGTCCATTCTTACTATTTACGAGAAAAGGTAAGGACTTTATTCCGCCACTCAAGCGTAAAAATGAAATTCTGTCATGGATTTAATAGACTAAGTCTGTCAAACTTTATCATGCATGACATTCAAGTGAATCCTGCGTTGCAAAAAAGTAATTGAAATTTCCTGTCCCAAAATATATCATATTAAAAGTTTATGAGTTCTGCATTATTTTCTGGTCATGAGCAGTAAACAGTCTAAATGACTACTAGGACTTCAAGAAACCATCTTTTCGCATAAATACATTAAAAAGACTGAGAGCCAAAGGTAAGGTTTGCGTTATTTTTCTCTGTAATTGAAAATTCTATATTACACGGAAAAATATAAATCACTTGCAAGCTTCACAAATATACTAATGTGTTTGAAAATTATTTCAGAGAAGACCCTAATCATGTATCAAAACAAAAGCATTATTCAACACAGAAATCTAAAATGTGTTTATAGAGGAAATCATAAATGTAAAATGTGACAGCAGATCAGAGCCGTTTGACCCACCAAGTCAGCACATGTTTAGAAACCCAAAATTAACCTGGTTCTTGGCCATGTCTTCATAAAAGCTTATTTCATGCATGCTTAATCGTTTCACTATATTAACCTGTACCATTTCTGAGAAAATGCTGTGCTTATCCATTACCGTCTAGGGGCAGGCAACAATGTTGTCACATTGATTACATTTCACTGTCAGTAATGTGATAAATTTACAATTTTATTTATATATCATGGCACTATTCTTTTCTAGGTAACACATAGCTTAACTGGCGATAGCTAGGTGGCCCTGACACGTTAAGGCAGATCTGGTGCGTATGGTACAAATTACAATATTCACCATTGGCCCATCGAGCCCATTTGCACAGTGTGCCAAATTGCTAGTCTGAACCTAATAAAAACTATATGTAACAGAAGTTTTGTGGCCAGACTGCCTATTATAGGCAATCAATTTTGTGGCACTACAAAATAATTGTGGCTGTACATGCTTTCAATGACCATACCACAACCATATTTTCAACATACATACAAACTTACAGATAATAACTGTAATTGGCCCTTTTGTTGCTAGTACATGGGTATAGTTGTACATAAAATTCCTTGCCCTACAAAGTCACGTTATGTCACTTTAGGTTAAGTTGTAGGTTAAGTTACCAGTGCTGCCCTTTCACATGGGACCACCTCTTAGGTAATCATACATCTTATTGAAATTATTGAAGACATACTATTATTAATTGTATTGTTTTATATAGCACCATAATATTCCACAGGGCTGTAAAACTATCTATGGTTTTGCTGATTCAATAAGCCATTGTTTTATTCATTTTAGGGTTATTCATTTTCTAAATAACATATAAGGGGCTCACCTTAAGAGCTGTATTTTTTTAGCATCCCAGGTGAACTTCTTATACATGCATGCACTTGTTAACTGACAAAATAACCATTTGGTCGTGCCCCATACCATCACCCTGTACCTGCTCAGCACCCCGGACAGCCATCTACTTAGGCCAAACCCCTAGCTTTTGTCAATAAATATCATGTACACCGTTTATTAAAAACCAGCATAGAGTCACCATTTTTCCTGTTCCTGTAATGGTTAAAGGCTAGCAGTGGCACAACTAGCCACAACTGGGTTCAATTTAAAGCCCAGACATAAGAAGAAAATGTGCTAGGAGAAAGTCAGACACTTGTGTGACTGAGCACATATTGAGTGCTGCTGACCCAGGGAGGGGCTGGCACCTTTTGACTCAAGGGTAATTAAAAGTCAAGTGTTTTTTGGCCAACATTGATAATATATAACAAATCTATTCACTGTAAAAAAAAGGTTCTTATTTCCAATGTATCACAATATTTCACTTTTCTGTTCAACTTTTGCAATATACAGAGTAGCATTTTTTTAGCAAGGCACCAAGGCAAATCCTTAAACTAATCCTTTAATATATAAAAGATAATATTGAAAAGTAAGAAAAAAATAAACCAACTTCAACATTTTAATAACTCTTGTCAAATGCTGACTGGGATACATAATAATCTTTTTTATTGTGTGAGTAGTAGCCTTGAAGCAGTTTCTAGTATTAGGAAAAATATCATTTGAAACTTTTGTATGGTCTAACTACTAGCCTGTAAAAATAGTAGTTTCAGGGAAGTAAAACAAAATCTAAATGCATTTGCATATACATTAATTTATCATTAAGCCAAATTTGCCAAATCAGCACATTTTCAAAGTCAACTATTTTGTTCAATTGACATGTAGCTGAAAAACTAGAGATCCTATCATGCTGACAAATAAGAAGTAAACCTGATGATATCTGGGCTGATCATTTCGTATGCTGGTGAAAGGTATCATTGACCACTATAATTAAATATTTCCAATGCCTAAATGCATCCAAACAGATATGTGGCGATAATAATGTCTAAGCTTTAAAACATTAAAATAATTGGAAAAATGAACACATGGCAGCTAACAGGGCTACCCTTTCCACACTCCTTATGGAACCTCATTTCTCTGACCTGCTCAGTCTCCACAAGAATGCACTGGCACTGCAATCCTGGAAATCATATATACAGAATTAGAATGATAAATCATGCTTGACTATCTGCAAGTTTGATAGATACATCTGTTTTGTAGGAGCATGCCACTTACTGGAATTCATAGTGCCTGCTCTAAAATTTGGTGGAGGGATAATGGCCTTGGCTGTTTTCCAGGGTTTGGAAAAGAAAATGTTGATGATATAGCATACAAAGACATTTTAGACAATTGTCTGCTTCCAACTTTGCGGAAGCACCCTTTTCTGGTCCCGCATGACTGTGCTCCTTTGTACAAAGCATGTTCCATAAAGACATGATTTGCTGAGCTTAGTGTGGAGAAACTTTAGTGGCCTGAGCTGAGCTATCTTAGCTCTTTTACAAACAGTATATAGGAAACCTATGATTAAGTGATGTACAAAACACACATGGGTATTTGTTGTTATTCTGTATGCTGTGTGTCTACATTTGACTTGAAAATAAAGCATCTGTTTTTACGTATAGTGGACTGTTTGGATTCCACTCTGCATTCCATGTTTCTGTTGGTGACCTGCACAAAACCCTGACCTAGAACAATGAATACCTTTGGAATGAACTGGAACAATGACCGTGAGCTAAAATGCTCTATTGAGTGAATGGGCACAAATTCCTCTAGGCACACTCCACGATCTTGTGGTAATTAAGGAGTGGAGGCTGTTATAGCTGCAAAGGTGGGCCAACTCCATATTAATGCCTATGGTTTGGAATAGAATGGTCATATAGTGTAACTGTATATGTTTATTCATCTCAAATTACCCCATGACATCTAATTATGTGTGTTATGCAGTATTTAATTTGTATAGTTCTGATTTATCTAATATAATGTGGATTATATTTGCTGGTAATGTTACCCCTCTTATAAAGCCTCCAAAAGCTAGTAAATATTATCTTAATAAATATCTGTTAATAATGCAAATCCTACTGTTAAAATTACATGGAGTCTGTGCTGTCATTGCTGATTTATTCTGTGATGAGTTCATCGTGTCCATCCCAATATGATTTGGCAACCCAACACATTTGTGTCTCACAAGGCAACCTTAAAAAGTGGTCATCATGACTTATTAGGCAAATAAATGCACATATATGTTTACCTGGCATTTCTAGGTCAAAGCCTGTGATCTACAACATAAATTAGGTGGAACTCATTGTGCGCATTATAACCAATTTTCTCACCCTAAAGTTAGCTCTTTCCTTTCAAAGTATAAAATAATTGTATTATGTGTGATTAGCTTGCTATTTTCTGCAGTGAAGAGGATGCAAGTATAATGCTTTTTGAACATCCACTGCCTGTACAGTAGTTTTGAATTAGATTTTTGCATAATAATAATAATGTAATTGGTTTATAGTGCAAGTGCGCATAATTAAAGTCAGTAATCAGTATACCTAGCCTTATAAATGTTTTATAATCAGATGGTTCACTAAAATCCCCAATGCCATCCTGAGTTTTTTTTTACTTTCACTACAGATGCATTAAGTAATTCAAGCCATGGAACTTCAACAAAACCATTGCTACTAATCAGAGTGCTTTTTTTAAAGTAATTTTTATATGTTATTTTTACAGAAAAATAGAAGTAAAATAAATAGCACAAAAGGGTGAAATGCTGTTTCCTTTTCTTCTTGTGTCCTGTTTTAGCTTATCATTGTGCAATCTGCAGAGCCTTGCTTACTGATCACGGTGTGATCCGCAGGCAGTGAGATTTGTACTGAGCACAGTGGTTTATGTAAACTCCATGCATAATCTCTGCTACAGAGATGACCCTTTCTTGAAATGTGTTTAGGGCAAGTGCTGTCAGTAGTCAGCTCTCACCTCTTGACTAAGTTGATTTGGACCAATAAGGAAAACCATTGTTAAATAACTACAAGAAAAGGTCACAGAACTTGAACATATATGATAAATTATAAGACACTGTCAAAAATTAGAAATGAAATGAAGGGTTAATTAAAGAAAAAGCAAAGTGTGCGTGAAATAGGCATATTTCATACATTTAGTGCCAGTGACCAGGCTAGTGCTAAAGAACAAAACACCACAGAAAAAAGTTTACCTAGTTTAACAATGCAAGCTTAATTAAAATGGTTCCGCTTGTTGGTTGAACAGGAAGGGAAAACATTAATGAAACAAGCCTTTCCTTTTTTTGGCTTGACAACATAAAGCTGATAATGTTATCCCAGTAAAAGATTAAAACACACACAAATATGAATGTAGTAAAAGTGCTGGTTGGATGTGTTGTATCAGTATTTTTATCACTAATTAGAGAATTTATTAATACTTGAACATGTTTGAACATCTCCTTAGATAGGTGCAGCTTATAAGATATATGTATATTTATACTGTATTGCCCCGAACATAGGCGTAGTTATAGGCCATGCCCGATTAAAGGCCGTGCCCTGAAAGTTTGATGTTAACTTAAAGAAAATGTAATTTACACAAACCTTACCAGAAAGCTAAAACAGTATTTTCTCTCTCTCTCATGCTCTCTTATGCTCTCTCTCTCATTCTCTCTTAACGTCTCCCTACCTTATCAGCTGTCTACCGCTTGTCGCCGTGTGTTCAGACTTCCACAAAAGGTCAGCGCTTCCAGGCGCACTCAATTGGAGGAACAGGGGAGAGGCTGTAACCACGACTCTGGTTTTTTGCAGAAGTATATAAAATATTGCAGACAGAGTTGCAGAGAAAGAGAGGTGCAGAAACAATTTGAGATCATCCTGTCCTACTGTTTCACTTCCCCCTCAACCATCGACTAGATTGTAAGCTTGAAAGAGCAGGGCCCTCTTTTCCTTTTGTACCAGAAAGCTATTGTATGTAAATGCAATGTGACTTATCTTGACGGAAGGTTCCATTCCCTTGTGAGGACAGTTCCTTAGGTTTATGTGTAACCACCCTGTTATAATAAATCATTTCAGAGAAACATAATTACATGGGCACATTGGTGTGTGATGTAAAGGCCCGCCCTCTATTAAACACAACAATACATTTAGAGAACAACATTTGTTTAACCCCTTAATGACAAAAAATGTCAAAATGCATTGTTTTCAATGGGTTTAGGGACCGCCCATTGTCCTTAAGGGGTTAATAAGAGATAGATGTGTATTTATGTATATTTATGCTGCCACTGTGCAAAGTATTCACATTAATGTATTGCCAGCACCAAACTGCCTGGAACATAGCTGAAAGATACTCCGTCGGAACATAATTCTCCAAAACATTTAGTGCTATTATTAGACTTGCAACAGGTGCTAACATAAAATAAATTACCCAAACCAAACACATAAATGTGTATGTGACCTCAGGGAGAACATTTAGCTGTGTCCTGAAATTTCAGGTTGTTTTATGTTATAGCCTAACTTCTTATTCTATGATAAACACACAAGCCTTTTATAATGAATATATCTAGACTGACATTGATCACATACGTTTTATAAATGTCTTCATTAATTTGCAATGATAAAGTATGTGGGCGTATGCATGTTGTTGGAGTAAGAATGTGTTTCTGTATGCTGATAGAGTGTGTGTATATGATGTTGGTGTGTGTGTGAGAGTATATGGTTTTAGCATGCATGTGTGTTAATATTTGGTGTTACATGTGTATGTCGGCACATGTGTGTGTGTGTAGGTTAGTGTATGTTGTTACTATAAATGTGTGTTACTATTTGGTGTCAGCAACATTCCCCAAGCCAGAGCTGGCAGTGACTGTATCAAATTCCACAGGATTTGAACCAGAGCCCCTTTATATAGGAGATGATGCACTTTTCTTTGTCACCATCAGGTGGCTTTGGGAATTGCTGAAATCTACCTATAGACCTGGATACCAGGGGTCACTGGTATACCAGGGGTCACCTCACAACTAGAACACTCCTTCTCACAGACATTTCTAAATGTTTTGTATTCACTGGTAAAAATTAAAAGAAAAAAAAACATATACCCCTACTCAAGAATTCCACACAGTCAAATGTCAGATTTTGTCACCAATATTTATCATTGATTTGAATATGATAAGATGTAAAGATAATTATTTTTACGTTGTGCACAAAAAAAGGGGGTTAGGCTGGTAACCTAAATGGTCAACTGTCTTATTTATATTGTATAATATACATTATATATTTATGATAAGATGTAAAGGTAATACCGTATTTGCTCGATTATAAGACGAGGTTTTTTCCAGAGCAAATGCTCTGAAAAATACCCCTCGTCTTATAATCGAGGTCGTCTTCTAATCAAACCTCATTCTGCTTCGGCCGTGCTGCTTACCGGGCTTTGATCGCGAGCAGCGTCTCTGCTATTAGCAGCAGGAAACAGGAAGCTAGCACAGTCCTCACATAACTCTACCTCCCCCCTCCTTCCTCTGGGGCGGGGCCAGAGAAGTTGCTGGCGCAGCCGGGCCCCTGCAGAAGTCTGCGAGTGGGAGATCTGCAGTTCAGGTAAGGGGGTGGGGGGGTTTGAGCGTGTGTGTGTGTATGTGTGATTAATGGAATGAATGAGTATTTAAATGTTTGTGAATGAGTGTGTGTGTGTGATAGTATGGATGTGTAAGGGGGTGGGGGTGGTAGCATGGCATAGGGAGGCTGTAATCACACTTCTAACATCCCCAGGTTCCAGCATGTACTGGCTGCCTTGGCTTGATAGGAGTGTGATTGCTGTTAGCAGTATATATATATATATATATATATATATATATATATATATCTCCAGAAATGCATTTTAACCCCCTATATGCCCCTCTGCCCCATGATATGCTTTTTAACCCCCTATATGCCAGAGTGGCATATAGGGGTATAAGGCATATCATGGGGCAGAGGGGCATATAGGGGGTTAAAAGGCATATCATGGGGCACAGTTGCAT
The DNA here is from genome assembly GCF_027358695.1 of Spea bombifrons. Classification (NCBI taxonomy): domain Eukaryota; kingdom Metazoa; phylum Chordata; class Amphibia; order Anura; family Pelobatidae; genus Spea; species Spea bombifrons. The sequence goes on along the minus strand of NC_071091.1, from coordinate 84,671,977 downwards.
ATAGGAGGGTATAAGACATTTCTGGAGGCAGAGTGGCATATAGAGGGTTAAAAGGCACATCATGGGGCAGAGTGGCAAATAGGGGGGTAAAAGGCATTTCTGGGGGCAGAATGGCAAGCCTGGGGGCAGATGTGCATAACTGGGGGGGCAGGTTGGCAAATAAAAGGAAATAAAAAATATATTTTTCTCAATCATAGCTTTTATTAAATATGAAAATGAGTTTACATGAATTAATATTTACTAGTAAAACTTTTTTCCTATAAGGTAGTCTTATATTCAGGCTTTTTGTTTTTTTCCTAAATTAATATTTTGATTTTGAGGGGTCGTCTTATAATCAGGGTCGTCTTATAATCGAGCAAATGCGGTATTTAGTTTTTTATGTTGCCCACATATTAGAGGTTTGACACAGTCGACTGCCTAATTTTTGTCACAAATATTGTTGTGTTATGTTGAGCAAAAACTAGAGTTTGTCTCAGTTAACTTGTACATGCTGATTGGCCAGAGTGAAAAAAGTAAGGGAAACCCCCTTACTTATCCATCAATCGCAGCCATAACCATCAAAGAGACCACCTCCAATTGTTTTGGCTACTTCTACCTATCAATCATTGGTATGTACCCTACTACACACAGTTCCCAAAACTACTTGTAATGGCACCAACACAGCTTGTAACTGTGCCAAAATGATAAATGATGTAATGGTGGTGGCTACATGTGGGAAACAAATGACAAATCTTACTGACATGCTAGCACTTTTGCAATTTGTTAGTTTGGGGACCTGCATCATTATCAGAGATTCGTACAAATATTTCATTTAAAAAAACAGTCTGGTACGTATCCAAATACACAAGTCTAGTATCTGATGCATTTTAATGAACATATTGTTATTAGAAGATATATAATGTACAAACAAGGAAACACTTGTAGGTAGGGAGAAAGTTAGAGATGGCTTGAGAGAGTGTGAATGAGATTATGGGACATTGTAAAAGAGTTTGAGATTGCCTTGCGTGAGAGAGTGAGAGAGCATGGGAGAGTGAATGAGGGTGACAACAGATTTTGTTTCTGAATGGAAAAAGTCCTCCGAATTTCATATGAACTGAATGGGCAGGAAACTAAATGTATTACCCAAAAACAAATGGACCAAAAACTAAACCAAACATTTTGGTCCACTTGCATAAGTCTAGTATTTATGCACCTAAATTGATTGATGATTATAGTCTTTTTATATGTAATTTCAGTCTGTTTCTTTTTTTCATTTAATGTTGGGAGCAACTTTGTGCAAAATATTATAGAAACAATACATTTTATTTTTATAGAATGTTTGCAAAATGCATACCTAACAATCTATTGTAGAATCTTACTTTTTGTGCTGCTTGTAAAGAAAAAATAAATCTATACATGATTGTGTGAGTTCTCTTATTTGTAAAACAATATTTTATACTCTAAATTCATCTTAAGCTTGGGATGTACTTAGGTCTTTTCCCACATTATTTTACAACTGATACATTTTGGGTGGCATTAAGCTTGGAACAAGTAAAGTGAATTGTGGACCAAGCTATCTGGACTGGTATAAATCTACCACTGGGAAAAAATGATAACCTATTCCTACAAAATGTGATGGAATAGAAATATATTGAATATTCAAAGTGACCTTGCAAATAAGCTAATCATTATTTCCCTCTGCCATTAACTGCTATTATGTGTGCTTGAATATGCACATTTTCTGCAGCAAGGATATGATGTTAAACTGATTTTTCTCAATAAGAATATGGTTGAAGTAAAAGGAGAAAACATTTACATGCATACAATGATGTGTTATGAAACCAATCTAGTGTCAAGCAGTATAATGGATGTTTTATTTTATTTTTTGTCTTGAAAAAGATAACATTTATACGATTACAACAAATTTGCAAATGCTAATATACCCTATTATTACCTCTGGTCTCTTTTTGATGAGTGTCGAGCTAATATGGTGCATCTGCTCCTTACCCTAGAGTCCAAGTGAAGAATTCTGAAGATTTATAGAATATCTACTGTAGAATGCCTCTAGGGCTTTTCTTTGCCTGTCACTGGATTACAACAAGAGCGAGAAGTAAAGTTATCCTTCCCTATAATCACAATACCCTGAGTAATAATTTTAGGTGATGTGGGAGCATGAAAGGTTACTTTGTTTTGATTCAGCTATCTGGTACAGTGGTCTCATTGTGGTGGATGAAAGGTAAATTAACCTTGATTTGGCGAATTCAATTTGCCTTTTGCAATTTTAGGCTCCAGGGGTACAGTGCTGTCAAAATGTATTTCCTCCCTTCCAGATTTCTACTTTAAATGTTGCATATTTGTCAAACTGAAATGTTTCAGATCATTAAAATAATTTTAATAGTAAGCAAAGGTAAACACAAAATTTAGTTTTTAAAGTAAATTAATCAACCAAAACAATTCAATTTCACTAGACACAACAAGGCATGATTACTGCCAGCCCTAAACATGAATTAAATAGACCATGTAGGCTAAAATGTCTAAAAAAGCAGCAAATTATGCCAGATGAGAAACAAAGTAATTGACAACTGTCAGTTTGGGTAACAAAGTCATTTATAAGGCTTTGCGACTCCAGTGAACCATGATAAGAGCCATTACTTAGTGTGATGGTCTGGGGCTTGCCATAATTGATGGAACCATGAATTGTGATCTCTATCAGAAAATCCTGAAAGCGAATGTCCAGCCACCACGTTGAGTCGTAAAGCTCAAGTGCAGTTGGGTTATGCAGCAGGAGAATGACCCACAGCATAGAAACAAATCCATCTCTGAATGGCTCAAAAGAATCAAAATGAAGGTTTTTGGAGTGGCCTCGTTAAAGTCCTGAAGTTAAAGGGGCCGGCGTGCACGCCCAATTGCCGTGCCTCAGCACTTCGTCCTGCGTCTTAAAAGGGGGTGGGACGAAAAGCTGAGGCACGGCCATCGGGCAGCGCGGTGCGTGCACGCCAGCCCCTCCACCCGCTGCCCCCACCAGACACCAGGGAGTCAGAAGCAGTGGTAAGTCGGAGGGGAGGGTTATATCGGGGGCATAAGGCTTTTCTGGATGCAGAGTGCCCCATGATATGCCTTTTAACCCCCTATAAGCCACTCTGCCCAAGGAGCAGAACATTTCTGGGGGCAGATGTGCATAACTGGGGGGGGCAGGTTGGCAAATAAAAGGAAATAAAAACAAAAACAAATATTTTTCTCAATCATAGCTTTTCTTAAATATGAAAAAAATGTTTACATTAATTAATAAAGAAATAAGTTTCTTACAAGAATATCGTGAAGAATAATGTGATTAACATTCACTCTTTACAAATGTAATAATTTTACCGAGCTAAAGGAACATTAAGACAGTCTTTATTTTTAATGGATTTACTGCAGAACAAAATGGAGATGAATAGATCTGAGACCAATTTTTAAAATATCTAACATCCACTGAAAACCAAGCAGGCCCTTTAATCCCCTACAGGAGGAATTATTTGTGTACAGCATGTTTGTTTATTTACAGATTCATGTATTGGAAGGTTTTGTTATTCTAGGGGACATTCCATAAAAAAGGTAACATAAAGGTTAATTGGGGACATGCCTTACACATAGCCTATTGTGCCTTAATAATTTTAGAAAAAGCTGAACCTGAGGATTTCCATAAAAACAAAGGATTATGTTTTGAGAAATACCAAATGCAGCATTCTTTCTACTATTCATAAAAAATATGTTTGAATTGGAAGCACAATATATTGTAAATATAAGGATCTTAAGTCTATAAGCATTAAAAAAACACAAAACCCATGTGTACAAAGTTTATATTGAAAGAAAATATTCACTAGGATTTTCCACCATCTGGTATGGAATTTGTCATTGCTGAAGTGAAATAAAACTTTCCCTTAAAACAAAATATCTTTAAGAATTTATATTCATTATGAAACAAAAAAAATCACACAATCTATAGGAACATAAAATAATTGCATTTATAAAAGTATAAAAATAAAAGACATGCTTTCATTTATAGGAAAACTAATGCTTAACACATATACAGTAAAATGATAACCAGAGTGATACAAAAAAATGTATGTTAAATAATGTAAAAGTGCTCTAATTACTAAAAACATTCCTCCTATATGTGTTGAAGATTTTATATAACAAAAACAAAGCTTCAGAAAGGGACCATAAGTGGCAGAGCAAGAGATTTTACCTCTCACAAGATGGCGGCGCCCACTAAAAAATAAACAACTTCCCAAGAGGGTTCCTCAAGATCCTCCTGAAACCTCAGAGCTCCCTTGCAGGTTGAATACAACCATGAAAGTCAATGGAGCCCAGCTTACTAATCACAATGTGATTAGTATAATATATATTAAAAAAATAAGAAAAAATAGTTAAAAAAAACTTTATGTTATGAGCAAGTCCTAAAATTAGCACTGTATCTTTCAAAAAATCCTGGCATGGAAAGAGGTAAAATACTAGCATTTGAAATACCCATGGGGTGTATAGTTTTCAAAAAAGGATGGTTTGAATGGGTAAATTGAATTGGTAGGGTTCAAAGATGTCCCAAATAGGACATAGGTGCAGACTGGCCCGATATGCACCTCCCAAATGTGGCCTTTAACCTCCAAACAACCCAACAAACCCATTCATGGGTGATATCACTGTACTCCAGAGATGTTGCTGAACACATTTTAGGGTATAGTTTGGACATATACCAGGAGGTGTAAAGTTATACCTTAAGTTTTCAGAACTATATGGTTTGAATTGGTTGGCTTTAAAGATGTCCCAAATAGGACATGGGGCAGGATTACAAGGTTTACAAAAATGGTTTGAAATAGCAATACTCTGCTTGTACTTTATTGCATTATAACTTGCAAATATAAGAATCTATCTAGCAGGTTTTTACATTACCTTTGTAGATGAGTAAAAGACTTTTCAAATAAAAGTTTTTGCCATATTATATTTTTTTATAATTAGATGATATGATCAAAATAATGATATCTAAAGAAAGCCCTTCTTGTCTTTTGGAAAAAAAAACAATATATAACTAGTAAATAGAGAGAGAAGAAAATTGCAGCTAAAAGACAAAAAAAAGTTGCATTCTAACATTGGTGAAATTTGATTGTAAACGTAAAAGGAAACATAGGTCATACAATACTGTGCTTCAGATTAGAGTTGTTTTATATTTTCTGATCCTTTTTCTGTCTAGATTAATAGATTTTAACAGATTACCGATGCATTTCTTATTAAACTATTGTTAAACAAACAAACAAAAGAAAAACAATGACACAACTGGAGCAATCAGTGAAGCAAACATAATTATATTCTAAGAGTCTTAAAAATATTTCTTATTCTCGATTTCAAGAAAATGCATCATAATCATCCTTTTGGAGACACAAATAACCAAATGTATGCATGTTGAGTGATCAATGTGCAAAATCAATGATGTATATTACTTAGTGCTTTGCAAGAATATAATTTACGTCTCTTACTACATCTCAGCTAAACAACATAAATCATTATGTTTCTAATTTACATGTGTGATAACATAAGTAATCGTAACATGTATTTTATGTAATTTTGTTTATATACACCTTCTAATACAATTAGCATGACTTCTTTGTTTATCAATAGTGCAGACTGCATGAGGAGAGAGTGTGGAATTAGTATTTTATGGAATATTTGTACTATAAGAGCTATGCACTATATAGCTAATATACTGAAGCTTAACAATAATGGAGGTCCCAGTATAGAAAAACACATTGACTATATTATTACAGTCTTCTATGATTTCCTTTTTGGTTTACTAAGTGAGCATACAGTTAAGAATACATATTAACATACTCACAGGAATACAAATTACATGAGGAGAAGCCTTAACGAATACATGGGCCCCAAAACAATGACCACTGTTGATTATAGTCAATAGACTTGGGCACCAGGGGGCTCTTCGTGTTCGTCTTCGTGCTCGTCTTCGGGGAAAAAAAAATCTTCGTATTCCGCGAATATTCGCCCGTTCCTGTCTTCTCTTCGGGCGAATATTCGCGGACATTCTTCGTGCTCGTTTAATCTTCGTTTTCCTCCTGGTTGCCTAGCAGGGGTTAATACGGGGTTAATAACACATCACAGCAGCAGCAGCTGCCGTGAAGGTACGTGTGTGCAGCTCTATTGGTCGTTTCGGCAGGGGGCTGGTCTGGCATCAACGAGTGAATTGCAGAACTGCAGAATGCACTTCATTCGTTGATGGCAGGCGAGCCCCCTGCCGAAACGACCAATAGAGTTGCACACACATACCGAGGTGTACTGTCCATAGATGTTTAATAAAAGAATAGGGAATATTTTACATTTTTAAATTGATTTTGGACCACTTTACATGCCTAACATTTGCTACCTATTTACAATGGCATACTTTGCAACAACCCAACTTACTTATTGGACAGGACTGGAAAATAGCAGGACTGTCCACCAAAATCTTGGGTGTGTTGGCAGGTATGCTGATGGAAAAATGTTGGACAAGAACTAAAAAATAGCTTAGGGTTAATGTACGGTTATGTTTAAGATTAGTAGCAGTGCACTGGTTTGGTTAAAGATGGATTATGTCTAAATAATAATAATTTAATTTTAATGTTTTTTTTAAAAAAAAAATAGGGGTTTATTTAAATGTATTTTAAAGTTAGATTTATTATTTAGTACTTGATTATATTTATTAAATGTTTATAGTAGCGTTACCTACCGAGCTATACCTACCTATGTGTATTTGCATTTTGCATACCTAGTTTAGCTAAATTAGATGGGACAGGACTGGAAAAAAGCAGGACTGTCCCTGAAAAAGTTGGGTCTGTTGGCAGGTATGTGGATGGAAAAATGTTATAGGGTGAAGTGTGAGTTATAGTGTTAATGTAATGCTATTAGTGAGTGAAGGCCAGGGCAAATAACAAGGAAAAGGTCCTTGTGTTTTGTGCATTGTAAGTGTGTGTGTATGTGTGTTATGTGTGATGTCACTGTGTGTTATATGTGTTATATGTGTTATTGTGTGTGTTATGTTTGGTTGGTTGTGTATCAGAAGGAAAATAATGAAATGGAAAAGGAAATGGGAAAGGCAAATGAGTGGGCAATTGGCGACCCGCTCACCTGTTTCACCCCAGGGCAAAGCACCCAAACACTGTCAGTCTTAGACGTTTGGCAGCAGACTTCCAGAGCTCAGACACAAGGCCCTAGCGTAAGCTGGCCACTCCGGCGGAGGTAGCAGGCGTTGCCACACCGCAAACAGAGGCAGCCAGGGGGGAGAAACTGCCCTTACCATTAGGGACATTTTGGGCATGACTCTAGCCAGGAAGCGAACTGGCAGAGAAGAGATGCTGGCACCACCACCAGCAGCAGCATTGAAAAATGGGAAAGGCGAATGAGTGGGCAATTGGCGACCCACTCACCTGTTTCACCCCAGGGCAAAGCACCCAAACACTGTCAGTCTTAGACGTTTGGCAGCAGACTTCCAGAGCTCAGACACAAGGCCCTAGCGTAAGCTGGCCACTCCGGCGGAGGTAGCAGGCGTTGCCACACCGCAAACAGAGGCAGCCAGGGGGGAGAAACTGCCCTTACCATTAGGGACATTTTGGGCATGACTCTAGCCAGGAAGCGAACTGGCAGAGAAGAGATGCTGGCACCACCACCAGCAGCAGCATTGAAAAATGGGAAAGGCGAATGAGTGGGCAATTGGCGACCCACTCACCTGTTTCACCCCAGGGCAAAGCACCCAAACACTGTCAGTCTTAGACGTTTGGCAGCAGACTTCCAGAGCTCAGACACAAGGCCCTAGCGTAAGCTGGCCACTCCGGCGGAGGTAGCAGGCGTTGCCACACCGCAAACAGAGGCAGCCAGGGGGGAGAAACTGCCCTTACCATTAGGGACATTTTGGGCATGACTCTAGCCAGGAAGCGAACTGGCAGAGAAGAGATGCTGGCACCACCACCAGCAGCAGCATTGAAAAATGGGAAAGGCGAATGAGTGGGCAATTGGCGACCCACTCACCTGTTTCACCCCAGGGCAAAGCACCCAAACACTGTCAGTCTTAGACGTTTGGCAGCAGACTTCCAGAGCTCAGACACAAGGCCCTAGCGTAAGCTGGCCACTCCGGCGGAGGTAGCAGGCGTTGCCACACCGCAAACAGAGGCAGCCAGGGGGGAGAAACTGCCCTTACCATTAGGGACATTTTGGGCATGACTCTAGCCAGGAAGCGAACTGGCAGAGAAGAGATGCTGGCACCACCACCAGCAGCAGCATTGAAAAATGGGAAAGGCGAATGAGTGGGCAATTGGCGACCCACTCACCTGTTTCACCCCAGGGCAAAGCACCCAAACACTGTCAGTCTTAGACGTTTGGCAGCAGACTTCCAGAACTCAGACACAAGGCCCTAGCGTAAGCTGGCCACTCCGGCGGAGGTAGCAGGCGTTGCCACACCGCAGACAGACGCAGCCAGGGGGGAGAAACTGCCCTTACAATTAGGGACATTTTGGGCATGACTCTAGCCAGGAAGCGAACTGGCAGAGAAGAGATGCTGGCACCACCACCAGCAGCAGCATTGAAAAGGCGAATGAGTGGGCAATTGGCGACCCACTCACCTGTTTCACCCCAGGGCAAAGCACCCAAACACTGTCAGTCTTAGACGTTTGGCAGCAGACTTCCAGAGCTCAGACACAAGGCCCTAGCGTAAGCTGGCCACTCCGGCGGAGGTAGCAGGCGTTGCCACACCGCAGACAGAGGCAGCCAGGGGGGAGAAACTGCCCTTACAATTAGGGACATTTTGGGCATGACTCTAGCCAGGAAGCGAACTGGCAGAGAAGAGATGCTGGCACCACCACCAGCAGCAGCATTGAAAAGGCGAATGAGTGGGCAATTGGCGACCCACTCACCTGTTTCACCCCAGGGCAAAGCACCCAAACACTGTCAGTCTTAGACGTTTGGCAGCAGACTTCCAGAGCTCAGACACAAGGCCCTAGCGTAAGCTGGCCACTCCGGCGGAGGTAGCAGGCGTTGCCACACCGCAGACAGAGGCAGCCAGGGGGGAGAAACTGCCCTTACAATTAGGGACATTTTGGGCATGACTCTAGCCAGGAAGCGAACTGGCAGAGAAGAGATGCTGGCACCACCACCAGCAGCAGCATTGAAAAGGCGAATGAGTGGGCAATTGGCGACCCACTCACCTGTTTCACCCCAGGGCAAAGCACCCAAACACTGTCAGTCTTAGACGTTTGGCAGCAGACTTCCAGAACTCAGACACAAGGCCCTAGCGTAAGCTGGCCACTCCGGCGGAGGTAGCAGGCGTTGCCACACCGCAGACAGACGCAGCCAGGGGGGAGAAACTGCCCTTACAATTAGGGACATTTTGGGCATGACTCTAGCCAGGAAGCGAACTGGCAGAGAAGAGATGCTGGCACCACCACCAGCAGCAGCATTGAAAAGGCGAATGAGTGGGCAATTGGCGACCCACTCACCTGTTTCACCCCAGGGCAAAGCACCCAAACACTGTCAGTCTTAGACGTTTGGCAGCAGACTTCCAGAGCTCAGACACAAGGCCCTAGCGTAAGCTGGCCACTCCGGCGGAGGTAGCAGGCGTTGCCACACCGCAGACAGAGGCAGCCAGGGGGGAGAAACTGCCCTTACAATTAGGGACATTTTGGGCATGACTCTAGCCAGGAAGCGAACTGGCAGAGAAGAGATGCTGGCACCACCACCAGCAGCAGCATTGAAAAGGCGAATGAGTGGGCAATTGGCGACCCGCTCACCTGTTTCACCCCAGGGCAAAGCACCCAAACACTGTCAGTCTTAGACGTTTGGCAGCAGACTTCCAGAGCTCAGACACAAGGCCCTAGCGTAAGCTGGCCACTCCGGCGGAGGTAGCAGGCGTTGCCACACCGCAAACAGAGGCAGCCAGGGGGGAGAAACTGCCCTTACCATTAGGGACATTTTGGGCATGACTCTAGCCAGGAAGCGAACTGGCAGAGAAGAGATGCTGGCACCACCACCAGCAGCAGCATTGAAAAATGGGAAAGGCGAATGAGTGGGCAATTGGCGACCCACTCACCTGTTTCACCCCAGGGCAAAGCACCCAAACACTGTCAGTCTTAGACGTTTGGCAGCAGACTTCCAGAGCTCAGACACAAGGCCCTAGCGTAAGCTGGCCACTCCGGCGGAGGTAGCAGGCGTTGCCACACCGCAAACAGAGGCAGCCAGGGGGGAGAAACTGCCCTTACCATTAGGGACATTTTGGGCATGACTCTAGCCAGGAAGCGAACTGGCAGAGAAGAGATGCTGGCACCACCACCAGCAGCAGCATTGAAAAATGGGAAAGGCGAATGAGTGGGCAATTGGCGACCCACTCACCTGTTTCACCCCAGGGCAAAGCACCCAAACACTGTCAGTCTTAGACGTTTGGCAGCAGACTTCCAGAGCTCAGACACTAGGCCCTAGCGTAAGCTGGCCACTCCGGCGGAGGTAGCAGGCGTTGCCACACCGCAGACAGAGGCAGCCAGGGGGGAGAAACTGCCCTTACCATTAGGGACATTTGATTCATGACACTAGCCAGGAAGCGAACTGGCATCGAAGAGACACTGGCACCACCAGCAGCAGCAGCAGAATTGGGAAAGGCGAATGAGTGGGCAATTGGCGACCCACTCACCTGTTTCACCCCAGAGCAAAGCATCCAAACACTGTCAGTCCTTGGCGTTTGGGAGCGGACTTCCAGAGCTCAGACACAAGGCCCTAGCGTAAGCTGGCTACATTGGCGGAGGTAGCAGGCGTTGCCACACCGCAGCAAGTGCAACCAGGGGGGAGAAACTGCCCTTACCATAAGGGACAATTAAGGCATGACACTAGCCAGGAAGCGAACTGGCAGAGAAGAGATGCTGGCACCACCAGCAGCAGCAGCAGCAGCATTGGAAAAGGCAAATGAGTGGGCAATTGACGACCCGCTCACCTGTTTCACCCCAGGGCAAAGCATCCAAAGACTGTCAGTCCTTGGCGTTTGGGAGCGGACTTCCAGAACTCAGACACAAGGCCCTAGCGTAAGCTGGCTACATTGGCGGAGGTAGCAGGCATTGCCACACCGCAGCAAGTGCAACCAGGGGGGAGAAACTGCCCTTACCATAAGGGACATTTGAGGCATGACACTAGCCAGGAAGCGAACTGGCAGAGAAGAGACACTGGCACCACCACCAGCAGCAGCAGCAGCAGCATTGGAAAAGGCGAATGAGTGGGCAATTGACGACCCGCTCACCTGTTTCACCCCAGGGCAAAGCATCCAAAGACTGTCAGTCCTTGGCGTTTGGGAGCGGACTTACAGAGCTCAGACACTAGGCCCTAGCGTAAATTGGCTACACCAGCGGAGGTAGCAGGCATTGCCACACCGCAGCAAGTGCAACCAGGGGGGAGAAACTGCCCTTACCATAAGGGACATTTGAGGCATGACACTAGCCAGGAAGCGAACTGGCAGAGAAGAGACACTGGCACCACCACCAGCAGCAGCAGCAGCAGCATTGGAAAAGGCGAATGAGTGGGCAATTGACGACCCGCTCACCTGTTTCACCCCAGGGCAAAGCATCCAAAGACTGTCAGTCCTTGGCGTTTGGGAGCGGACTTCCAGAACTCAGACACAAGGCCCTAGCGTAAGCTGGCTACATTGGCGGAGGTAGCAGGCGTTGCCACACCGCAGCAAGTGCAACCAGGGGGGAGAAACTACCCTCTCCATTAGGGACATTTAAGGCATGACACTAGCCAGGAAGCGAACTGGCAAAGAGAGACACTGGCACCACCACCAGCAGCAGCAGCATTGGGAAAGGCGAATGAGTGGGCAATTGACGACCCGCTCACCTGTTTCACCCCAGGGCAAAGCATCCAAAGACTGTCAGTCATTGGCGTTTGGGAGCGGACTTCCAGAACTCAGACACAAGGCCCTAGCGTAAGCTGGCTACATTGGCGGAGGTAGCAGGCGTTGCCACACCGCAGCAAGTGCAACCAGGGGGGAGAAACTACCCTCTCCATTAGGGACATTTAAGGCATGACACTAGCCAGGAAGCGAACTGGCAGAGAAGAGAGACACTGGCACCACCACCAGCAGCAGCAGCATTGGGAAAGGCGAATGAGTGGGCAATTGACGACCCGCTCACCTGTTTCACCCCAGGGCAAAGCATCCAAGCACTGTCAGTCCTTGGCGTTTGGGAGCAGACCTACAGAACTCAGACACAAGGCCCTAGCGTAAGCTGGCTACACCGGCGGAGGTAGCAGGCGTTGCCACACCGCAGCAAGTGCAACCAGGGGGGAGAAACTACCCTTACCATCAGGGACATTCGAGGCATGACACTAGCCAGGAAGCGAACTGGCATTGAAGAGAGACACTGGCACCACCACCAGCAGCAGCAGAATTGGGAAAGGCGAATGAGTGGGCAATTGACGACCCGCTCACCTGTTTCACCCCAGGGCAAAGCATCCAAGCACTGTCAGTCCTTGGCGTTTGGGAGCAGACCTACAGAACTCAGACACAAGGCCCTAGCGTAAGCTGGCTACACCGGCGGAGGTAGCAGGCGTTGCCACACCGCAGCAAGTGCAACCAGGGGGGAGAAACTACCCTTACCATCAGGGACATTCGAGGCATGACACTAGCCAGGAAGCGAACTGGCATTGAAGAGAGACACTGGCACCACCACCAGCAGCAGCAGAATTGGGAAAGGCGAATGAGTGGGCAATTGACGACCCGCTCACCTGTTTCACCCCAGGGCAAAGCATCCAAGCACTGTCAGTCCTTGGCGTTTGGGAGCAGACCTACAGAACTCAGACACAAGGCCCTAGCGTAAGCTGGCTACACCGGCGGAGGTAGCAGGCGTTGCCACACCGCAGCAAGTGCAACCAGGGGGGAGAAACTACCCTTACCATCAGGGACATTCGAGGCATGACACTAGCCAGGAAGCGAACTGGCATTGAAGAGAGACACTGGCACCACCACCAGCAGCAGCAGAATTGGGAAAGGCGAATGAGTGGGCAATTGACGACCCGCTCACCTGTTTCACCCCAGGGCAAAGCATCCAAGCACTGTCAGTCCTTGGCGTTTGGGAGCAGACCTACAGAACTCAGACACAAGGCCCTAGCGTAAGCTGGCTACACCGGCGGAGGTAGCAGGCGTTGCCACACCGCAGCAAGTGCAACCAGGGGGGAGAAACTACCCTTTCCATTAGGGACATCTGAGGCATGATTTCAGCCAGGAAGCGAACTGGCAAAAGATACTGGCACCACCACCAGCAGCAGCGTTGGAAACGGAAAAAGGTGAATGAGTGGGCAATTGACGACCCACTCACCTGTTTCACCCCAGGGCAAAGCATCCAAAGACTGTCAGTCCTAGGCGTTTGGGAGCGGACTTACAGAGCTCAGACACTAGGCCCTAGCGTAAATTGGCTACACCAGCGGAGGTAGCAGGCATTGCCACACCGCAGCAAGTGCAACCAGGGGGAGAAACTACCTTAAACATTAGAGAGAAAAAATTTAACTTTCCAAGCTAAGAGCTGGGTAACCCAATTTGGGCAGATTGAATTTAAGAAAGGCAATCTGCTCCATGAGATGAGGTGCCATGCGTGAGCGCTGTGGACTCAGTATGTTTCCAGTCATAGAAAACACGCGCTCACTTTGAACAGTGGTTGGCGGACATGATAGAAGCTGCTGCGCAACCCATGAGAGTGCAGGCCACACACTCTTCTTTTCATCCCAGTAGCTAAGAGGATCAACATTAGGAGCAGAAGGAACTTCACAGAGGTAAAGTTTGACCATTTCAGCAGCACTACTCTCCTTTCTGCTGCTAGCTCTGTCAGATGGTCCAACTATACTGCCAAGTGCCTCTTCCCAAAACGCAGCTGCTCCACTCAGCTGTGTTGTGCTGCTTGTGGCACTGCTGCTGATGCTGCTGCTAGGGGTAGCAGACCACATCATCTCTTCCTCCTCCTGCACCTCACCCTCCTCGGACAGCATTCCCATTTTACGCTGCCAGTCACGCACCTTGTTGACCAATTGCTCCCGGTAGCTACTGAGAACATTGAATTTCAAAGCTAGCTTTCCCTTAATTCTTGGATCACAAAGGCACGCTAGCATCATTTCGGGACTCTCTTCCATTCGCTTGCGAAGGTGTACTTTTAGCAGATCCTTCAGCTTCCTGACTATGGCTGCTACGTCAGGATGTAGAGTGCCACCTTGAACAGCCTCACGGTTTCCAAGGAACACATCCATCTTGCTGCCTAGATGGGAGAACACTGGGATTACCTGGGCCAGACTGGCAGTGTTTGAGCTTAAATTTTCTGTGGCATCCCTGAATGGTTTAAGGACTGCCACTAGCTGGGCGATCACTGTCCAATCCTCCCTATTCAATGGAGAGGTAATCCCAATATTGTGCTCTGAGGCAAGATTATGGATTGCCCTCTGCTGCTCCAAAATCCTCTCTAGCATGTCTAACGTGGAGTTCCACCGTGTACTGACATCCTGACGTAGGCAGTGTACGGGAAGACCTGACCTCTCTTGCTCTTCCCTCAAAAGTTGGCTAGCCTTAACACTATGGTGAAAGTGCCCAGCGATCTTTCTGCAGCGGGACAGAACTACTGCTGCCACATTAGTTCCTTCTGACATTGCTGCCTTCACTACAAGATGGATGATGTGGGCTGCACAGCGCACACCAACAATATGACCATCTCGCAGCGCTTTCACCATATTGGCACCTCCGTCAGTTACCACAAAACCAACTTCAACATTGGTGCCCGCCTCTGCTCCCACCCAAAGGCTAAACATTTTCCTAATCGCATGCAGAATATTTTGGGAAGTGTGCTTTTCATCCATCACTTCTGCATGGAGAAGGAATGATCGGTAGCCTGCTGCAGCAACTTCCTTAGACACACCGGGCTGCCACCAGTGTGCTGTCAAAGAAAGAAAGGCATGCTGGGCGCTAGGTGCACTCCACAAATCTGTAGTGAAATGAACACACTGACCAGCAGCCTTGGAAAGCTCCTCTTTCACTGCTGCAACACAGGACCGATACAGCGAGGGGACAATGTTCCTGCTGAAAGTGGAACGTGACGGAACTGTGTATTGTGGAGCCACAGCCGCCATCAATTGTTTGAAAGGCTCCCCTTCAATCATGGAGAAGGATGCCCCTCCAACAGCAATGAACTGACCAATAAGTCGCGTTACTTTATTGGCCTGCTGTTTGGGCATCGTTCTCTTGGAGTGGAATGCCCCAAATTCTTCCAGGGTGGGCTGGGCATGCAGTGCTCCAACCTGCCTTGGTCTCTGGCTGCCAGCACTAGTTGCTGCTGCTGCTGCTGCTATTGGCTCAGAAGAAGAAGCTGTTGGGGTTTTTCCACGGCCACCAGCTATGCTGCCTGCACTAAGTTTTACCTCTGCATCTTTCCCCAATAGCACAGCGTTGTGTTGAGTGCTGAGGTGATGCTTCATGCTAGCACTGGTAAAATGGCCAGACACTTTCCCTCTGCTTATTAGCTTCCCACAATGTTTGCACTTTCCATAGCGCCCTTCTTCAACATTTTCAAAGTGCTCCCAAATTGGGGCGCGCATAGCCTTGGAGTGTGCCTTGGGTGCTGCTCTTACTGCTCGGGGTGGATGAACAGAGGCAGAACTAGTGGTGGTGGGACTGGTGGTAACAGTACTGGCCATAGTGGGACTGCTAATTGCTTTAGATTTGCTAGGTTTTGCTGCTGCTGCTGGTGGTGGTGATGGTGATGATCGTAGCGGAGAAGGTGGAGGCTCAGGGGAAAATTGTGCACTAGTCATTTGGACACTGCTCCCTGAGGAATCTGATTCCTGACCACTCATCTCCTCTACTTCCTCTGGCTCATAGTCTAGCTCTTCATTAGCCAGATCGAATGGAATTCCTGCTAGGCTGGAGCTAAGACTGATATCGTCGTGAGACTCGTGACTAGTAGTAGTGCGAGCAGGAAGAATAGACTCTGCACTTGGCCTCTCAGTCTCAGGCTCCTCTGCTACCTCGCTAGGTGGAGTTCCACTATGTGTAGCCCTCTCTCTAACTGTCTTTACAAAAATTTTGTAAGGACTTGGTGGCTTGCTAGAGGTACTAGGAGGACATGGCGTGGCGGTACCAGTGGGAACAGTAGGCGCAGCACTAGTGGTGGTAGAGGCGGTAGAGGTGGGGGTGGTGGTGGTGGTGGTTTTCCCTACAAAGGAATGAGATCGCTTTGGTTTGGGACCCCTCTGAGTCTTGCTGCTAATTTGGCTCTGCTTGGTACCTTGCATGCTGCTGGTGGATGGGGAAGATGCTGCTTGGGGCAAAAGGCACTTCTTTTTAGTCACTGGGCTGGTACTACTTGTGCTACCCTTTAACTTTGAACGTGCTTCTGGTGCTTTAGGCTTTCCGTAAAAAACCATAGAGCTTGTGGGCCTAGCCGCACTACTACTGCCTGCTTTTGGTGCCTTTCCTTTACTTGATGATCCTTCAAGCAATGCTTCCCCAAATGATAAGCGAGAGCTTGGCCTACTTGGCCGACTAGACTGACGCAAAGGCTGCATCTTAGAACTGGTGGTGGTGCTGGTGGTGGTGCTGGTGGTGGTGGTGGTGGTGGTAGATGGAGCTTGTCCCTCCTTAGTCCCAAAAGGAGGATCCATTTCAAATTTTGTGTTGTGTGTGTAGTGTAGTGTAGTGTAGTGTAGTGTAGTGTAGTGTAGTGTTTAAAAAACTATAAAAAAAAAATAAAAAAATAAAAATAAAAAAAAGGAAAAACGAATTAAAGACAAAAAAATTAGAGGAAGTTCTCTTCAGTGCTACTGCTTAAAAAGTAAAACTATGCACTACTGCACTGTGCTGTGTGCAATCTGCCAAAATCCTAAAGTTATTTAAATTATTAACTCAAGATTAACTATTTAATAACTAGCAGTATTTTATTTTTAATTTGAATTTACACGGGCCTAAGAGCTTAGCCTACTACTATGCTAGCCTAAAGCTATATTTCCTTACTATAAGTCTACCTCTAGGCAGACGCTCTCAAACCCACTAAGCTAAAGTGAGGTTAAATCAGATTCAGTATATGATTTATTAATTAATATTAAGTTATATAATATTAATAGATTAGAACTAATTTACTTATATATTATGTATTATAGATAGAAGAATATAGATTATGAATTAGAATTTAGAATTAGAATTACTTATATTATAGATTATGAATTAGAATATTATTATTTATAATATATTATAGATTAAGATTAAAGAAGATTAGAATTATTTTAGTACTACAGCTAGTAGCTTGAAGCTTTGCTTAGTACAGCTCGTCACAGTCAATTTTTCTTGAAAAGAATTAGAAATAAAATAAAATGTCACAGCAAAACAGTTATCTTCACTGCTTGCTGCACTCACTAGCCCAACAAGTTCACTTCACTGATGGACTGAGGTGAGCAAAACACTAAGGGTACTTTTAATAAAATTGAAATAAAATGTAAAATAAATGAGAAAATCTTTGCAAAACAGTTAACGTCACTGCTTGCTGATCAAAAAAAAACACAGCACTTATGCGGCTGCACTCACTAGCCCAACAAGTTCACTTCACTGATGGACTGAGGTGAGCAAAACAAATGAAATAAAATGAAAGATTAATTAAGAAAAATTGACTTGGTCTCTTACTGTTGCTAAAACAAAGCACAAACTATAGAGCTGCAGCACCAGTACTAATAAGATTAGCTGAACTATACGCTAGTAGTAATTAATTAATATTATTACTTTTATTTATAGCTAATTTAATTAACTATTAAGATAAGAAAGAATTAGAGAATTATTGATATTACTGATTTTAGATTAGACACTAGTAGATGTTCTGAATGTCTACAGTACACTCTACACTAGTATACTACCGTGTTTCCCCGAAAGTAAGACAGTGTCTTACTTTCTTTTTATCCCTAAAAGCCCCACTATGTCTTACTTTCGGGGTATGTCTTATATTGGGAAAAAATTGAGAGTGATGGGAGTTATGATGTACTTTTAGAGCATAATTAGATCATGAAAAAGACATTGGAAATGGTACAGCATAACACCCATCACTCTCACACACTTACCAATCAACACACCTACCAATCCACACGTATACCAATCCACACACATATACACAAATCCACACACGTATACACAAATCCACACACATATACACTAATCCACACACATATACCAATCCACACACATATACACCAATCCACACACATATACACCAATCCACACACATATACACCAATCCACACACACATACACCAATCCACACACATATACACCAATCCACTCTCACTTAATGCTTTCCTACCTTTCCTTTCTTCTTTCAGCTTCTTTTCCTCCTCTTCGCTCCTCTTCTTCAGTTCTGTCTTCTTCCTGGTTCAGAGGGCACGGACAGCGGTGGGCGCGGCTTCAGTGTTGTGCGCCGGGATCTGACAAGAAACCCCGGCGCACAACAGCTGTTGCCGCGCAGATCACAAGGGAGCGGTATCGGAGGTCATTAACAGACCTCCGGCTCCCTTGAGTGATTTTAAGCCGGGTTGAACCCGGCTTAAAATCACTCAAGGGAGCCGGAGGTCTGTTAAAGACCTCCGATACCGCTCCCTTGCGAGCCTGCTCCTCCAGCGGCGGACATTACTGTCCGTCTCTGGAGGGGTGCCGGGTGCCGCAGGTTGGCACCCCCTGGAGTGTGGCGCCCTGTGCGGTCGCACACCCCAAAGGTCGGCCCTGCTCTAAGGGGCCGGCCTTAGGGGTCTGCGGCCGCACAGGGTTTAAATAAAAACATCGGGGGTTTTTTTCAACTTTATTTAACATCCTCCATGTTAAATAAAGTTAAAAAAACTTTATTTAACATGGAGGATGTTAAATAAAGTTAAAAAAAAACCCCGATGTTTTAATTTAAATCCTGTGCGGCCGCAGACACGTAAGGCCGGCCTTGGTGGGGACTTCCCGGCCCCTTAGAGTGGCGGACCCGGCAAATCCCCCGTGTTTCCCCGAAAGTAAGACATATGTCTTACTTTCGGGGTACGGCTTATATTAGCCGACCCCTCTGAAACCCCCGATACGTCTTACTATCGGGGGTGTCTTACTATCGGGGAAACACGGTATTACTAACTATAACTGACAAATATATATATTTTATAATGAATTCAATTATTAATTATATTAATTAATATTACTGATTTTAAATTAGACACTAGTAGATGAATGTCTACAGTACACTCTACACTAGTATACTATAGTATATATATATATATGACTGACAAATATATATATATATATAATATTATAATGAACTATTAAATTATAGATTCTATTAAATTGTAATTTATAAATTCTATTTAATTTATTTAAGCAGGACAGGCAATAGGCACTAGTGCCAGCCCAGGGCAAGGGCACCCCAGTGCCACTGAGGCACTGGGTGCACTGTCAACTCAACAGCACTTACACTAAAGTTGATGACAAATTAATTTTAAAAAAATTAAATTAATCAAATTATTATTATTAAATATATTAATTAAGTAGCACTGAAGTGAGGATGAAGTACACTGTGAGAAATGGCAGGCTAAGGCTTACCAGTCTCACACAGAACAGAACAATCTCTCTGTAACGCTCGGATGCAGCACAGCAGTGTTGCCAAAGCAGTCACAGCGAAAAATGAATGGATCTCTCAGGCAAACTCTGGTCTTATAAAGGCGCCTTCAGAATTCAAAAAACAGCAGCACAGGCATTGGACGAGACCCTTAGCGTTACGTCACAAGAGTGAGCTGATTGGACAGACGAGGATCAGCTCACTCCTGTTTGAAATTTTGGCGGTTGCGCGGCAAAAACGAAGACGATCACGAAGAATCTTCGATTCTTCGTGATTGTGAGTCTTCGTCTTCGCCTACGGTTTGCCGGCACTGTATTCTGTTCTACGTTCCTTCGGAACGAACAAAAAAACGGCCTCTTCGTGCTCGTTTTCATGTTCGCCCGAAGACGAATGCACAAGTCTAATAGTCAATATATATATAATAATGATTGTAAAGCACAACTATTAAAATAACCACATTTATCTTGTAGGTGTAAAAACTTTACAGAAACACACTGGCATAGCCCAAGACTTTCCACTGATTACAAAACATTATTTTATGGTGTAAGAAAAGTAAATAGAAAATAAATAACTGAACACTAAAACATAAACCAATCAGTTTCTAATCTTAAATCTACTATATGACATTTTTACAATATTTTCGATTTCTTAACATGCGCTTCCCATTGTTGAGGCATGTGCATTTTGATGTACTTATTTCCACACATGGATAAATGATGTCATCCAAAATGATAAGCATGTGTTTTATTTTGTTTTATAAATTGTATGTTTAGTTTTCCTGAGTGGCGTTCTAGTCTTTATGCCTTGTCGTATAGACTCTTACGGTCTTATTTATTGTGGAAAAAACAAATACAGAATTTGACAGCAGATGGTGAGAGATGTGAATTAATAATTGATGAAGCTACTTTAGTATGCCCGTTTTCTACTTACTGTAAAATTTTAAACTTTAATAGGTCCTTTACATATTTACAAACCTTCTCCTTTCTTTCACACAATATCAAACTCAACCACCTATGTAGGAAGATTCTTCAATGCATCTATCATTCTTCCATGTAATAAATACTTGTCAGTAAGCTTAACCAAAGCCCCAAAAGACCTTCTCAGGGCAGGCCACCCTAGCTAGCTGCCTGAGCACAGCACATGAGCAGACCCACATTTGAACACTGTCTATGTTGGAAAAAATCACCCAACAGAATCATTGAATCTGGGAAGACAAGTGGGAGACTGTCCCTGAAGATTTGAAAAAAGGGACTTCTGGTGAAGGGGTACTGTCATGCCATGGCATGAGTAACTGGAGCTTGGCACTGAATGGGTTAAGGGATTTGACTGATGCTAGGTCCAGTAACATTTGTTCACACCTTTCCTTTTGGAGCCAGAACCCAAAATAAAACTTGATTACCCCATGCTGGGTATTGTCACCTGGGACAGGAAGGGATTCCTGTGGAAGAGTGAAGGGCCAGACATCCTGGCTACATCTCCCTGGGGTGTGGAGACAGGGTATCAATAGACACAGGGTAAAATTATTAAATGTATAATGTCCAAAATATGATGAGTACATAACCCTTGGGCCCCATCGTACATTGCATCCTTATGCCTGTGATGTGCTGGTTTCAGGGAGACCAAACACGCCATGCAGGCATGACCATAACAAGTGTTATGCGAACGTGTCCTTGTGCTAACTGATACAGGTGTGGAGTTTGGTATGAAAATGATCACTAGGACCAGAGAATTATGATGATCCTGGTGTCATAATTATGCCAAGCTCAGCCAGCGTCATATTACATATTTTGTGATCCCAGACCAAAGTTGAGAAGATATAACCCCGCCTTCAGAAGGTCATAGTTCTGAACCCCCTACTCCCATCCCCTTGCTCAGGTAACAGGAAAAGGGCGGTCTTGGGGGGGGATAAAAAGGTGGGCAATTGGTAATGGGGGGAGAGCCTGTTTTTACCATCACAGAGACAACATCAAGGCTCCAAGGAAGTATGGTATGATACTCTGTTTTATCCCTTTTATTTTATACTGTTTTGTACTTCTACTATTTTAGTCTATGTCTCTTTTTACATGCATTTTTGTGTAACAGCACTGTGACCCATTTTATGCTCAGATTAAACATTTTTAATCAGTTCTGTCTTTGTTCTCTAATCGAACTCAGCCTAGAGATAGCCTTTTGTATACATATAGATAGGTCACGTTACTAAGTGGTTAACTATATAGATATCCGTTTGGGGATTGTGTAGTTATCGCAGTCTAATTGTTTTTGGGTAACCTAAGACGCCCGGTTTTAAAGTTCTTGGTGGTGGCAGCGTGTTTTACACTGGGAGTTTTGGGGTGACTGGTTGGGGTTGGTGGTGGTTGCTTGGTGCCCTGCGGGGAAAGTGACCAAACGCGCCGGAGGTCTGGTTGGCGTTTGACCCTTGTTACGCCCGTACTCCCACGTCACGGCTCGGCCGATAGCCCTGTCCGTGACAGGTACTAATATATCTAAACCCCAGTCATGCCCCCTTGCCTGAAAGTCCTTTATCCTTTGCATGTCCTGAAGGGATGTCCTGGTTCTTATCATTTTGGGTGTCTATGAAGATGAAGGCCTGTCCTTTCTCACATTGTGTCTAAAAAAACAGTAGCTCGGACAACCATCCATGCACCGAGGAAAACAGTGAAATGCTTCTATGGATGAATCCACATTTATCACTTATCAACAGAATTGCTTTAATTTTCCCTGGAGAAATGTTATTTTTGATACCTATAATATATTTCTATAGCCCCCCAACTGAATAAAAATTATCACAAGTCATTTGTAAGGGGTGTTTGAAAGATCATTTATCTATCCTTTTATTTTCCTTAACTGTCTTCCTGTAATAAAGTAGCCTTGTAGTATCTTGAATGAAAGCAATTTGTCAGAACCATTTCCAGTTTGAATGGTATTTGAATTGTCTCGTTTGCTAGTTCTGTTATGCAGAGGTTTCCAATTCCATTTGTATTGCTAATATAGTTTTTAAACTGTCAACCTTGAACTATGTAACTGAAGCCCCACCACCACGTTACTGACCGTTTTTGTGCCAGTCCATTTTGAGTAAATATGCCCTAGAGAAGTCGGGCTTACATTTTTTATATAGAAATGTGAGCTACCTTGATATACATGAACTTATTCGTCTTTTTTGATTATTATAAAAAAGTAGAAAGAACAAACTATAAAAGGTGAATATATTTATGACAGGTACAGAACTCAAGATTGAAGTTTAAACATTTTAGATTTACAACCTCAGTTTGAGAACCAAAAATAAAAATAGCTGTAAAATAAATAGTTCTGCCAGAATTTATTTATGTGATGTGTTTGGCTTATATTCGTACAGTCTGGACAATCTGATGTAAGGAAGAAAAATGCTTTGATAAAACAAGTGGAAAACTTTTTCTTGAGAATATCATCTTTAATGTTACAAGATACTAGTTTATAATAACATGTTATTTCCACAAGTGGTGAAGCTGTTTTTGTAGTGATTATATGGATAACTACACTGCACTGATTGTAATATAAATAATGATCAAAGTTGTTAAATCCTATTTCAAATGGGATTTGGTAGGACTTTATAATATATGACCCCTACATTAACACACCAGTTGTGATTTATGTTGCTTGGACATGGTAAATTAGTAAGTAAATCATATAAATTAAACTGCTAAAGTACTAAAGATGTCATTTTGATTCTAAGAATGTTATTAATAGCACGTTTTAGTAGAATAGTCAAGTGTGCACTTCAATCTGGGTTTTGTATTTCAGGTTGTGCACAACCTTCTATTAACTCTTTCTTAATAAAGCAAATCTATATTACTGAGAACAGCTGCCTTTGTGTAAGTGCCTTTTTAATTATCTTTAATTCTTAATAATGTACTAATATATGCTGGCACACAATGGCAATCTAACCTGACATTAAACTCTGCATTAAGATATAAGCCGTTATTAAAATGTAGTATAATTTAGCCACACGGAAAAACAATCCACTGGCTAAACAGATTTCCATTATTAACTACAATGTGAAATTATTTGTTAAATATGCAAAATATTAGTTTTCCTTCATTATTTCCTTCAACCTGTCTGAATCTATATCCCCACACATTCAGTCAGTGGCTCTGACCTCAATGACCAGTGGTGGTCTTAGATTTAGCCATTAATTCAATTCTTTGAGCGCTGTTTTATGAAGTACTGTTCTCTAACCATATTTAATATTTGTACAGAAAGAAAACATGTATATCTAAATCTAAGATGGTCTAAGTTAATTGAATTACTCATCCATTTAATTGAATGTGGTTGTGTTGGTTGCTATGATGAAAATTTAAAAAAAAGTATACTGCTTTGTATCTCACAATGCCTTACTTTGACAGTATAACATGAATAGAAGTTTAAATTAGCACAAAACTGCTGTTTAGATGCTTGCTGTGTTTTATAATCGGGTACTTAATTATTTGTCTTTCAAGTAAAAATAACAATAAACGTAAGCAAATTAGCTATATATTATTTGTTGAAAGTTTGTTTGCGAAACCACAGTTTAGAGAAAGAATAGTGTAGTGGAATGTATTTGTAGGGTATGAAACAGGCATGTTTAAGTACATTAAAACAAGATACGTGAAAGTGTTGCTGTGGGAAATGAAAAGTGCCTATGGCATTGTTACTTAAAATGTGTGTGGTAATAATTATGTGTGATTGATAAGATAATATGATGAATAAGACAAAAACATAGATAGACAGACAGATGCTCTCCTTATTCTCTGTAATTCGTGATTCATATTGTCACACTGCGTTCTGCAAAAAAAAACCTTTCAGAGCAGCACACAATCTTTCATCTTTATACCTAACTCCATCTATCAAGATCTCTGGGCAGGGCTGCCATGGATGGTACATGTATATGGGGCCTAGGAAAGCAGGAGGGTTCCTACCTCCATGATCTGTGTTAGGCTTCCTCATTTTCCCTTTCTGCCTAGTGCCCCAGATTGGGCCCCTGCAGCCTGGTACATGAAGCTGAATGCTCATGGCCCACTACCTGTGTGTGGTCACACAGGGTTTGTGAATTTGTGAGGCCTAGTGGCTCTTTTTTCTGGATTTTGAGATTGAGTAGCCCCTTTGCATGCTTTAGGGCCTGGTGACCCTATTGAGGCATTTGGATGAGCATCGGGCATGTGGAAGGTGTTATCAAGATTTTTGATAATAGCCCTGTCTCCGGGCCACTGAATTGCGCATGTGACCTTGCTGCAGTAAAGTTGCCCATCTTTACCCATTAGGTCCCTCATATTCTATGTGTACCGTTCCCCTTCCTTTAGTAGCACATCAAGAGACAAAGGTGTCTCCTCCTTCAAAACAAGACACACGTTAGGTAAGATTATCACCTCTTTTATCTCACATTCCTGTAGCAGGTAGACTAATCATTTTTTTTCCCTCAGTGGGAGGTTATTACCCAAGACTCATGGGTCCCAACCGTATCCACCCATTTCATCCCATCCCGTTCATCTGAATCCCTTGTTCATGTAGAACTTATCTCCCTCCAAGAGTAGTGAGCCATAGAACGCTCCATGGGTGACCCAGTCTTTATCAGCAATATATTTTTGGTGAAGAAAAAGACTGGAGATTTCCGACCGTTTATCAACCTCCAGGCTCTCAATCTTCATTTAGCCTACTGACACTTCAAAATGGAGGGAATCCATCTTCTTCGGGGCCTGTTAAGGGAATGAGATTCACACGCTTAGATCTCAGGGACACATACCTAACAGTTCCAGTGCAGCAAGACGAAAGGAAATTTCTACAATTACACGTAACGAAATATGACAATTTACCTGTTTCTTTTGCAGTCTCAGCTCCGCATCGTGGTGCTTCACCAAACTTCTAAAACCTGCCATGGAATCACCTTCGTGCTCAAGGGGTCAGGTGCATAGTTTCTTGGATGACAATGTTGGCACAAGACCAGCCAACATTCCGTCTTCTCCAACAGCTGGGTTTTATCATCAACGAGGAAAAGCCATAATTGATCCCTACTCAATCTGTGCAATTCCTCGGATTCACAGTAGATTCAGTAGCAGCGGTCCTTTGGCTACCCCAAACCAAACTAGTGCCCATCAGGAAGGACATTCGTCGACACTGAATTACGTCACCCAAGAGACTCCTTAAGAGACATAGCTTGCATATTAGGTCTTCTATCCACGTCAATTCAAGCCAGGTGACACTGGTCTAGGAAACTACTTTTAGGACTTTCTACTACCGTCCACGATCATATGTTTCTTCATTTTGTGTTGGATAGCGTTAAAATTGGATAGCGTTTGTCTTGCTACAAAATTGGGGATTACTCTGACCTTGGTGAAGAGGTAACCTAAATTTTATTAAAGACAGGAGGCGAATACTTCCCACCCCGGTATATAGTATCCCGCCATTTTTCTTATCTATGTTAAATTGTATTTAGACTTGGTAGTTACGATGTATTTTTTGTTTGTAATAGGTCTGATGTTTTTTTCATACCATATACAGTTTTTGTTCTAACATGTTAACTGTTGTTTGGTGCTGGAGGATTTCAGTAAAGAAGGAAATGCAAATATTTGCCCCCTGTCTTTAATAAAATGTAAATGATCTCTTCACCAATGTGCTAAAGAGACATGCCCTACCCATGCATGGGGTATTCCTGTACTCGGGGGTGTTTCTGAATACAACTTACAAGTTGTTTTAGTAATTTCAAGTACCCAAGGGGAAAAAATTTACCCATAGAGTAGGTTGGTTAAAAATGAAAAAAAATTAAATTTTACTGTGCTAAAATAAAAATCAAGTGTTAAAATGCCCCTACTAAAATACTTTGGGTTGTCAGCTTTCAAAAATATATACTTTTTGTTTTTCTTTTTCTGTCCGCTATTGGGGAGCAACTCCCAGAATACCACATCTTAAAAAAAAAATTCTTTACAAACAGAGATGCACATCATTCATATTTAACCCTGTAAGTGCCAAATTAAATGAAAATATCAGGCATATGTGGTGTTTCCAAAAACAGGACAAATACCTAAATACACTTCTTGAGGTTTTTCGTTTTAATTTGCACTGGTTATATATAGTTTTTATAGGTACAACTGTGTGTGTGTGGGGGGTTCCAATGCGGGAACAGGGCATTTCATTCCTCTTATATCTGTTTGTCAATTGCTGTATTGTACTTGTCGTTATCTGTAACATTTTCATCTTTGTATGGTGCTGTAGAATCTGTTGATGCTTTATAAATAAAGTATAATAATAATAACATGGTAAAACAAACAACAACCCGGTCCTGAAGGGGTTAATAGCAGTACACAATAATGTGATGATAATGTTCAATGCTTTCATTAGCTTATCTGACTGTATTGCACCCTCTGTTATGTTACCTGTATGTTTGACCCCGTTAAGGTGGAGGCTAATCCTGCATAAATCCAATAACCAGGAATGTTTTTGCAAACATTTAGACAGTGAACATGATTCAAATGCCAACATAAGAATAGCTCAGCATTTTTAATTGCAGAAGCTAAATGCTTGGGCAGACATTGAAATGTAATGAAAATCACAGTAAAGCACTGATCACAAATCTTAATCTACATAGTTAAATGGCATAAGACTGTACATATAGTGTGTCTAGTTTGGGGCTTTTTGACAAGTAAGCAAATCAGGCATATAATGGAACTAGATTCACTTTGTACTTAACTGTCCATGCAAAATTACTGTTCCTGTCTGGTTTGTTTACAGTTTTTTTAGTGGCAATTGAAGGCTGGTTTTAACCCCTTACAAACACGGACATAAGGGATATGTCAAAAAATACCAGTCTTTAAGGACTCAGGACGTATCCCCTATGTCATGGCCTTTTTGTACCGGTACGGCTAAATACCCAGCGGAGAATGGGAGATAAGGCTATCACAATTTGTGACCTTGAGATGTGACAGCTTTCTAAGCTACTACTATTACATTCAACAGGGATTTAAATGGCAAACAGAAGCTTGGGGATTCTCCTTCCAGAGATGTCATTGCTGACATCTCTGGGGAATCCCCTTGATTGGGAGGTACTCTTGGTTGTATCTCGGTAGGAGTAAGCTCCAGCCCCTATAACAGAGCTGTCAGAGCAATCAAGGGCTCTCTTTTCATAATTGCTGTAGAAGGAAACCCCACAGGTAGGGGCTAGCACCTTCTGGCCTGGGGGGTAAACTCTGTACAGAGGGTCTCTAGTAGATGATGTCATCAGTGACATCACAGTGGTTCCCCTGTCCTAAAAGAAAACACTAGGGCAACAGAACACCCCAAAGAGTTATCTGATAACTGTTTGTTTCTGACTGCGTGCACCAGAGCTTGGAGGAGGAGGTAGTCCGGGGAGCAGATCTTCAGCATTTTAGTGGATGTGAGGAGAAATTCATGAGGTGAAGTCCCCAGGATGATGGGCTCTGTATGAGGAGTGCTGTTATGCTGGTTGACATCTGCTGAAATGGTCTTATTAATATAACTTTAATATGACATTATTTAGCTGGTAATACACATGCCTGGTGCATAGGAAATATTGTATGCAAAAGAAAGTATCACATCACACACCAAATGATTTAGTGGCACCAGGCATATGTGTATTAACAGGTTTTATTAAAAAATAATTTGTATCAGGACAAATAGATTGAGTATATTAGGCTACCATTTTAGTCCCTCTGGCATTTTTTTTTAAATTTCCACACGCCAGATTTAATATGCATTTTTCTTTGGAAAAGCCACCTTTAAACATTACATACAATGATCAAGTAAAATTAGTTAAAACTAAAATGAAGGTAACAGCCTACATACAAAAGTAGGAAAGGGTTTGTCATTGTGATTGAGAAAATGCTTAACAACCATAGAGTTTTATTAAAACATCAGTGCAAAACATGTTTCAAACAAATAATTTCAAAATGTTCTATTAATAATTAATATTAATAATTATTATCCTTTTTTAATATTTTTTTTTATTTACGAGTAAATGACAAATATATTGCAAGCAGAGCCAGACTGGCGAATTAGCCAACGGCTGAATGTACGAGGTCACAATGCTAAGTTTTTTATGCTCATGCCTGGACGGGCAGATCAAATGAGAGGGTCAATTTCCTTCGAAATAAAAGGAAAAAATTTTTTTCTGTAATTCTAAAACAGGAATGAAATGTTTATAACAAACTATATTTACACATAGTTAATAATGATAAACATAAGAAAAAAAAACAGCACAGTACACAGTAGCTTGGCTACATACTTTTTCACTCAGTGAATGTTTCTGTATTCAATTCAGCAGACAGCCCTCTTAAGTTGATTATCAAATGTACTTGTTAAATATTATTTATGTGTCCACTTAATGAGCTGAGAAGAAATAAAATGAGGCATGCAATTTTTCTTGAAGATTGGATGCAAGCAATTAAGGGTTCTGTAGCATCATAAAACTCATTGGAGAAGATTTACAGATCGGTTTTGGTAAAGCTGATCATTACCTGGAAAACATGCACTCTGTATTAAACTATATGCATTTTTGAGCAGTGTAGTGCTAAACATCTCCTTCTGTGGAGTTAAAATGAGTTCTTTTAAAATGAATTTTACTATTAACAATACTTTTTTGCAGTCATGAGAATAATTAAGATATAGATCATGGAAATTAAATTTCCTTTGAAATATCCCTGAGCTAATTGCTACACAAGATACAGCTGAAATAGATATGAATGTGAGTCTTGTCAGACATATATTATACTTCCATTTTTGTAGATGAAGCATTACCTGTTAGATTCCCATGTGTATTTTAAACAGGTGTTCTGCCACTTGTCCCACCAGGGGGACAATATGGGTTTTGTATAAGGAGTATTTAATGTGCCGTATCACATTAACAATGCAAAGTGGGCATGAGATCTGTCCCTGCGTTGGGAGTTGATTACTATGAAGACCGCATAAGGATGATTTTAAAGCACACGTATACATTTGTATTTTAAACTCCAGTTTTATCACAATGTGTATTTATTAGTGTTAGTTGGTCCCAGATGCAGAGCACCTTCCTTTTTTTAATACTCTTTTATTATTGTGCTTTTCTCTCCTGTCACTGTTGTTTTAATCAGAACTGGGTGACACTAGGGGTTGTTTAAAAGGGGTGTTGTGTTGCAAACTTTTAAAATCGACTTTTCATCATAGCAATCAGTGGGCTGATACTGTTATACTTTACTAATATAATACATTAATCTACAATTTCTCCATTTTAGCAAGGTAAGTCTAAATCTGGAACATTCCAAATAAATGAACACAATGCTGATACAGCTTTCTCTACAAATTTTTTGCTGGTGATATGATAACATGTAAATTGTAAAATGCATTGTATTTATGATAATAGGTATTTATTCCACTGTTATAGGATTTTATTTATTTAATTTATCAAATTGCATAGTTTGTGATCGCTTTGTTGGACTGGTATTTGGGATCTTGATTGCGTCTCAGAAAATACCAAAATTCTGTAGCCATGGCAACTATTGATTTTTTGTTTCCATAAAAGCAATATATAAGAGCAAACTACAGATTCTCAGTTTATAATTGCAAGTGTACTGTATAGTACGACACAAACACATTTTCAGTCTCCTTTGCTCTAGTAGGTCCATACATAGGTCGGGATTGTTAACATCTTTATAAAAACTGTTAGTTTTGCACATTAGACAGCAGAGGGGAATTATATTTTAACAATATTAGAATGGTTTCTGTTTTCAGTAAATTCAGCCGTCTTTGTTTCCAGGTGGTCAGTTTAGGATCCAAGCTCTGTTACGGTATTTCTTTCTTGATCCTGGCTGTTAGTGCTTTGAAGTGTATATATAGTTCTTTCTTCACGTCTGTTGGCAATGGGCCAAAATCCTCTACAGACGCTGGGTTTTTTGAATATGGTGTCTGTGGCGGAGAGTCATTTTCCCGCTCCTCCTGGAGGGAAGATGGCGTCTCATGTAGATCCTCAGGGGACAAGTATATTGATTTTAGGATATTTCTTTGATAGTTTTTCTCTTGGGATGGAGCTCTACTCATGTACCTTGATCCCAGAGTGCTGTCACTCCATGATCCCCCAGAATGGTTGCTATTTTCAAATCCACATTACTATGTTCCATACACAAACTTGTGTATGTCATAAAGGCCATATAGTCTATTATTTTCTCAGTCTTGAGGCAGTCAGACACAAAGATAATGCCACTTACTCTGCTGTCAGCATGGAAAAAGCAACCTTTGTATTACAGAAAACATAGAAAATGTACTGACGTGATTGACTATAGCAAAAAAAAAAAAAAAAAACTTTGAAATTATTCATTTATTTTCCTTTTCACTTGACTTTACATTTTTATCTCCATCTCTGCAAGGCAAATACCACACAGCCTGGCCCTGTATGTCAATCAGGAACGGGGGAACACAGGTATAAAAGGTGGCCGTATCAGTATAGTAAACAATAGAATGTTCCTTGTGATTGGACCAGTTCATTGCTGGCTATTGTGGCAAGCCTATTTTACAATTTAGCACCAGAACTAATCATTATAGATGATGTTCAACATTTTTATACCATTTTCAATGTTATATTTAATAATATAAAATGTGGTTTTAGTATCAATAAAATACTATTAAATATCACTTTTTCCAGCAAATGTTGTCACTATCCCATGAAAAGATTAAACCTTAAATCGCCAAGTGATTTAAAATAAACTGTCTTTGATATTTGATACTGTCAGTTCTAGTTGCCATAGCATAACATGAGCTGCTTAATTACTTTGTTCACAATATACTTCATTTACAGAAAAAGTGTTAACCCTAGATTGTCCCATAATAATAAATCTTTTAACATGTCTACCCTCTCAGAATAGATGTTTGAGAAAGCAAATGAAGAACTAATTATTCACATTTCACCCTGTTGTATGTGCAATGGTAATATTGCTACATTAAAACCTTCAATCATGTTGTTGGTAATGCTTGTACTCGATGATAGTTACTATAAAATCATTGTTTATTCTAAGAGGAAATTATTTCTTTTGGAAATGTCTTACAGATGTCTAAGCATCTTTCTAACAAAGTAATACAGTGTTCTAAACATGAAATGCCAGCTTACCCAGGAGTCTAATTATGCTCAGAGAATTCCTTGCATCTAAATTTCTTGACAGAAAACTCATTATGTCATCCGTAAATGTGTAAGGTCAGATCTGATTTTGACAATAAGCAAATTAGAAACCTACTTTTCAATTTTTTTAAAAAAATTTATATTTACATAAATCAGACTCTAGCAAGAAGATTAAGGACATTAAATGTACCAAAGCAGTTCTACTGTCATTGGGCAGTTGTTTTAGGGGTTGGTAGGTGATAAACTTAAGCGCAGAGTATGATAATATAGTAAGTAAAGGACCAATTTAAGCTTAACCAGTGTATTTGTGGCAGAGGCAAAAGGGTAGGAAAATAATAAAGTAAGCAAAAAAATAAGTACTGTAAGCAGACTTGATGGTCCGACATACCAGGTAGGCCGAGAAGAGGACCTCAGGGCGAAAAGAGATGAAAGACAAAAAAAAAGAAAAAAGGGGGGATCAGGGAAGGAAACAAAAAGACACACGTTAGAGGACAGAGAAGTCCTGTGTTATAAAGCCTTATATTATATGTTACTGGCCTCAGCAATTATAGGATAAGTAGGGTTTGCACACTGGAATAAGGTGTGAGTTGTGTGTACAGTATATACCTTACACTCACTGAAAAGTGGTTAACATTACCTCTCCTGCTCTCTATTACGGTGGTCTACACACCTAGACCTGGAGACAGAAAGGGATTGGGTGTTGAAATCATCCTCTCCGATGCGGCACCTTTCAATGTCTGCTACCTATTCCCTAGCCTTTCTTCTTTTGAAGTACACTCCATGTGTTGCTGTGATCTACCGGCCTCCTAGCCCTACTTTCTTCAATTCTTTGATCACTTTGCCGCCTGTCTCTCTCGCCTTCTTTCCTCTGCCATCCCCGCACTAACTGGCAGATTTCAATATACCAATTGATGACCTATCCTCAGCTGCTGCTTCTAAACTGCTATCACTCTCCTCTCTTGTAAGCAGAGAAGGGAGAGGGAGAGGGAGAGGGAGAGAGAGAGAGAGAGAGAGAGAGAGAGAGAGAGAGAAAGAGAGTAAGGACCCACACATTTCTGATTGCTGATTTCTGTTTTTAAGAAAAATTCACAGCAACACATATCTGTTTTCCCATGTCCCATGATTATGTTTGATAGTCTTTAATTTGAAGCAGTCATGACCCTGGAGATCTGAATTCTCATCTTGGTGCAATAGCACCACTTGGAGCGATGCAGGCTTTTCATCATTTTTTCCTTTTGTAACTGATGTTATTTACTTAATGGGATCATCAAATGTCATTTTTTATTGTGGGTGAAAATGCAGAGTGGCCGTACATTAGAAGAAATTTGAAGGAACAGTCATGTCAATGTAAAAAAGGGGGTATAACTGCCGTTATCCCTATTCTTATAATTTTTTTTATATATAAATATTTTCTGTTCTTTTTTTCTTTCGTAACAATTGAAATTTAATAAATATTTGAACAAATAACATTTTACTTATTTGTTGACACAGACCCTTGCATGGAAATATGTTTAAATGTTTATTTTTTTTCATACTGTTTTCTTGCTCTCAGCAATATAAAATTGTAGATATTATTACTTGCTCTAAAAGCAAATCTTATTTGTAGCTTATTTTCCACTGCTGGGATTTTTTTATTGCTTGGAGGCACATTGACAAAAGTAGTAAGAATATCAAATAAGTTATTTTTTAAATTATCCTAATGATTCTCTAGAGAAATCAATATTAATAAGAATAAATGCTTCAATACTGTAATTAATTCACTTTCTGACATGATTACGTTTCTTCCCTTTCTTTTATCTGAAATTGATAAAATAATCCTTAAACCACATAAAGTAACCAGATTTTTTTTTCAATTTTAATTCAGGCCCCGAAGGTGTGGCTTTCTGTTATTTGATTATTTTCTTATTCATGCACATTAATGGAAGTTCCACAAAATTGATGCACATTTCTCTTGCTGCTATGCACCTCTCTCATGCTTCCCTAAGACTCAAACACCACGCATACCTGAAACGTAGACTTGGCAGCTCTTTATTCAAATTATTCAAATTCTCATGGATATCTATATCAGCAACACTATCTTACCCACCACCCAGACCAAACAATATGCTTAACATGTGGCTATGGACTCGGTTCATACTCAAGGCTCTCACATACTTTATATGCATTCCTTCCACACTCAATCATCTCTGTAAAAAAGCCCCAAATGTAGTCCTGCTGCAGGAGACTCATTGGAAGCTAGTGAATAACTTAGGTGCAGTTGCATAGCCTATGCTTGCAGTTCCAAAAGGCAGCAGCCCTTCTGCCACATAACTAGGACAGATCGCCCTGTTTGGGCGATCATGCTCCCCATCACACCATTGCTCCATGGACTTACTAAGGGGAGATCAAAAGTATTCATTGTAACCAACCCATATATGATAGAACTACTGTGCCTAACTGACACATCCTCTATAGCGATCTTACTCCATTAGTCCTTAAAATGCAGCTCACTGTCATATGCCGAAGCTCAGCATAGAGGACAGCAGCCACAGAGATAAGAAGTAGTGAGGGGGCACTGTATGGTTATAGACAGCTTGCATAGGTAAGAATGCTACCAGCCAAATTCATTATGTTAAATTGTTTGAAACTCTTATTCTTTTTTCTTCAGCCTCAAACTAGATTGTGACCTGAGCATTACTTTGATCCCATGACTGAAGGGTAAGAGACTCTGGGCTGTATGGACAACCCTGTCAGTGATGACACAGGAGTAGCAACCATTTGAGTTAGGCATTATGGTTGCTCCATTAACATCAAGGGAGATTGTGAAAGGGATGTTAACATTGGTGGGAGAGAAGATAAAAAGTGTAGTTTTAAAAAGGATGAGTTGTATGAATTAGGTACTGAAATGAGACAATCACTTGTCAGAAGTATGGATAGAGATCAGGGGAGGAAAGGAGAGTGTCTTCAGTGTACAAGGGATACTATAAATCACAGGATAAAATGTGTTTGCAAAGGGAGACCATGTAAAGTGAGAACAGAATGGGCAGTTGACTTGGGACATGCCAACTGATAGGGAAATGGGGAGGAGGAAATATTTTCAGAAAATAGATATTTAAATCAATAAATATGGCAATCAGACTTTTTGTGACATATAGCCTTTCAGTATGGTGAATATGATTGCTCCTAAGAGCGGCCCAACATTTTCTTGGTGTTGCTGAATGCCTCAATGTTGATTGCAGCAACACCATCTGAGCGAAGAAAGCAATCAACGTTTGCTTTCTATGCTTGTTTAACCGCATGATGTGCCAGGCATGTCATTAATTGTTAAGGGGATGCATTTCCGTGATATGCCTGGCACGTCAGTTGTCGTCGAGGGGTTAAACTCCCTTATTATATCAACCTACCGCTTCTGTTGGGAAGCTGTTCTACCAATCTCTCAGTAAAGTAAAACATCATTACATCATATCTAAACCTCTGACCTTCTAATTTTGGATTATGACCTCTTGTTTCAACATTTATCTTCATCTGCAATAAATTTCCATCATGAACTTTGTTAAATACCTTATTTAGTAAAACATTTCTATCACATCCATTCTCTTTCTTCTGTCCTCCAAGCTGTATTGCAGATTATATTCAGGTATCTTAGTCTTTGCTGATAATTTTTATCCTGCTAAAACTGTAATATTTTAAGCGCCTTCTCTGGGCTCTAGAATAGTCAATATCCATCTGAGGATAGGGTCTCAAGAACAGTACAAAATACTCTAGGTGCGGTCTAACCAGGTGTGTGTGCAGTGGCAAAACAACCTAACGCCTTTAGAACATGGCTTGTTCTATCCAATACTTGCTTGTTTACCTTTCCCATTAAGTTATTGCTTCTCTATTCCCTGGTGTTGCTGAGGTAGGGACATACAACAAGAAATTAGATATTAGATTAATCAAACAAAAGATTATATCATGCCTGTGTTCTCAGCTTCCCCAAGGTAAATATGTAAGCTGAATATCATCCAAACAATTGCCCTGATGGACAAAGAAAACACAGATGCATAGGTGGTTTTAATCAGCTACTTATGTTAAAATATGGTAAACGCTATGAAGGCAGTAGTTACCCAATGAGTTGTATTTGTGTAACAGAAATCTACAAAAAACTGTTCTTTATAAAACTTTTTGGCCCACAGTTATCACAGCTACAATCTCCACTACAAAGCTAATTTGTCAAATTTTTCATGTTTCACATTCCAAAAAGCATAACCTGATAAAAACCAAATGCAACATTATTACCATGTTTATTGCAGACTATATTAAACTTTTGGAACAAACAAAAATCCTATATATCCTGGAGTCATGTCAATAGAAATAAATGGTAGGAACAAGTTCTAAAATTACCCTCTGGCTAAAACTTTCTGAAATGTTTTGCAGCTGGCCCAAGTTAATAGCAATAATTTAATAGCTTTTTTTCAAAATGTATTCTTTCTCAGCATTGTGTCAAAATGCAATTTTACCGGACAAATAAGACATGAATTGCTGATCCTCACTTTTTGATGATGCAAAGGGAAAATCTGTAACCTTTTAGAAAGATTAAACTGTAAATCAGCAGTAGTTATGTGCTGTCTTAATGTCTCCTTTTCTAGTATGATTATGCAGCCCTGCTGCTATTTATATGCAAAATCAATTCCGTTTTAATAGAGTGCCTGATCACCTGTTCATTTTCAGTGGTTTGGTCACCTCTGTCAAATAAATTTGATGTAGACATGATTTTTTATCAAGCAATGCAAATGCGTATTATAAACAGGCATTTTGTTGTTGATGACCTCCAAAAACCAATGTTTCAGTGCTACTTCATAAGATAAAAGCGCAGTCCCACCTATTACTGCACTTGGAATTAAGCGCAATGTTAGAGAAATCATTCTTGTTATGGCAGAAAGCTCAAACCCTTATAGAAATCATTCTTTAATTTTATGCACTCCCAGTGAGCTATTTTTATGTGATTAAACATTCAGAGGAAAAAGTAAAATGTGGATCTGCTAAGATGTATTTTCTCAATATACTGGAAAGCATAGTTAAGCATAGTGTTTTTGTTATGAACTGATGCTCAAAATTATACTGCATATTTAAGATGTGATCTTTCAAATTATATATATAAAGGTCATTTTATGTTCTGATCCCATACACTCATTACTCTTTTATTACAGGATTTGCATGAGATTACTACATGATCAGAAAGTCTTTTATTAACAACTACTCCCAGATCCTTCACTATAGCGGATTTCCCCTGTAAGTGGCCATTCTATTTCTAATTACCATGCCAACTAAGTTAAAAAGCTTCTGCTTTTCTACTGCTTACCCTCCTAGTTTGTTTAAATGCCCCAGCAAGTGAAGGTATCCATTTCTGACTTAATTACCTTATATAATATGGTGTCACCCATTCTATACAGAAATATACACGTACCCTTACCACTTCAATACATGTAGTGGTAGTAAGGATACATTTTGAATGAAAATATAGTATTTGAATTATTTCATGACATGATACACATTTCATTCAGAGTATTGAAAACATACTTATGTATTTTAAAATGTAAACTATTTTATGTGAAAAATAATAATAACTATAAAAGTTTTGAATAAATATGCAAACAACAGGCACAGTTTACCAGGAAAGTGGTTATTGCATACTGCACATTATTTTGTGATTGTGTATGTTTTTTTGGTTTGGTTTGGTCATTTGAATCATGAAAAAAAGTTCTCTTCTTATTTGTGGAAACATAAGGCCAGAAGCCACTAAGTGATGTATGTGCAGCCGCACATTACATTCTGTACACTTTTGCAGCGGCTGAGCATATCCAACCAACTCCCGCACACTGCAGGACTCAATTTGCAACAGCAGTATCTGTACATTGGTGCACCGGCCCACTGGGCCTTTGGGTGGCATGCCAGACGGCCAGACAAGACCTGCTACGCCGCACCACTCAATACTTGAGATTTCTGGATGTTTTTATTAGACTTTTTAAGTATATTTACAGTCAGATTCCCAAACTGGACAAATTAGTTTTTGTCAACGACAAGATGTTCTCAAAATGCAATATATTACTGCCTTACAACTAAACAATTCTCTTATCTTGAACAACCTATTTAAGGAGCATAGCTCTACCATAATAAAACCATTTATAGGTTATCAACACATCATATGTTCCGTGCAATACTGGTTTTATGAGTTCTTCTTCATAGCCTGCTCGATTTTGTTGGATTGAAAGACTGTAATACCTAGGCTTGAAGAAATCAAATAATGTATCTACAGTACCTCAGGCACTTGAGAGGCCTGTAGATACTCTGGTTTCCCTCATTACAAATGTCAAGTTTTGCATTTCCACGGCAACAATGAGCAAAGGTCATTTTTGTGGAAAAGGTGTGAACAGAAATGTTCTGATTTCTAAAGATGTACACTATTTCCCTACATTTTTTTTAAAATTACATATTTAGTATTTTTGCCCATATTCATTCTTCTAAAGGTTACAGGTGTGCTAAATTATTTGCTACAAACTAATATATAAAAAAAATATGACAATATAAAGTTAATTATAAGTAAATTTTTTGAAGGTGAAAGTGAAATTTGCAGGTTTTAAGCAATTTTTTGCTCAAAAGAGTAAATTGATATGAGTCAGGTTTTTCAAATAAGGTAAAACATGATGTTGCTAAATGTACCTGTTTGATATCAGCCAATATTTTCCAGAATACCTTCTCCAGCTTTCAGATGAAAATTGCCCTTAACAACTGTACGTTCCTATTCTTCATCCACTTTAAAGATAATTGAGCTATTACGTCTCCATGCAAACATTTTATTTTTACTTAAGTATATACTTTCCACTTCAATTTTAA
The DNA here is from genome assembly GCF_027358695.1 of Spea bombifrons. Classification (NCBI taxonomy): domain Eukaryota; kingdom Metazoa; phylum Chordata; class Amphibia; order Anura; family Pelobatidae; genus Spea; species Spea bombifrons. Next base: position 84,633,403 of record NC_071091.1, on the reverse strand, counting down.
TGGAACACCTTGACAGAACTAGGGTCCAGAATATCAGTATATTGTCCTTTGTGTATAGCAGGAATGATTGCATTAAGATGATTGATGTCTCTAGAAACTTATATTCAGTCTATTATTTATAGCTATTTAGTAGCACAGTTCGAAAAAATTATTTCTTTTTTACTTTCGCTGCTACCCATTTGCTAACCATTGTGATGGTGAGACATAATGATACAGATCAATAGTACAAAAGAATAAGTGTATATAGTGTATATATATATATATATATATATATATATATATATATATATATATATACGCAATATGGACAAAAGTATAGAGACACCTGTCCATTACACCAACAGGGCTTTTTATGATATTGCATTCGAAATACATCAACATTAATATGAGGTTGGTCCCCCCAACAGCTTCCACTCTTCTGGGAAGGCTTTCCACAAGATTTCAGTAGAGGATTTCTGAGGTCAGGCACTGATGTTGGGCGAGAAGGCCTGACTCGCAATCTCTGTTCCAGGTCATTCCCAAAGGTGTTCGATGGGGTTGAGGTCAGGGCTCTGTGTAGGCCGGTTATTTCACACCAAACTCATCTAATCATGTCTTTATGACCTTGTTTTGTGCCCTGGGGCACAGTCATGCTGGAATAGAAAAGATTGTTACCCAAACTGGCCCTACAAAGTTGGAAGCACAGCATTGTTCAAAATGTCTTGGTATCTCCCCTTCAGCATACCAAGACATTTTCGATATACCTAACCCTGATTAGGTGGGATTGAGTTTCAGCGGCCTGGGGCAGCATGTGTGAAGTATTGCAAGTAAATGAAGCATAACCCCTACATGTATCTTAGTAGTCTTCATATGTTTATTTCTTTGCTTTGAGTTTTTTTTATTCCCTAAAATTGCATTTTTGATGGGGGTTTTGTGAAAAAGCTGTAGCGATGGAAGGTGGTCTAAAAATTGTACTAATTAATTACCTTTAACTTAATTAATAAGCTGTATAAAGGCCATTTTTATTAGTTGTGACTTTGGTATTTTAAAATCATTTTGCACTGACTGTAGGTGTTGACACTATGTCATAAGTATACAGCATTCGTCACAGAGACATTTGTAAACATCTCACGCTAACTTAAATATTTTTGGTGCATAGCGTATCCACAATCCTTCAATTGTATTGGTTTTACAGGCAATGAAGATGGTGAACTTTTTCTCTCCTTAGCAGTGGCTCCTTGGGGACTCTTTCTGTTTTTTTTTGCCAGGACCAGCTTCTCTAGAGCAAGTAAGCTTGGCTCTTAGTTGAAGCTATTGTTGTCTAACATGATGCATGTATACTTTTATCGATATGAAATTATGAGATGAATGTTGTTCTTTACATATAATATAGAGGGGAATAATAATTGCAGTTGTAGAAGTACAGTAGTCACACAGATTGAACAATATGCATTTATTAGAAAAGGAAGGCGCAACCTTTTAGGGCGTGGAGTTTAAATACAGTCTGAACGGTAAAGCTGCCTACCAAAATAGCCATGCTTCTGAAAACCATAGTTAAAAAAAAAATATTAAGCAAAGTAAAAAAAAACAAAAAAACTTGCCATTGCTCCTATAATGACATTCTAACATCTCCAGCTCTGTACATTAACTCCAAGAAACCATTTTCTGTGACCAACACCAGATTAAACTAAGGTCCCGAAGAGTGTATTTGACAAGATCAACTGTATGATTAATGCTGATTAAATATTATAAAACATGTTCTTGTACATTGAGTCAGTGTTTCAAGAATACCTAGTATACAAAGCATTTTTTATACAAAACCACACCGGTTTCAGTGACTATACGTTATTTTGTAGATGACCATTTTTAGTTCTGGCATTAAAAGGAGTAACCGCACCTGAACATAGCCATCTATAACAAGGCTTGAGGAAGTTACTTGTGCCTATGTGGCATGTGCTAAAATATCTACCACAATGCCTGATGAATGCCTTTGCTTATTAATGGCTATTTTGATTATGTACAACCTACAAATACCTAGGCATCACTAAAGAAACGCAATAGAAATCACACACATTCACATATGTAAAGCAAGGCAATTAATACTCTAACACCCAAGGTATTCAGAGGTCTAATGCACATTAACAGACCCATCTCTAGCCAAGGAAATAAATATAGCAGTCAATTTGACAACCATACATTTAATGGTATAAACGCACTGAAAATATGCCATTCAACCCATTGAAAATCCTGCCCTGAAAGGTATTCAATGAGCTGCGCACTTTGTACATGCACTAAAATCTTTGCACATGCATTTCAAATAATTTCCATTGACTAAACTAAATATAAACACTGTACAGCAAAAATAACACATTGCATCCTAATTGTTAGAAGCAGGTAAAATGGGCAAATCTAAGAACATGAGCAACATTGACAAGGGCTATATTGGTTAGACGATTACGTCACAACATCTCCAAAACTGCAGCACACCTTCAGAGGTCAAGTGAAGTCCATGCCTTGATGGGTCAGGGCTGTTTTGGTAGCAATATATATATATATATATATATATATATATATATATATATATATATATATATATATATATATATATATATATATATATATATATATATATATATATATACCGTATATTATTTTGAAAAAATAAAACAATTTGAACTAATTTGTATAATAAAGTTTGTGCTACATTTTAATTCTCACAATATCAGTGGGAGACATGCAATCAGATAAACCAGTAAATGACTAATATAGCCCTTTAAAATTCAATAAAAGAATAGCATGCGGTTCAAGCCTCATATCTGTAAGATAGAGATAGCCTGCAGTTTTTATCAGATTTGATTTTGCAATAAATTTATATTATTCATTACAGATGTACCATAAATTATTTTGGAATATGATGTGCGCAATTTAATACTTCAATACATAAATAAATACAGTGTTATGGGTTATATCACTAGGATGTTTGTGTTCTACTAAAATACCAATTTGAATGAGTCACAGTTAAAATAAACAATTAGAATGTTGCATATCTGAGAAGATAGTCTCTTCAATGTTAATATGTGTCAGCAATTAATAGATTGTTGAAGTGAAATATCTGGTCCCCATGGAAATATATGTGTTAAAAGGTGTTCCTTCCGTGGAAGATTTATATTCAATACTTTAATTAATCTTTAGTTACTGTTATTGGAAAATGGCTTTAATAATTATTTTCATTAACAAAACCACCAGAAATAAAGCAGAAAGAGTAAAATGCATAACTAGCTTGACAATGAATGCACCTGAAAGAGCTTATGCTAAAATGTGTGTGTGTGTGTGTGTGTGTGTGTGTGTGTGTGTGTGTGTGTGTGTGTGTGTGTGTGTGTGTGTGTGTGTGTGTGTGTGTGTGTGAAAGAGAGATAATATGACTCATGTAAGCATTCTAATTCATTTTAAGGCACATATTTATTATTTATAAAAATAGCTTTATACTATACTATGATGCCCTTCTTTATTTCTTTGTAAATATAGTACAAAAAATGATCTTCAACAATAGTAATTATTGCCTAATGTATGTTTCTCAGACACTGATTACAATGTATTGTGTAGGATTGAACCAGGAGTGTGCCATTAGATTAAGATGCTATGGAACATAAGTTTAAGATTGCGAACCAAGCCTTCTCGGCCCAACATCAGTGCCTGACCTCACAAATGCTCTACTGGATGAATGGGCAAAAATTCCCACCAAAACACTCCAACTTTTTGTGGAAAGCTTTTAACGACGAGTGGAAGTTGAAGTGTATTGAGAATGTGATGTCATAAAAGTCCCTGTTCGTGTAATGGTTAGGTGTCTTAATACTTTTGTCTATATAGAGTATATTGGACATGTGCATATGTATCTGTACCATTTTCAATTTTAACAAATTCTGCCAATTTTCGTCAATTCACACCAACCTTATGCATTTGGATTTGTATGAATTGCAAATTTACCAAATTTTGGTAAAGTCTGCGATTTGTACAAAGCTACAAAACTCAGACTCTGATTTACTTCTTCTCTCATGTTTCCCTATCATCCCCACCATTTCCACCTACAACGTACACTTCTGCATCTTCTTCACCTTCTATCTTTTTATCTTCTATCTGCTATCTTTAATTTTCTACCTTCACCTGCATCTCTGTGGAGATAACCCAGCAGGATGTTCCGCCAAAATGGCAGTGCTTATGGTGACGTTCTCTCGACGATCCTCCTATTGGGGGACAGGACACCACCGAAAGTGCCGTCATTTTGCCCTAACTTGGACTAACAGCAATATAGCCAAGCTTCAGGTAACATCCTCACCCTGATCCTCCAATCAGGGGAGAGGTCATCACCGAAAAATCTCACGTAATGGGATGGACCTCATGATACCACACACTGCAATGCAAAACATTTCACCAATGAACCCAGAAAATCCCTGACTGTACTTTATCCCACTATCCAGGATAGCAATACTTTAAAACCATGGATCCCAATGCACTGTAGCTGGATAACCCTTTTTAACGCATAAAAATGCATGATGCAAGGCAATTTAAATACAGCCTTATACTATGCATTTTCCATATGCATTCCTGGGTAAAGGAGAATGAAGAGATGAAGAGCAGGAAAAGGAGAAAGGATGTTTCCATGTATATACCGTATTGGCTCGAATATAGGCCGCACTTTTTTCCCCCACTTTAAGTCTTTAAAGTGGGGGTGCGGCCTATATTCGGGGTCTAGCGTCCGGGCGCCGGGCAGGCAGCGGGGTTAGGATACAGATCCCCCGCAGCGGGGGATTTCTGATATTAGTCCTGTCCTGAGGCATCTGACTTCACCCTTATGCATATGAATTATATAATTCTTAAAAAAATGTATAAAACAACATAGCTATGCAAAGATACTCACAATCCAGGTACCTACAGTTTGTGATGTGACAATTAATAAAAGAAGTAAACAAAGGTCAATGTAAACAGTTTTAGCTTCAGTCTACAGTTGGCATTCTTCAACAAGACTTTGTAGCTTACTGATAGTTATGCTCACACAAATTCTGGCCACGATCCAGCCGCCCCAAATGCTAATGCAGCTCTCCTCCAGGTGCCACAATACAGTCGGACTCACTCCATGTCCGTTCTTCACAAATGAGCGGGTGCACATCCGAAGGAAGTGGAAATGAGTACAGACTGCTTTGGATTAAGCACGGATGTCTGATCCTGTCAGTTGAGGCTGTTTACTGTTGCTGTCCGAGGGCGTGAATAAAGTATTTGATTTTATTTTGTTGGTTGCTATACTCATTTATGCATGTCCTCCGGACCATGACTTTACCACAAAACAATATATATTATATTTTCTCATTGTCATTGCAGGCAGAAACTCACTACACTGCTTTTCATCCTAAAACTGTTAGTCAATCAGCTTCTCACTTCATCTCTGGAGACCCTGACATGAGGCATTTGTCTGAGGCCATAATTATAGGCCATATTGTATTGTTTTATGTATATATATATATATATATATATATATATATATATATATATATATATATATATATATATATATATATATATATAAATATAGGAAATAGCCTCTTTTTGGAATAGCTTTACAGTAAATTATAAAACACTGTCTCAGATTTCACTTCAAAACATTCACTAGTTAATTTGAGTTAGAGGACAACTGCATTTTTTAGACATGACATTTCACAAACATATGGGACTTTAATAATAAAGAAAGCTGTAATTTGCAATAACTTCATAAATCAAAAATAAATTAATTCTACCCAATTGTTATAGAGGCTCCTGGAGACATCAGAAAGATTATGAGTATTCATGTGTGGCTGCATAATGATAGATGCCACATTGAGGCAGAATGCTTAAACTCCATCTAATTCAAACATCAGAAACCAATATCTTCTGGAAAACATATTTTTTGTTGGCAGGAAGATTTGCCCCCAAACAAACCCTATATGTTTGAAAGAGAGACCATATTTTCATATACCAAAAGACACAGATTTGTTACATTTATATTCAGCACTTAACAACTGCATAGTTTTCCTAAATAAGCTTAATTATCCTGTTTTTGTATTATTATTATAATTGATAACTCAGTAGTTATAATAAGCCAGTTTGTATTAAAGCTATGCCAGATGTCTGCTAGTGATGAATATAACAATGTTAAACATTGTCAGTGTAATGAGACTGTGCGATGGATCCCACGGAGCAGAGTAGGTCTGATGCAGGCGGGATTGGCAAAAGCTACCAAGGTCAGACGGGCCGGGTCAGCAACAGGAGAATACGGAATACGCTAAAATCAGGAGACTAGGAGCAGGTTAAACAGGAGAGCACGGAAAAGCCAAATTGGAAAACAAGGAGCGAGGTCAAACAGTTCGGGTCACAATGGGCATACCTGGGAACTCTCCGAGTTTGAGTCAAGACCTGAATCCTCTGGGTCACGAGAGCAGGGTCTTGACACTCCCCACTCCCCGCCCATTTTCCTGACGTCAGTAGCCAGTCCTGGCCGCGTCCTGCAAGGGAAGGCTCCGGGTAGCCGGAGCTCAGAAGTTCCCAGGTATGACAATGGGTTAACGAGGTCAAACTACAATACTAAACACATCTTACACCAATCAAGAGTAATGTAATAGTGAAAGTCCCGTGTTTAAATAGGCAGCAGGGGCCAAGAACGCGGCAGAGGAGGTCAGGCGGAGTCATACGAGAGAGCAGGACATCGTGGGATGCGAAGCCAGGTGAGTCTTAATAGTCAGTATAATGAACAATTAGAATAGATTTTAGGAAAAGCTTATCATAATATTCCAACAAAGATTCATTATTAGTCAATATAATTAATGGTAGTTATCAAGGATGAAATACTTAGTAAGTACTAATACAAATTAATTACTTTTAAAATGTCAGGATTTTATGCCACCATACGTGTAAGTTGTTCTGATTTGGAAAAGCGAACCATCTCATTGTTTGTACTATTTAAAAGAATTCCTGTACCATTTGGCCCATTTTCTGCTTGACGTGTTCAAGTGAATTCCAACATGCATACTGAATCCCTGTAATACCAAAAAAATATATTCTTTTCTGAAAGGTACATTTGGGAAAGGTTATGACAGTGAGATAAAAAGAGCTTTGTTTTTTCTACTTCTTTTACTTTGTGAACATTTCTACTATAACTATAACTATTAGAATTGTGCTTCATTTGTTTTTGGACAACAAATTTTGTTTCATGTCCTTTCGGCTTGGTCGAAATCCGGAGGGCTTTTGTATTCAGAAGTCAAATTTGATACCCAATAATAAATCTCTCTCTCTGTTCTCCCTGCCCTGTCCCTCAGTCCTGTCTGTGCCCCTACCTCTCTCTTTTTAGGTCTCTACCCTAGTCATCGCTGTACTTGTACCAACAGCCTATGTGTAAAAATCTTAGGGGTTCTGTGGACTTCAACCTACTAGTTTTTAAAATGTAGTCTGTACTAAACAAACAGTGGCTTTAATAGAAAATGAATGTTGCCTTACTCAGCTGCCCTAAAATATAATAGAATCCTGCTTGACCACATAGGTTAAAGGATGGGATGACTCTGTGATGATGGTCACAGCGTAATGCATCCAGCTTAATGGTTTACACTTGAGATCCCTATTAGTTGTTTAAACTCTGTGGTTAAGTTAGGATTACATCATTTTTTAGGGAAGCCAAGTAAGGTAACATCAGTGACTGTGAGTCACTGTTTATTAATTTTGGGGAATCTTCTGCTGCCCCACAGCAGTAGTATAGACTAAAATGTAATTCCATGGTTTCATGGAACATTACCAAAATGCCAATCACAGCTTGTTTAAGTAGAATAGCACATTATTGCTAGTTGAAACAGCAGCAGCTAACTGTCACGAGTCCAACTCTGAAATTCACTAAAGTTAACTCGTATTAGCACTTGCACAAAAAGGGAGCCCTGGAGACAGCTAGGCAGAAAGGGCGGCATGACATGGCCTGTGATAGGCGAATGAGAGGGCAGAGGGGTCAGCTAGGGGACACTGGTTGTTGCTGGGCAGCCCATCCTCACTGATTGGTGTATGGGCATCTGAGGTGTTTAGGGAACATTATATAAACAGTACACACAGCATCACAGCATCACAATTTATTGAATTTAGAAGGAAAGTTTCCCTCCCTAGCTCCCTCCCTCCCCATGTTTGTGTCTGTTCTGTGTTTCGGTGTTTTTCATTGTTTTGTATTTTATCAGGTGGTGTCCAGTATTTTCCTGCACGGGTTTCCAGCCAGGTGGAGGCAGTCAGCATGAAGAACAAAGAAAGTAACAGAAAATTGGAGGTGCCGCACGACAAAAGTTTTGGATGTGTGTTTTGTTTAAACGTTCCCTAATGGGCTGGGTCCCTGGGGAATTGTAGTTAGCCGATCCCCTTGCTATTGGAGACTTTACGGCTTGGGGGTAATTGTCGGCCTGTGTATTAAGTTGTTTATGTTTAAGGGGTACTGTTCTTTTCGTATATTGTTTATGTCCGGGACTGGCAGGGGTTAAATTTTAGACATTTGAATGGCACTCTGCCAGAGTATAATTGTGTGCCAGTCCCGGTTTTATCTTTGTTATTTGTGTGTCACAGTCTGTCTAAATGAATAAAGTGCTGTGGTCTTTTCACATTCCAAAGATTAATGTCTTTGCGTGTTTATTGGGTATGTTATCAGTAGCCATATTCACAGTGCCTATGTCATGCAAAAAAACTTGCACACACTAACATGCTGGAGATACTAGTTTATGCAAATGCATATTAGTTTAAAAAAACATGCAAAATCATGGTTTCACTAATTCGCAATTTTCCCCTTGCAACCACAGAGCGCAGGAACGTTCTTGCATACTAATGCACACCAGTGACCCCAATGTAAGTAGCCTTTATTGCATCTCCATTGATTTCAATAGGACCATTTCAAGTGTATGGAGGTCATTGGAGTCAATGGTTATGTAGTATAGGCTTCTAACACTGGGTGCCACTGGTGCGTATTAGTATATAATAACCCTTCCTCCCAGCCAGCAGCCCTCTCGCCGCTTGCAGACTGAAGTTGAGTTTGATCTATCAAGTTATTCCTATTCTTATAGATCTAAGTGTGTGTACATAAGAAAGAGAGAATAAATTAAAGTTGACTATCTATCTATCTATCTATCTATCTATCTTTGTATCTATTCACTGGATGCTTTATGCTGATCTATCTATTTATTCACTTCCTATTTATTGAAGATGCCATTCACATTTTATTCTTGTCATATTCCACTGGGACAAAGCTTCAAACTAGATAATTAAGCAAACCCAGCTGATAATAATAAGAAAGGCTATTTTGACATGAGCATGATGAGTTAATATATTAATAGACAATGCTACACTAATCTCCTGGTGCTCCACATGATCTGCTTGTTCAAAGGTGACAGGGTATCAATAAATTCATCCCTTCAGGAGTTTATCTAGAAGGCAAATAGTGTCTTGCATTATTAGTGTGGTAACATTTGCCATAATAAACATCAATGGTACAGCTTTACATATGTTTTACGTAGGAAACAGACATTCAATGGTTTTGTTCCATTATTTTTGCTATACATTACATATTCTGCTTTAAGGTTTTCAGTTTGCTTCCATCGGATATTTCCAACAAAACCTTTTTCAGAATTTACTTGGCCCTATATTTAAAACATACATCAAAAAGTTTTGGTCACTCATTCATTAAATGGGTTTCCATGGCTTAGCAGCTACACAAAAGCCATAGATCACTATGTGCAATGCCAAGTGTGGAATGGAGTGGTGTAAAGCACCACCCTGCTGGACTCTGAAGCAGTGGAAAAGTGTTCTTTGGTGTGATAAATCCCACTTTACTATTTGCAAGTCTGATGGACAAATCAGGATTTGGAGGATGTCGGGAGAATGCTACCTACCAGAATAGATAATGCCCAGTGTAATGAAGAGGGATAATGGAGAACGCTGGAGCTAAGCTCTTTGTTCCAGTGATGGGTGATGTTAATGTTACAGCATGCAAAGACATTTTAGACAATTGTATGCTTCCATTTTTGTGGCACCGGTTTGCAGAAGGGTTTTCCATGTTTCGACATAACTGTCAATGTGCACAAAGCAAGGTCCATAAAGACATGGTTTGACGAGTTTGGTGTGAAGAAACCTAAGTGACCTGCACAGAGCCCTGGCCTTAGCCCCACTGAACACCTTTTGGGTTGAATAAGAATGCTGATTGTGAGCCAGGCCTTCTCTTGCAACATCAGTGCCTGACCTCACAAATGCTCTGATGGCTAAATGGTCACAAATTTCCACAGACATACTCCACATTATTGTAGAAAGCCTTCCTAGGAGAATGGAGGCTGTTATAGACACAAAGGGGTTCCAGGTTCATAGTAATGTCAGTGGTTATGTAATGGGGTGTGATGGTCAGGTGCCCACATATGTTTGCTCATATATTATATGTTAACCTGCTTTATGATCCAGGCTTATGCTATACATA